>NC_133779.1:27363418-27404108 GCF_003597395.2 Chelonoidis abingdonii | reverse complement strand
GGGGTTGTTATAAATGTGTATGGGTAGGGTTTTGTGGCCTGCCTTGTGCAGGAGGTCAGACTAGATGATCATATTGGTCCCTTCTGACCTATGAGTCTATGAGTGAATAAACGAAGACTCGGCACACCACTTCTGAAAGGTTGTGACCTCTGTGCTAAACATTTGGTATTTACTCACAATATGTGGTTTTAAAATCACCCACTGAGAACTGGGGGGGAGATAGCTCAGTGGTTTGAGCACTGGCCTGCTAAACCCAGGGTTGAGAGTTCAATCCTTGAGGGGGCCTTTAGGGAACTGGGATAAAAATCTGGGGATTTGTCCTGCTTTGAACAGAGGGTTGGACTAGATGACCTCCTGAGGTCCCTTCCAACCCTCATATTCTATGAGTGCGCTTGCTCATATTTACTAAGAGTACATACCAATGGGAGAGATTACTAAAGCCAATTTGCTGTAAATGCACTCTCCACAGTGGCTCCCTAAACTTACCTATTATATTATTTATATATATATTTATCACCTACATTCAGAGGTAATTTTAACAGGCATGTAATATTTTGAACACCAAATTTATTTCATGTACTGGACAGTGCTCACAGAGTAAGGACCTGTCTTCAAATTAACTGTATAAACAGGATGGGGAAGGCAACATTAAATCATTGTAGTTTAAATCCAAACCAAAAAAAAAAAAAACCAGTATATGCACACACATATTCCCTAAAAAAAGAGTTTATATCATACTAGTCTTGCCTGTGTGGACAGAAAAATGTATTATAGCCATGTTTAACCCAAGTAGATACCTAGGCTAAAAAACTCACTAACATGGTTAGATGACTAGTGTACACAGGGGAAAACCAAAGCATGTTATAACAGTTCAGGTACCACCACGTAAAGAGTTCTGAAACATAAGTTAAGCGAAAAACTTCATCACTGAAATTTCAAACCCTACTAAAGAAGCTGATCTCCTTGCTGGTGAAATATTTTCATTTAAGTGAGATCACTGTTTAAATTAATGTAAACATACTAATCTTGCAGAGGGCAGAATGCTCAAATTGTCTATTCAGGATCTTGCACTAGAAGTGATTCAACATACCCCATATCGAGTACAGAGCATTCTTTGGCTAGGGACAATGGATGGAAGACAAGAGGTACTGTTTTACATTGTTGATGCCCTGTCTTTTGGATAAAAGATTAAGCCCAGGATATTTCTGCCCGACTGTTTTAATGACTGCAGAGAAGGAAGATAAAGATTGTCTGAAAAAGGGATAACTCAGTCATCCTTAATTTCTCTCTTAGCGCTTACATACTGCAAATCAAGCAGGATCAGAGGAGAACGGGGAAGACATTCAGGAACACTTCTCAAAATATGGGGCAAAATGAGTTCTGTTTCTTTAAGTTTGAAGAACTAATCATACACCTCATAATACAAAGAAGTTATTTTTCTTACTTCATAGAAAACTTCCTCCCAAGATTATCACCTCCTTTACTTAAACAGGATTCAAAAGCAGAAAGATTGCTATTAGTATGTTTGCATATAGAGGCAAAGTTAGATACACTAATATTAACTGTAATACTCAAAAGACAACTAATTGTACCAGTTTAAATTAGAAGCCAGCAAGTGATCTTTCAGTGGAAGACATCACTTTCTAATTTAACTATACTGAAATGCCAGAAAGACGCGTACTAGCCCAATGGGTCACAACACAGGTATACCATGGGATTCTGGGTCAATAGCAATCCTAGGACTCTGATGGGGCTGATAAAGACTGGAATCCTCCTGCAAATCAATTTAAAGGTAGCATGGCCCCAGGCATAGACACTGTGCTGAGAGTAAGCCACCTTGGGTGAACTTGGCACAAGTCACTTCTCCTCTGACTCTGTTTTCCTGATAGTAAAATGGGGATGATGCCTACCTAGCTTTTGGAAGCACTTTGAGAAGTACAAAGTGTGCCAAGTGCTGTCACTACACAAGGAGTCACAGAGAGCGACAACTGTTAGGTAGTGATTTACATGATTATTAGAAATTCAAGAGACCCAACATTAGTGCATAACTGACCATAAACTTGAGCTTTGTGTTAGACTTAACGGTCAGAACTGTTTCTGTACAAACAGCTTTCCCATAATAAAGAGATGCATTTTTATTCAAATATTCTTTGGTGCTGACTCACACGTCACCTTGGTCAAAAAGCTTTACACTTCTGTGTCTCAGTTTGCTCACCTGTAAAATGATGTACATAACTCTCAAGATGCTTTATTGCTTAGAAAGTGATTTGAAAGGATCTGGAAAACACTTAGTGACAAGTATTAAAACATAAAACTGATACAACCCAGTTGTAAATTCTAAATTCAAATTAACAAGAATTACCACATATTAACCAAATTCTATTAAGTTATACTGCAAACAAGAGTTATTTGCACCAGTTTATAAGGAAGCAGGCTTAAGTCTTCAAGAGTAACTAGTAATATTGTGTGTACAACTTGAAACTGCGAAGGGTTTTGATTTTCAAAGATCAGATATGCAGTACTTGTGAACATCAGGCCTCCTTTCAGGTACTTCAAGCTGGGAACCCCATATTCAAAATCAGTAGTTGGCTTTGAAAGTGCAGGCCAGTGTTATGAGAACACCTTATCTGTAGTTGTTCTCAGAAAGCAAAAAAGTTTTAACCGACCTTCACTCCTGAAATGAGGACACTCTTTTATAGATAAGGCCAGAAGGGACGACTGATCATATAGGCTAGCCTCCTGCGTAACACAGGCCACAGAACTTCCCTGAATCAATTCCCATTGATGATCCAGCCCTCACTTTTGCCCCTTCTTTATTAACCCTTTGGAAAGACACCAGCTGAAAAACAGCTTAAATAAAAAGGGATCTTAGTGTTTTCCTGCAATTCAATATCCTCAGGTCAACAGGAGACCCAGAACTTTTAAGGTGGGGAACACTCGTTTAAGGGTGCCATATCAACATTTATGGATTAGTTTCACAACCTATGTCTGTCCTTTACCACTTCAGAAAATAGAAAATAGCAAGAGCTGGAAATGGATAAGCCAGAGAGATGAAGAGCAACACTACTTCCAAAAATGGGGATCCATTGCAAATATGGAGAAAGTACTCTTACTCGTGAGAGAAATTCATGTAGGCATTCCTATTTCTAGCAGATAATTCACAGAAAGTGAATAAAAATACAAAATCCCTCTGAATTCTGTATTGCTTGAGGCCAGAACTTGTGTGCGTAAAAAGCAGTGCCTATAAGAGGCATTATTTGTAACTCTAAAAAGTGTAGGATCTCATAGCATAGAAAAAGATCTCGCAATAAAGTGGAAGAGTTTAACACCAAATAAGCAGTACGCAACTATAGCAGACATCCAAGAAGCCACACAATCTTTACATTTCATTCTAAATTGTCTTTTAAAAAAATTCAGTGTGGTTTAGTTTGGACACAACAGGTTCTCAGACAGATCCAGCTGCAGGATCAAGGACTGAATTTACAACAGGCTGTACCAACCCTATTTTTCATTACACTCCAGTTGTTTACAATATTATTTTCTTCCTCATTGACTAGTTTCCTCTGTTAGTTTCAACCTTACTTTGGAGTAAAAACAAAACAGTTGGAATTAGACTGACACATTCAGCTTGAACAGAAGCCCCACATTTGGTTACACGTTTATTCTACAAGTGTGGAGAAAGGATGACAAGTACAAACTTTCAGATTAAATTGTGTATGTGAGAGATCCATTCACATGTACAAATCCAATGTCTCATTTGCTTAAGGAGCTAGCTATTCAGACCATACAGGATTTTTTTAAAAAAAACACTTTAAGACGTTATAACTTGCAT
This sequence comes from Chelonoidis abingdonii, assembly GCF_003597395.2. Classification (NCBI taxonomy): domain Eukaryota; kingdom Metazoa; phylum Chordata; order Testudines; family Testudinidae; genus Chelonoidis; species Chelonoidis abingdonii. The sequence continues at coordinate 27,400,276 of NC_133779.1, read as the reverse complement.
AACAGCATTCAAAGATCTCATTAGTCGAATGGAACAGAAACATCTCCCCATTTCAAGTCAGACCTGCCTCTTCACTAGGAAATAGTAGCCTCCACAGAATGATTAAGTTTTGCTCAATTAAATACCATTTTTAAAAAGCCAGTTCTATTTGATTCACAACTAAATAAAAATTTTTGACACTGGATTTAAACAATTCTGTAAATGTACCTGGGATCAGTAACTATAGGAAAGGTTATCCCTGGTACATTTACAGAAATGTTGGCTATGTACATGCTCTAGGGTCTGAACACTAGTGAAAAGGCTTTGATTCTTCATTCTATACTATTCAGCTTCTGGAATATAAATGTGAGCTACAGGATTCATAATAATTTCCTCAGTTATAGCTATGTTTCACACCAAAATTTACAAAGACTGATTTTACTTGTCATACTGACACACACTATTGTGTTATGTGAAACATTCTGCCACATGCATTCATTAACAGCTCAATGAGGAACAAGACAAGCATATGCAAGACTAAGTCTGCCAGGCACCTATCATCTAGAGATTTATATCCCAGCCTCCCTCTTTTTCCTGACAGCTGCTAGTGGGCAAGTATCAGGAGCTCTCTCCTGGATCCTTTTGGTGGATGTTCTCCTCCCCACTTGAAAATCTTCCATATCTATTTTGAGGCAGAAGTAGAGGACTAAAACCCACGAGGAAGGCACACACAGGCATGTGCATGGGGTATGCCGGGTGTAGTAAGTAGAGGTCCTAAGATATAAACCTTGGTATCAGAGGCCCGGTATGAGGCCTGAGGCCTGAACTAAAGTAATGGTCAAGACTTTGCAAGCAAAGTGAAGCTGTGAGCCAGAGGCAGCCCTGCTCACAGAATCTGGCAAGGAAAGGGCTGATGCTGCAGAAAGAGACATACCTAAAAGGTACTGGACACCAGATATCAGAACATTCACATACTTGTACACTCCACACAGATAACAAGGAACAGGCAGACCCATCCCAATGACAGGGACAAAAGGGTAATATGATGGATAGGAGTTGGTTTGTTCAAACCAACATGTACAAAGTGAGAGGCGGCACCTTACTACGTAGAGGGGTTGCACCCCAATACGTCAGGAGTGATGTGTAACTTGTTTGTACCTGTGTATAAGAATGCATCCCGGGGGCGGTGTCTTTGTCCAGCCGCGGGGGCAGTGGAAAGTCCCGCCACTGACTGAGCCGAGTCCATTGTCAAGAGGCACTTTCTCGTAGCATGCCCTGAGTAAAAATCTACAAGGAACTACTATTGTGTCCATATGGCAATAAACCTGGTCAACGTGCCTTCATACCTTACTAGACTCTGTGGTCATCGGGGGTTCTCTTCGGGTCTGCTGTGTCAGCTATCTGCAGAGCTGGGGCAGCACACAGAGGGAACACATGCATGCAGCCGAGTGATATCAACATTGAACAGAGCAGAGCACCATACCGATAGCATCCGACAACACCGGGTGTGCCTAGGCACACCCTAACAAAGGGGTGGGAAAATGGCCCCACTCTCCTGGCACAGCAAGCCGCAGGGTCTACGCTCCCGGAGTGCAGCAAGCCACCAGCCCCTCCCCCGCAGCCATGCAGCAGCACCCGCAGCACTCTGGGGGCCAGAGTTCCGCGGGGAGGCAGACATGCTCCCCGCTCATCCAGAGCCATGCCACCACGTGTGCAGCATTCTGACGGGCGGGGCTGCACACTCCCGCAGGGCTGTGTTTGGCTCTGCGCAGAGCAGAACATGCTGCTAGGAGCCTCATGGTAAGGAGTCCAGGGCAGGCTGGATAAGGGGTGGGGGCAGTCAGGAGACAGGGAGCAGGGTGGGTTGGATAGGTGGGAGGGCCTCTGGAGGGGCAGTCAGGGAGCAGGGGGGTTGAAGGGGCATGGTAAGTTGTCAGGGGGTAGCGTCCTAGGGGGCAGTCAGAGGACAAGGAGCAGAGACTCAGACGGGGGTGGAGTCCTGGGGGGCAGTTAGGGGGCAGGAAGTAGGAGGAGTGGATGGGGGCAGGGCGGGACTAGGGCATGGCTCCCTGGGTGCACACCCTAATGATATATGCTGCACACGCCTATGAAGGCACAGGAGAAACCACTCCCAAATGCACAGCACAAGTCCTGCTTCTATGCAACCAGCTGTTTAGAAGGGAAGAGCTGCGATTTATCAAGCTGCTGTTTCTGGACACATTTTAGGGGCTCTTTCCCATAATCCAGTAGGTAGCTGAAAAACGTAAAGTTCAACCCCCTCTAGCTGCTTAAAGAGCATGAATTCCTGCCTCCCCACACACACCTGCAGCAGTCAGATCTGTTTGAAAGAAGGGACTATGAAGCAGGATCTGCTAGTCTACTCCTCCAGCAGTTTGTTTTGGGGTCGTTGTCCTACATAACTCCAGTATCTTCCTTTACTGCTCATTGCTTTACCAAGCAGCATCTTAACTAACTTGATATTTTCAGTTTTACTGCTGCCCACATGGTACTGAATACAAGCACTGAACCTGGTAAGTCTTGTGCTCTACTGCTTGTTGGAGCAGGAACAGACCTTAGACTCCACAGAAGCACTACAGCTGATGTAGACACTCAATACCTCAGTAAACAAGGTCTTGTTTTCGTCTCGGAGAAAGGTTTTTCAAGCCCTGGGTGTGCTAAACCAAATCCAGGTCCCCACCTCACCCCCCCCCACCCTCCTATTAAACTTCAGAAACAAAACCTATCTGGACACAGACAAAGACAAAAAACAATCAGTAACCTTTTTGTAACCATTGTTCTTCAAAATGTGTTGCACATATCCATTCCAATGTAGGTGCGTGAGTGCCCCGAGCACAGGTGACAGACATTTCTCCTAGCGGTATCTGTTGGGTCGGCTCTAGCGACCTCTGGTGTCATATGCTCACAGTACCAGTATAAAGGGGCCTCGCCAACCTTACCCTCCCTCACTTTCTTCTGATCGACCGACTCCAAAGAGGGGACAGAAGGTGCATTTTGGAAAAATGTGAAACATCAACAACAGCTACAGAAAGGTTAGTAACAGTTTTTCTTTGAGTGCTTGCACATGTCCCTTCCAATGCAGGTGACTTACAAGCAGCTACCTCAGAGGTGAGTTTGGAGATCAAGGGCAAACTGACTGGAATACAGCCCAGCCAAAATAGTCTCTGGCCTGTTGGGTAATGGCGTATAGCATGGTGAACATATGAACCAACAAACAGGTTGTCACCCTGCAGATGTCCTGAATTGGAACCTGTGCTAAAAAAAGCTGTGGAAGAAGCTTGAGACATTGTAGAGCCACTAGGTTAGCCAGGGTGAGGTGTTCAGATGTAATATGTCTTGATACATGAAGTGATCCACAATGAGTTTCTCTGTGGTAAAGTGGTGAGATCTTTCATTCTTTCTGCATCGCCAGGAACAACTGAGTGGATCTATAGAATGGTTTGGTCCTTTGTATGTAGAAGACCAGGGCACTGAAGTCGTAACACTCCAGCAGGTCTGGTGGTTTGCTATATGAAGTTGCAGGCCCCCTGAAGAGTAAGCCTTGCACCCAAGGAGGTCCAGCTTCTTAGGGTCCTTCGTCTGAGGCACAGAGCTTGTCCCTCAGTGGCAGTCTTGCACATTGGCCACTGCAACCACCAATGAACCCAGAGGAAAAGAGGTATAGAGAAACTTATATCCCTTGGCCAGAATAAAGTATTTATGAGCCGAATGTTTTGCTGTTGATGAAAGGGAGGCAGGGGTTTGCCATAGCGCCTTAATAGGGAACACAATGGCATTGTGTAGAAGCAAAGCAACTCTGGACAGGACCACTGACCATAGAATATCCATGAGGCCATGTCACCTCCTTAACCACCTCTGCTTGGACCCCTAGGTTTGAGACTATCCATTTCAGTAGGTCTTGGTATGCCTTGTGGCCATCTAGGAGGTGGGGAGACCCAGATGCCACTGTGGCTTCATCAAGAGAGTTTGAAGAGGAAGCTAAACCCAGAAGGGGAGCCTGAATCGGTGTCCACAGGAGCCTCAGGGGCTTCCTCTTGGGGTCTGGTGCTATGGTCGGTACCAAAGTCTGGTTCCAGGGTGTCTCTACACGGTACTAGGGATACTGTAGCCTCCAGGACGACTGAATAAGATCACGATGAAGGGGTCCCTTGCGGTGGACAAAACCCCACGGGTTCCAAAAAGGCAACTGCATGGTGGCTGAGCCCCATGGGTATGGTGGCCAGGCACCCAGAGGTCCTGATGAACTCAGTGCCGTGATGGACTGGGAACAGCAAGGTCGGTCACTTTGGTTGGGGGGGAATACTAATCTTCCTCCGAGAGGACGAAGAGGTGCATTGCGGAGATCACAGCGGTGCCGTGCCAGTGGGTGCTGGAGAAGGCTGCCTGGGGGACTTTGAGGCTGTCAACAAGGATTTCCTCTTGGACAGCAGATGCACTGACTGTCTAGGTCAGGGGTCCCCAACGTCCTGGCCGGCGGTGGAGCACCAGCCGAAATGCCGCCAAATTTCTGCGGCATTTCGGCGGCGACGCCTCTTGATGACGTCACTTGTCAGCAGTCACAGTCCTTCGTCTGGCGCCCGCCAGACGAAAAGGTTGAGGGACCATTGGTCTGGGTACTGGCATCAACTCCCTGCTGTTTGGGGGTACTGACGGTGCCAAGCCTGACTGTCCGAGGAGCCTGGTACCAGCAGGATCAAAAGATCCCTGGCAGCCGCAAATGCTTCAGGGATCGACGGGACCACAAATTGGCCAGTACAGTGGTATTGAGTGGGCATCATAGGATGCTGTGGAACCAGGGCTGTGGGCACCTGGTGACGTGGTACCAAGGATGAAGAGCAGTCCGGCATGGGTCTCGCTCTCCCCGTCTTTGTCCTTTGGCACCGGAAACCAGCTCCTCTCCTGGTACTTCTTTGGCACTGGTGAAGACGATCAGTGCCGAGGGACCTGTGTTGATGGACGAGCACTTTGCACTGAGGCTGAAGCTACGGGTCTGAGGCAGTCTGAAGGCTGCCTCCATAAGGAGGACCTTCAAATGAGAAGTGTGGTTCTTCTAGCTCCAGCGCTTGAATTCTTTACAAATTTGGCAGCAGTCCTTCCTACGAGTTTCCCCTAAACACCTGAGACAGCACGGGTGAGGACTGTTCAAAGGCATAGACTTGCTGCATGAAGGCAAGTCTCAGCACCGGGACAAAGGACAAGTCTGCTATCTACGGATGGAGGCGTCCAAACTATGTAAACCTACCTTAACTACTAAAAACTATGAGAACTATTTACATTAAAGATTAGAAAACCATTAAAGAAGAAAATTGCCAGCAACCATCACAGGCTGTAAGAAGGAACTGAAGGAGAGCAAGGTCGGCAGAGCCCCTTATATCGGTGCTATGAGCATGCAACACCAGAGCATGTTAGAGCCAATCCAACAGATACCGCTGAGGACAAAATTTCCGGCAACTGGGCTCGGTGTGCACACACATTTACATTGAAATGGATATGTGCAAGCACTCAAAGAAAGTGGTCAGATTTTAATGCCATGAGAGGCAACGATGATCTGCTCAGAATTCTGCACAAAGGAGGACAGAGAGTTTCACCAAGTGATTCCTGCATCAAGCCCGTAACTTCTTGTAAAGCTATAGCCCACTTTAGAAAACCATCCATCAATCCCAATCTCAGACTTTAAGGTCAGAAGGCACCATTATGATCTTCTAGTCTAAAATGTGCTAATGTTACCCATTATTCTGAATGGGAGTGAAAAAAACACACACACACAAAACACACACACTGAAGTTCAGTTTCCTTACTTCTTATTGACCTCATCAAGTTCTGCTCTTAGCTTTCCTATTTCAATCTGCAGTTTTGCCCTCTCTCTTGCCGTCTCATCCAGAACTCTTCGGGCATCAGCCAGTTCAGATTCATAGAGGGTCTTGACTCCACTCACCTAAGATAAGGAAAGAAATAGATACAGTGATTATCCTGAAGACTGAATTTCAAAGAGAAAAGTAAAAAATTTAAGAGAGTCCTGTGGCACCTGGAAGACTAACAGATGTATTTGAGCATAAGCTTTCGTGGGTGAATACCCACTTCGTCAGTCGCATGTGAATACCAAAAACTGTAGTTGGCTGCAGGTGGGACCCAAGATACTATGCCTGCACTAACAGACCCTGTGATCAGTCACAAACTGTCACATCGCATCCTCAAATTACTAAATGAGAGGGAGAAGCCAGCTCCCATGGCAATATACCCAATCCCCTGCAAATAGAGAGATGCAGAATTCTCCCAGTGGAAAGACCTACCATGCCAAGGCAGTGGAGTCGGCCACTTGGGAAACAATCCCATCAATGAAATCTCTATTTAGTGACTAATGGGTTTCTTGATTCTTGTTTTAAGACGAGAAAGATACACCATGCTACTCTGAAGAGAAAGCATGGACCTACTGTTTAGAAGTGACCCATTCTTTTAATTAAGGATTTATTTAAAGAACAAAAATAGAGAAACGAACACCCACAGGTTTACCGCATCCAAGTCTAAGAACCAAACTGAAGTGGGTTAAGCCCTAGGATCCGATACCATCAAGTACTTTTTACGTAGAATATTACTGTTTTATAGGGTTACTTGAGGTAATATCATCCCTTAGATATAAGCCACAACTGATTTTGGATTGGGGAAATTAAGATTTGGTATCTTAATCCAGTTTCACATCTTTAAATTTAGAATCCAACAATTAGTCTGGCCAACAGTTTATTTCCAGTTCTTATGTCCACATTGGTACTGAGCTTAAATAATTCCTCTCCCTCCCTGACATTTATCCCTCTGATATATTTAGAGAGAGCAATCATATCTCCCCTCAGCCTTCTTTTGGTTAGGCTAAACAAGCCGAGCTCTTGAGTCTCCTTGCATAAGACAGGTTTTCCATTCCTCGGATCATCCTAGTAGCCCTTCGCTGTACCTGTTCCAGTTTGAATTAATCTTTCTTAAACATGGGAGACCAGAACTGAACACAGTATTCCAGATGAGGTCTCACCAGTGCTTTGCATAATGGTACTAACACCTCCTTATCTCTACTGGAAATACCTCACCTGATGCATCCCAAGACCACATTGGCTTTTTTCACGGACATATTACATTGGTGGCTCATAGTTATCCTGTGATCAACCAATACTCTGAGGTCCTTCTCCTCCGTTGTTGCTAACGACTGATGCGTCCCCAACGTATATCTAAAATTCTTCTTATTAATCCCTAAATGCATGACCTTGCACTTTTCACTATTAAATTTCATCCTATTACTATTACTCTAGTTTACAAGATCATCCAGATCTTCCTGTAGAAAATCCAAGTCCTTCTCTGTATTGGCAATATCTCCCAGCTTTGTGTCACCCGCAAATTTTATTAACACATTCCCACTTTTTGTGCCCAGGTCTGTAATAAAAAGATTAAATATGATTGGTCCCAAAACCAGTTCCTGAGGCACTCCACTAGTAACCTCCCTCTAGCCTGACGGTTCACCTTTCAGTATGACTCCTTGTAGTCTCCCCTTTAAACCAGTTTCTTATCCACCTTTCAATTTTCATACTGATCCTCATCTTTTCCAATTTAACTAATAATTCCCCATGTGGAACCACATCAAATGCCTTATTGAAATCAAGGTAAATTAGATAAATTGCATTTCCTTTGTCTAAAAAAATCTGTTACCTTCACAAAGAATGAGATCAGGTTGGCTTGGCACAACCTACCTTTTGTAAAACCATGTGTATTTTGTCCCAATTACCACTGACCTCAGTGTCCTTAACTTTCTCCTTCAAAGTTTTTTCCAAGACCTTGCATACTACAGATGTCAAACTAACAGGCCTGTAGTTACCGGAGCACTTTTTCCCCTTTCGTAAAAATAGGAACTATGTTAGCAATTCTCCAGTCATATGGTACAACCAGAGTTTACAGATTCATTAAAAATTCTTGCTAATGGGCTTCAAATTCATGTGCCAGTTCCTTTAATATTCTTGGATGAAGATTATCTGGGCCCTCCGATTTAGTCCCCTTAAACTGTTAGAATTTGGCTTTTATCTCAGATGTGGCAATGTACCTCCATATCCTCATTCCCATTGTCATCCTGCCATTATCCCTAAGCTCCTCATTAACGAGGAAGACAAAGTATTTTTTAGACATTGGGCCATGCCTAGATTATCCTTAACCTCCACTCCATCCCCACTTTTGTTTTCGTATTTATATGGCTATAGAATTTTACTATTGTTCAATTCCCTTTGCAAGGTTCAACTCTACATAGCTTTTAGCCTTTCTCACTTTATCCCTACATGTTCTGACCTCAATAAGGTAGCCTTCCTTATTGTTCCCTCCCATCGCAGGGGCAGGGGAGGATAGCTCAGTGGTTTGACCATTGGCCTGACAAACCCAGGGTTGTGAGTTCAATCCTTGAGGGGGACATTTAGGGATCTGGGGCAAAAATTGGGGATTAGTCCTGCTTTGAGCAGAGGGTTGGACTAGATGACCTCCTGAGGACCCTTCTGACCCTGATACTTTATTTGATTCCACTTCTTATAGGCTGCTTTTTCTTAATCACCCCTCTGAGATGCTTCCTCATCCAGCTTGGTCTACAACTCTTGCCTAAGAATTTTTTCCCCCCTTCCTGGGATGCAGGCTTCTGATAGTTTCTGCAACTTTGATGAAGTAATTCCAAGCCTCCTCCGCCTTTAGAGCCACAAGTTCTTCAGTCCAATCCACTTTAACTGAATTTTTTTTTAAAGTTAGCCCTTTTGAAATCAAAAACCCTAGTTACAGATCTATTTTTGTTTATCCTTCCATTTAGTTTGAAATGAGTTAGCTCACGATCACTCGAACCACGGTTGTCCCCTACAACCATTACTTCTATGAGGTCCTCACTACCCACCAAAACCAAATCTAAAATGGCATCCCCTCTTGTTCGTTCAGCAACTACCTGGTGAAGGAATCCATCAGCTATCACATCCAGGAAAATCTGAACCCTATTATTACTATTAGCACTTGTCCTCCAATCTATATCTGGGAAGTTAAAGTCTCCCATTATCACACAATTCCCATTAGTATTTACTTCATTAGAAACATTAGAGAGAGATCTCTATCCTTTTCCAAATCAGATCCCGGTGGTCTATAGCACACCCCAAGCACTATCCCAGGGGAGGCTCTAAGTAGCTTTCTTCCCCAATGTGATTTTTGCTCATCGTTTTACAGTCTACCTCATCATTGATATACAATGCTACTCCACCGCCTTTGCCTTTATTTCTGTCTTTCCTAAACAGCACATACCCTTCAATACCTGTACTTCAGTCATGACTACTATTCCACCATCTGTTATCCCCATAATATCTGGTTACACTTCCTGCACCAGTAGCTCTAGTTCCTCCATTTTGTTACCTAGGCTCCTCCCATTGGTGTACAAACATCTTAATTTTTTGCTGTTTGGCTTCGCTCACAGTCTTCACTCAATTAGGAACAGACATTCGACGATGAGTATCACCTATTAGATTGATATTTACAGTACCCTTCCTCCTTATGTCCATTTTCCTACCCACGGCTGAATCCTCTCTTACTTCGTTTTCTTCCATTTCAATGTTAAAATCCGGCAGGGAGATTACCTAGACATCTCCCAACCAGCTCCCCCAAATTCCTAGTTTAAAGCTCTCTTAATCAGTTGTGTCAGCCTCCATCCTAGAAGTCTATTTCCCTCCCTACTCAGGTGAAGTCCATCCCAAGAGAACAGTCCTCTGTCCCTGAATGCCTCCTAGTGGCCATATATCCCAAAGCCCTCTTTCTAGCACCACTGCCTAAGCCATCTGTTGATAATGACAGAACAAGGAGTAATGGTCTCAAGTTGCAGTGGGGGAGGTTTAAGTTGGATATTAGGAAAAACTTTCAGTAGAAGGGTGGTGAAGTACTGGAATGGGTTACTTAGGGAGGTGGTGGAATCCCCTTCCTTAGAGGTTTTTAAGGTCAGGCTTGACAAAGCCCTGGCTGGGATGATTTAGTTGGGGATTGGCCCTGCTTTGAGCAGGGGGTTGGACTAGATGACCTCCTGAAGTCCCTTCCAACCCTGATATTCTATGATAATCAATCCCTCACTAGCCCGTCTTTTCCTCTGCCTGGTTCTCTTAGTCACATGCTTCCACTGTCCACTTTCCTCACCTAGCAGTCTCCCCTCAGAGTTCCTTGGTCCTGCTTCCATCTGCAAATCTGCACTTTTCCCTTCAGCCTCCTCATGTCTCCATCATCTGTTCGAACTCCCTTCTAAACTCAGAGTTTCCACTTGCATCTCCACTCCTCGGATCTTTTCTTCCATCAGCTCCATCAGGCAGCACTTCATGCAGACTGATCTTTTCAGGTACCCTCTCCAGGATCATGTACATACCTCAGCTTCTACAGACAGTCATTTTCAATGTGTCTTCCACTGCTTGGGTCACTACTACTGCTGCCTCTGTATCTGACATAGCCTTCTCACTTAAGTCCTGCTAGTCTGGGAAACAAAAAACCACCACCATCCACAGCAAAAAAATCCCAACGAGCACCACAACACTGCCAGAACACCACACATTACCTTCACTAGCCCGTCTGTTTCTCTGCCTGGTTCTCCTAGTCTTCCCCAAAACTCATGAGAGGAGGTAGAAGAGTCAAACCTAAGCTGCAACATCCAGAGTAGGGAGTCAGGCCCAACCCCATGGGACAGGAGCCACCATTGCGGTGGAGTCACAGATACAAGAGTGTTACAAGCAAAACAGGAAAATTATGCTCAGAGTTTTTCCCACTGTTACAACAAACTTGTAGCCATAAAATAATTAATTTTATTTCACATTCTCCTGAAGAGTCTTGTGCTCGGGGTTCATGGTAGCTACATTTTAGTTAAGACTTATTTTAACAAGAGCTGTAGTCTCAAACAAATGCCTATTTAACCAGTTTCAAATTAGGTTAATTACCCTGTCTTCATACTCATTGATAGTTGAGAGGCCACAGAACAGCTGGAGAGATCCAGGCCAATGTCAAAGCATGCTTTAGGATCAAGAAGTCATAGAAGAGGATTAACAAGTGGGAGGTGGACCAACTTATGGACAAAGCAAGCAGAATACCGATATTAAGGTGTTCAGTTCATTTTCTAGATACCACACAAAGAAGGAACAAAGCACAGATATACTCCAAAATTTGAGTAAGGTCTTTATATAGTCTGTGCACAATCATGTATTACACCAGGAAGATTTCACCAGGACTGTATACAAAGTGGAACAATGTGTACTAACTACTTATGCTAAACAAAATGCAAAATGGGACAGATTACTGTGAGGCTGGGAGTACCTTTCCCAGACCTGAAGATGAGCTGTGTGTGGCTTTAAAGCTTGTCTCATTCACCAGGACTGGTAATTTATAGCTTAAATGTGTTATCAGAAGTCAGAGTTAATAAAAACTGAAGGTCAAATGAGGAGGAACACACATTTTAGGTATAGGGAACAAGGACATTGTGCACTTCCAGTGACTGCACATAGACACAGGTTAACAGTCCCTCTCTCTCACATATGGCATCTGCAGAGCAACATTCTACAGATACAGTTGTAGGTCCATAAGCCATTCCAAGGCTTCCTCTATAACACAGTGGACATTATTCAGTTCATCTCTGAATCTGCATTATGATGTGTTCAATGGTTTCAATGCTCTCATCACAGTTCCATGAAGAGGAGTCTGATTTTTCACTTGGGCATCAAGTAGCTGCATCTTCCATGGGATAATGGGGAGGAAGCAGGGGCTGGCCTCCCTGGCCAGGAGCTCAAGGGCCAGGCAGGTCAGTCCCACAGGCCACCATAGTTTGCCCACCTCTGATCTAGCCCAATACCCTGTCTTCTGACAGCGGCCAATGCTAGGTGCTTCAGAGGGAATGAACAGAACAGGCAAATCAAGTGATCATCCCCTGTTGTTCACTCCCAACTTCTGGCAGTCACAGGTTCTGTCCCACTCAGAGTGCAGGGCCCTAACATCTTGGCTAGCAGCCATTGATGGACCCATCCTCTACAAACTTACCTAATTCTTTTTGATTTAGGTGGTTGTGGACTGCAAAACATTCACTGATGAGTTCCACAGGTTGAATGTGTTTTGTATGAAGCAGAACTTCCCTTTGTTTTAAACTTTATTGGGTGATCCCTGGTTCATTTCACTGGGTGATCCCTGGTTCTTGGTATGGGAAGGAGTAAATAACACTTCCTTATTCATTTTCTCCACAACATTCATGATTTCATAGATCTCTATCATATCCCCCATTAGTCATCTCTTTTCCAAGTTGACCAGTCCCAGTCTTTTCAATCTCTCCTCATAAGGAAGTTGTTCTATACCCTTAGTCATCTTTGTTCCCCTTCTTTGTACCTTTTCCAATTCTAACAGAACCTCAAAGATACGAACACAAGAGTTACGGACTCATCGGTCAACCGGACACCATGTGAAACCAGAAGTAACCAATCAGGCAGGAGCGGAGACAAAAAACACTATACTGTGCCTGTATTGCATCTTAAAGATAGGCACATCTGGGCTGCCTGTCCCCACCCCTACTCCCATCTTCACACGGAGGGCACTCACTTACATTTAGGAGGTTGCTGAGATTTGCAGACAAAGCTGTGAGCCTCCCACTGCCAGCCCAAGAGCAGCAGTGGGATATGTGCTGCTTTCCTGTAAGCTCCGGGTGCTGTTTTCTCACACACCCCACTAGGAGGGTGACGTCTGTTTTCATTACCACCACCCCTCCCAGTTGGGAGGGAAACAAGCTTGCCCAGAAAAGAAGCTGCCTGCAAGGAAGCTGCCTAGCTGCCTCTGGAACCTGGCCGAGAGTGTGAACTCCTGGAGCCAGAGCTGTGTTTTGTTCAGTGTTATGAACACTTCAGAGCTATGGACAATCTCCATTCCCAAGGTGTCCATAACTCTGAGGTTATACTGTATATCTTTGAGATGGGGCAACGGGAATCGCATGCAGTATTCAAGGTGTGGGGATCCCTTGGATTTAGATAGCGGCATTATGATTTTGTCTTCTTATCTATTGCTTTCCTAATGGTTCCTAGGATTCTTTAGCTTTTTTGACCGCACACTGAGCAGATGTTTTCAGAGAACTATCCACAAGAACTTCAAGATCTCTTTCTTGAGCGGTAACAGCTAATTTAGACGCCATCATTTTGTATGTATGCTTTTAAAATGTGCATTACTTTGCATTTATCAACACTGAATTTTATCTGCCATTTTCTTGCCCAGGCACCCAGTTTTGAGATCCCTTTGTAACGCTTTGCAGTCTGCTTTGATCTTCACTATCTTGAGTAGTTTTGTATCATCGGAAAATTTTGCCACTTTAAGTTTTGCTCTTTTCCAGATCAATTATTATATTAAATCTCTCTCCATTTGGAAAACTGACCATTACTAGCCTTTGTTTCCTGTCTTAACTAATTGCCGATCCATCAGAGGACCTTCCCTTTTTTACCATGACTTCTTACTTTCCTTAAGAGCCTTTGGTGAGGGAACTTGTCAAAGGCTTTCTGAAAGTCCTGCTGGATCCCCCTTCTCCACATGCTTGTTGACCCCCCCCACCTCCGAAGAATCATCATAGACTGGCGAGATCTGATTTACCTTTAACAAAAGCCATGTTGACATTTCTCCAATAAATTGTATTAAGTTATGTGTCTGTTCTTTACCATAGTTTCTACTAATTTGCCTAGTAATAAAGTTTGGCTTACCAGCCTGTAATTGCCAGGATCACCTCTGGAGCCTTTTTAAAAAAACTGGTGTTACATTAGCTATGCTCCAGTCTTCTGGTACAAAAGTTGACTGAAGGGATCGGATAACTACTAAGGCCTGGTCTACACTACACGTTTAGGCCAAATTAAGCCTGCACCTGTCCACACGACGAAGCCATTTATTTCAACATGAAGGGCTCTTACAATTGATTTCTGTACTCCTCCTCGACGAGGGAGTAGCACTGAAATCGACATTGCGTCCACGCTAACTCTAATTTGAACCGGCAATTTGACAGTATTGGCCTCTGGGAGCTGTCCCACAGTGCACCATTGTGACCGCTCTGGACAATCTGAACTCGGATGCACTCGCCAGGTAGACAGGAAAAGCCCCTGGTACTTTTGAATTTCATTTCCTGTTTGCTCAGCATGGAGAGCTGATCAGCACAGGTGACCATGCAGTCCAAGAATCGAAAAAGAGCTCCAGCATGGACTCTACGGGAGATATTTGATCTGATCGCTGTATGGGGAGAGGATTCCGTGCTAGCAGAACTACGTTCCAAAAAACGGAATGCCAAAACATTTGAAAAAGTCTCCAAGGGCATGATGGAGAGAGGACACAATAGGGACTCACTACAGTGCCGCATGAAAGTTAAGGAGCTCAGGCAGGCGTACCAGAAAACCAAAGCAGCAAATAGACGGTCTGGTGCAGAGCCACAGACATGCCACTTCTACGCTGCATGCAATTGGGGGGGGGGGGGCGCCCCCACTACCCCACCCCTGACCATGGATTACAAGGAGTAGGTACTCTCAGCCATGCCTGAGGATTTTGCGGACAGGGAAGATGAGGAGTATGACGAGCTTATGGAGAGCACACAGCACACCGTTCTCCTCAACGGCCAGGATCTTTTTGAGACCCAAGAATTACAGTCCCTGCGCTCCCAAGCGAGAAGCCCAGACAATGAAGCCATGGAAGGAACCTCTGGTGAGAGTGTACCTTTGCAAATATTACACATGGTTTAAAAGCAAACTTTTTAAATGATTAATTTGCCCTGAGGACTTGGGATGCATTCGTGGCCAGTACAGCTACTAGAAATGTCTTAACATTTCTGGGGATGGAGCGGAAATCCCCAGGGACATCTTCATGAAACTCTCCAGGAGGTACTCCAAAAGCCTTTGCAGAAGGTTTCTGGGCAAGGCTGCCTCATTCCGTCCTCCGTGGTAGGACACTTTACTTGCTACTAATATGGCGTGGTAATCTGGTATCATTGCATGACAAAGCATTGCAGCGTATGGTCCTTGTGTTTGCTGGCATTCAAGCAACATCCGTTCTTTATCTCGCTGCGTTATCGTCAGGAAAGCGATATTATTCATGGTAACCTGGTTGAAATATGGGAATTTTAGTTAAGGGGACAGAGGTGGCGGTCCCTATGGGGCTGTTTACCTGTGGCTGAAAAGAAATCCTTCCCTGCAGTTAGCCAAGCAGAGGGAGTGGGAGGGGGGCCTTGGCGCTGAGCTGTTTGCATTTGGCTAGCAGGGATCTTCCCTGATACCAGCCTTGCGGTGGGGGGAGAGGTAAAGTGATCATTCCAGAGAACTGGATTGGGGGAAGGTTAGTTTGGTTTCTGCTGCTACACGTTAACACGAAAACCACAGAACTCAACAGGCTTTCCTTGGGAGAGGCGGGCACTGCTTTTCTGAAGGTTGCAGAAGCCAAAAGACAATGGCTTTCCATGGCCGCATGCAAGCTGAATTCTGTTGCCCATCCCTGCATCTGTGATCTCTAACACCAAAGCCGCAGGCACTCAATATTAAGATGCAATATGTGACCTTGTACCAAAATCACATGTGCTACGTAATGTGAATAGTGTTGTTCACCGTGAAAGAGTACACACATTGTTCTGTAAAATGTATCTCAAAATACTTCTCCCCTTTTTCCCCTCTCGCAGCTGCAAATTTTTCAAGCCTCCCTCCTCCGTCCCAAAGGTTGTCTCAGATAAGGTGGCCAAAAAAAAAAAAAAAAAGACACGAAACATGCACACGAGATTAAATGTTCTCTGAAATCATGCAACTGACCCGCCGTGAAAGAGCTTATTTGAATGACTGGAAGGACACAGTATCACAGTACAGGAAAGCAGCCAATGAACGTGAGGACAGAAGGGATGAACACAAGGAGAGGTGGTGGCAGGAAGATCAGAGGAGGCAGGATGCAATCCTGCAGCTACTGTGGGATCAAACAGACATGCTCTGGTGTCTGGAGGAGCTTCAGGAATGGCAGCAGGATCACAGAGTGCCGCTGCAGCCCCTGTATAACTGCCCTCCTGCCTCCCCATGTTCCATAGCCTCCTCACCCAGATGCCCAAGAATGCAGGGGAGGCAGGCTCCATGCACCCTGCCACTCCACCCCAGTGGACAGCTCAAGCAAAAGGCTGTCATTCAACAAGTTTTGAAGTGGCCTTTTCCTTCCTTCCCTCCTTCCACACCCCATCCAGGCTACCTTGTCAGTTCTCTCCCTATTTCTATAATTAATAAAGAATACATAGTTTTTAAATGATGGCGACTATTTCTTTTGAAAGCAAGCTGTGATCAAAGGGGGAGGATGGGAGGCTTACAGGGAATGAGTCAATCAAGGGGGCAGGTTTTCACCAAGGAGAAACAAACAGAACTCACATCGTAGCCTGGTCAGTCATGAAACTGGTTTTCAAAGCTTCTCTGATGCGCAGTGCTTCCTGGTGTGCTCTAACTGCCCTGGTGTCTGGCTGCATGTAATCAGCAGCCAGGCGATTTGCCTCAACCTCCCACTCTGCCATAAATGTCTCCCCCTTACTCTCACAGAGATTGTAGAGCACACAGCAAGCAGCAACAATAATGGGAATATTGGTTTGGCTGAGGTCTGAGCACATCAGTAAAGTGCACCAGCGACCCTTTAAACATCCAAATGCACATTCTACCATCATTCTCCACTTGCTCAGCCGATAGTTGAATAGCTCCTGACTACTGTCCAGGCTGCTTGTGTATGGTTTCATGAGCCATGGCATTAAGAGGTAGGCTGGGTCCCCGAGGATAACTATAGGCATTTCAACATCCCCAACAGTTATTTTCTGGTCTGGGAAGTAAATCCCTTGCTGCAGCCGTTTAAACAGATTAGTGTTCCTGAAGACGCAAGCATCATGAACCCTTCCCGGCCATCCCACGTTGATGTTGGTGAAACGTCGCTTGTGATCCACCAGTGCTTGCAGCACCATGGAAGAGTTTCCTTTGCGGTTTATGTAGTGACTGCCCTGGTACTCCAGTGCCAAGATAGGGATATGGGTTCCATCTATTGCCCCACCACAGTTAGGGAACCCCACTGCAGCAAAGCCATCCAATATGACCTGCACATGTCCCAGAGTCACTACCTTTGGTAGCAGCAGCTCAGTGATTGCTTTGGCTACTTGCATCACAGCAGTCCCCACAATAGATCTGCCCAGTCCAAACTGATTCCCAACTAACCGGTAGCTGTTGGGTGTTGCAAGCTTCCACAGGGCTATTGCCACTCGCTTCTCAAGTGTGAAGGTTGCTCTCATTTTGGTGTCTTTGCACTTCAGCGCAGGGGAAAGCGAGTCACAAAGTTCCATGAAAGTGGCCCTACACAGGAAAGTTTTGCAGCCACTGAGAATTGTCCCACACCTGCAACACTACGCAGTCTGCGCTTGTTTCCCAGGCCCAGAATCGGCATTTCACAGCATGAACTTGCCCCATTAACACCATGATCTCCAAAGCCCCGGGGCCCACGGTTTGAGAGAATTCTGTGTCCATGTCCTCATCACTTGTCACCGCACTGCCACCTCCTCCTCGTTTTGCAGGTTCTGGTTCAGTATAAACTGCACAATCATGCACGAGGTGTTTACAATGTTCATGGCTGCTGCGTTGAGCTGAGGGGGCTCCATGCTTGCCATGGTATGGTGTCTGCACAGGTAACCCAGGAAAAAAGGCGCAAAACAGTTGTCTGCCATTGCTTTCACAGAGGGAGGGGGGGAGGGAGCCTGACATGTACCCAGAAACACCCGCGACAATGTTTTTTGCCCCATCAGGCATTGGAATCTCAACCCAGAATTCCAATGGGCGAGGGGAGACTGCAGTAACTATGGGATAGCTACCCACTGTGCAACGCTCCAGAAGTCAATGCTAGCCTCGGTACTATGGACGCACGCTGCCGAATTAATGTGCTTAGTATGACTGCACGCACTTGACTTTATGCAATCTGTTTCCAAAAATCGATTTCTGTAAAATTGGAGGAATCCCGTAGCATAGACATGCCCTAAGTGTGGTATGTAACCTATTTCAGTTCCTTCAGAACTCTTGGGTGAATACCATCTGATCCTGGTGACTTATTACTGTTTATTTTACCAATTTGTTTCAAAGTCTCCTGTATTGACACCTCAGCCTGGTACAGTTCCTCAGATTTGACAACTACAAACAACAGCTCAGGTGCGAGAGACACTCTCTGCGGTGAAGACCAATGCAAAGAATTCTCTTAGATTCTCCCCAACAGCCTTGTCTTCCTTCATTGCTCCTTTAGCACCTTGACTGTCAAGTGGCCCCACTGATTGTTTGGAAGGCTTCCTGCTTCAGATGTACTTACATTTTTTGCTGTAGGTTTGAGTCTTTTGCTAGCTGCTCTTCAAATTCTCTTTTGGCCTACCTAATTACACTTTTACACTTTACTTGCCGGAGTTTATGCTCTTTTCTATTTTCCTCACATGCTCGGGATCTAACTGATCACCATATTTGGGGTTGGGAAGGAATTTTCCCCTGGGTCAGATAGGCAAAAAAACCACAGAGTCTCTGCCATCTTCTACAATGTGAGACACAGGTCACTTGCACATTTAAGCTAGTGTAAATAGCGGATTCACTGTAACTTGGAAGTCTTTAAACCATGATTTGAGAACTTCAGTAACTCAGCCAGAGGCTGGGGTCTATTACAGTAATAGGTGTGTAAGGTTCTGTGGCCTGTCATGTGCATGAGATGGGGTTCTCACAATTCTTGCAGGTGGCCGCTCTGACAAATGTTCCTAATACACTTGATTAACTTTAGGAAAAACTAATATGCACACATACATGTCCAAATCATTGTTTTGGTAGACTCAATCAAAATAATGTAAAATTGTGTTTTAGTGCCCTTGGCCCCTGCTGTCTCCCCCCAGCCCACCACCTCTGGTCTCTGCTGCCTCCCCTTATCCCTCAGGCTCCCCACTCCCACCATTGCCCCAAGCTTCCTTCTGCAGCCTCACACCCCAGGCTCACTCTGCTCCTTGCCTCTTGACCATGGCACCCAGTGAGGCCAGCCCTCCTGAAGCCCTGCTGCCCTGGGCTGAAACCCAGAGCGGGAGCCCCATAGCAGGGGGTGGGCGGGCACACAGATGGCTGAAACCCAGAGTTCCACCAATCCAGGGGCCTGGAGCCCAGAACCCACAGCCAGCGCCCCAAGGCTAAAGCCGGGGAGGGGGAGCACTGAAGCCTGCCCCCACCAGAGCCCCTGATTGCTGCAGGAAGGGCCACTGCTTTGCCCCTTGCCCCATCTCTGCCCAGGAGGCTGTCATAGCTTTTTACTTTGATCAGTCATGGTGGCACCTTTTGGATCCTCTGGCTATATTTTTAAATTTGAGACATATGTTTAATTTGACCCTCTATTATTGTGGCAGTAAAAAGTTTCCATGCAGCTTGCAGGCATTTTCATGACTGTTCCTTTTAACTAGCTTCCCCATTTTTGTGTAGTTCCCCTTTCTGATGTTAAACGCTACTGGGGTGGGCTTTTTTGGTAATTTTCCCACACACACAGTGGTTTGGTTACATTCACCGGTTGGACCAGGATTCTGTGCACCACTTAGGACTAAATAAAGAATTGCCTCTCCCCTTGTGGGTTCCAGGACTGGCTTCTTCAATTAACAGTCATTTATAGTGCCTAGAAATTTTGACCGCATCCCATCCTGATGTGACATGTACCCAGTCAATATGGGGATAGTGATAATGGGGGATTTCAACTGAGTTTTCTATTTACAGCCACTTAAATTTCCTGGGGCATTTCACAATCACCATTCTGGTCAGGTGGTTAGTAGTATATTCCTACTGCTATATTCTTATTCAAGCATGGATTTTTCTATCCATAGCTGGATTCTATGGTACAGTTTGATTTTTACTTTGACTCTGCTTTCACAACCTACTCTATCATTCCTATATATTTTGTATCCTGGAATGACTGTGTCAGTAGATGTCCACACAGTTTCCCATTCCCTGGCTGGATCCAGAGATATGAAGTAGTCACATGTGGTCCATAAGGGTTTTTGTGATTTCAGGTATTAGACTCACAGGTCAGAAGGGACCAATATGATCATCTAGTCTGACCTCCTGCACAACGCAGGCCACAGAACCCTACCCATCCACTTCTATAACAAACCCCTAACCTATGTCCGAGTTATTGAAGTCACTCAAATTGTGGTTTGAAGACCAAGCTGCAGAGGAATCGCACAGCAAGGACCATGCCCACGCTGCCTAGAGGAAGGCGAAAAACCTCCAGGGCTCTGTTCAATCTGCCCGGAGAAATCCTTTCCCACCCAAATATGGCGATCAGGTAAACCCTGGGATGTGGCAAGACTCACCAGTCAGCACTCAGGAAAGATTCTCTGCGAGTAACTCAGATCCCATCCATCCAACATCCATCACAGACCAGCTGAGCAGACTTATCTGCTGATAATCCAAGATCAATTGCCCAAATTAAAACTATCCATATCATCCCTTCCATAAACTTAATCAAGCTTAGTCTTATAAGCCAGATATGTCTTTTGGCCCCAACTACTTTGGCTGTTTCCAGAACTTCACTCTCTAATGGTTAGAAACCTTTGTCTAATTCAAGTCTAACTTCCTAATTTTCCCGGTTTGTACCCATTTGTCCCTTGTGTCTGCATTAGTATTAGCTTAAAATAATTCTCTCCCCTCCTTAATGTTAATCCCCCCCGATTATAAATTTGTATATAGCAAGATATCCCCGCAGCCTTCTTTGGCTATGGCTAAACAAGCAAGCTCTTTGAGTCTCCTTTCATAAGGCATGGTTTTTCTTCTGGATCACCTAGTACCCTGTCTCTGACACTGTTCCACGTTGAATTCATCTCTTCCTAAACATGGGAGACCAGAAATGCACACAGTCATTCAATAGGGTCTCACCATGCCTTTATAACAGTTAACTACCTCTTTCTTTGCTGGAAATACCTCGCCTGATGCATCCTAAAACTGGCAATTTGGCTTTAACGGCATATCTGCATTGGTGTCTCATAGTCATCTTTGATCAACCAATACTTCCAAGGTCCTTCTCCCCCTGTGTTTGAACTGATGTGTCGCCAAGATATACTAAAATTTATTAGATCCCTAAGTGCATGTCTTGCATTTTTCTATTAAATTTCATCTATTACTATTACTCCAGTTAGCAAAGGTCGTCCAGATCTTCCTGTAATGACATCAGTCCCTTCTCTGTGTTAGCAATACCACCCATGTTTGTGTCATCCGCAAACTTTATTAGCACGTTCCCGCTCTTTTGCAAGGTCAGTAATAAAGTAAAAAAGATTGGTCCAAAACCGAGTCTTGAGGAACCTCCACTAGTAACCTCCTTCCAGCCCTACAGTTCACCCTTATAGTACGACCCGTTGGGTCTCCCTTTAACCAGTTTCCCTTATTCACCTTCTCAATTTCATATGATCCACCCACTCTTTTCCAATTTAACTAACAATTCCCATTGTGGAACCACGTCTAAATCCTTACTGAAATTAGGAATTAGATTCTAGCATTTCCTTTGTCTAAATAGTCTGTCAACCTTCTCGAAGGAATTCAGGTTGGTTAGCACGATCTACTTTAATAAAACCATGTGTAAATTTGTCCCAATTACCACTGACCTCCAATGCCTTAACTACTCTTTCTCAAAATTTTTTCCATGACCCTTACTTACTACAATGTTCAAACTAACAGGCCTATAAGTTTAACTGTTCGGATTCACTGTTTTCCCGCCCTTTCTTGAAGGCAGGAACTATGTTTTAGGCAAATTCTCCAGGTCGTACGGTATACCCCTGAGTTTACCGATTCATTAAAAATTCTGCTAATGGGCTTGCAATTTTCATGCGCGCAGTTCCTTTAATATTCTTGATTGAGATTGTTCAGGCCCTCAAATTTGTCCCGTGTAAGCTTCCAGTTGCTTCTACTCAGAATGTGTAATATTCTACCTCCATATCCTCATCTCCCATTTGCATACCTTCCATCAATCCCTAACTCCTCATTAGCCTTATTTAAAGCGAGGCAGAAGATTTATTTCAGATATGTGGGCATGCCTAGGTTATCCTTAAGCTTCCATTCCATCCTCCAATGTATAGCATTCCCACTTCTTCTTCTTTGTTTGTCTTCATTATTTAAGTGGCTAATAGAACTTTTTACTTATTGGGTTATTAAATCCCTTTGCACGGTTCAACTCTACATGCTTTTAGCGTTCCTGCACTTTACCTACATGTTCTGACCTCACTAAGGTAGCTTCCCTTGCTTAATCCCACCTTTTCGCTTTTTTTCTTAATCACCTCTCTGAGATGCTTGCTCATCCAGCTTGGTCAACACTCCGCTTATGATTTTTTCCCCCCTTCTTGGGATGCAGTTCTGATAGTTTCTGCAGCTGTGACTTGAAGTAATTCCAGGTCTCCTCCGCCTTTAGATCCACAAGTTCTTCAGTCCAATCCACTTCCCTAATTAGTTTCCTTAACTCTTTAAAGTCAGCCCTTTGAAGTCAAAAACCTAATCCCAGATCTATTTTTGTTTATCCTTCATCTAGTTTGAACTGAATTACCTCATGATCACTCGAACCAAGGTTGTCCCTACAACCATTTCTTCTATGAGGTCCTCACTGCTCACCAAAACCAAATCTAAAATGGCATCCCCTCTTGTTAGTTCTTCAACTACTTGGTGAGAAAATCCATCTGCTATCACACCCAAAAAATCTGAGCCCTATTATTCTGCAAGCACATGTCCTCCAGTCTATATCTGGGAAGTTGAAGTCTCCCATGATCACACATTTCCCATTTAGTGTTTACATTAACATTAAAGAGGTCTCTATCCATATCCAAATCAGATCCCGGCGGTCTATACCACACCCCAAGCACAATCTCAGAGGAGGCTCTAGTAGCTTTCTTTCCCATGTGATTTTTGCCCAGACAGACTCTGTCTTGTCCATTCCATCACTTCTTATTTCTTTAAGATAACCTCATCATTGATGTACAGTGCTACTCCCACACCTTTGCTTTCTTTCTATCTTTCCTAACAGCACATAGTCTTCAATACCTGTATTCCAGTCATGACTACTATTCATCATGTTTCTGTTATCCTATAATATCTGTTTCACTTCCTGCACCAGTAGCTCCAGTTCCTCCATCTTGTTACCTAGGCTCCTCGCATTAGTGTACAGACATTTTATTTTTGGCGTTGCGTCAACTGACATTCTTTACCCTGTTATGCACAGACATTCTACACCAGCATCACCTGTTAGTCTGGTATCTACACTGCCCTTCCTCCTTATGTCAATTCTTCGGTCCACGACTGTATCTCCTCTTACTTTGTTTACTTCCCTCTCAAGGTTAAATTCCGGCATGGAGATCTCCTGGACATCTCCTATCATCTCCCCAAATTCCTAGTTTAAAGCTCTCTTAATCAGTTTGGCGAGCCTCCATCCTAAAAGTCTATTTCCCTTCCTTACTCAGGTGAAGTCCGTCCCGGAGAACAGTCTTCTGTCCGTAACCGCTTCCCAATGACCATACATCCCAAAGCCCTCCTTATAGCACACTGCCTGAGCCATCTGTTGATCGCGCATAAATCTTGTCACACTTTGCACCCTTCTCTAGGAACAGGCAGAATCCCACTGAAGATACCTGAGCCTCGATTTCCTTAAGCATCTTCCCCAATCTGCATAGTCACCCTTGATGCAGTCCAGCGAGTATCTAGCCGTATCATTCGTTCCCATATGAAGACAAATCAACGGATTCTTTCCCGCTCCCATTAGGATCCTTTCAGCCCCAGGTCCACATCCTGTATCTTAGCACCTGGCAGACAGCACACCCTTCTGTTCTCCCGATCAGCTTTAGTTACAGGCCTGTCTATTCTGCTCATAAGGAGTCTCCAATCACGTAGACCTGCCTTTTCCTTGGTGACAGTGTGATTCTCCGCGTCTTATCCCTGCACGCACTGGCTGCAAAGTCCTCTCGATTCCTATTCACCCTTGCAGTCCTCCTGGGGCTCATATTTGGTTTTGCCTCCATTGACTCCTCCCCTCCTTCTCAGACTAGCTGCTCTTCTCTTTTTCCTTGCCCTCTCTCCTTAGCGACCACTGCTGTGCCTCTCTTCATTTTTCCAACTCTGCAATCCTTTCCTGAGTTCTATTTTCTCCTTCACTGGCCGTCTTTTTCCTCTGCCTGGTTCTCTTAGTCACATACTTCCACCGTCCACTTTTCCTCACCCAGCAGTCCCTCCTCAGAATTCTTTGGTCCTGCTTCCATCTGCATGTCTGAGCTTATCCCTTCAGCCCCCTCATATCTGTGTTCCATCATCTGCTCGAACCTCCTTCTAAATTCAACCAAAGTTTCCACCTGCATCTTTTCTTCCATCAATCAGCTCTATCAGGCGGCACTTCATGCAGATGTAACCTTTTTCAGGTACCCCCTCCAGGATCATGTACATGCCACAGCTTCCACATCCAGTCATCCTCATTGTGTCTTTCACTGCTGCCTCTGTATCAGTCATGGCCTTCCCACTTTGTGCCTGGCGGTCCAAGCCACACAACACAACACGGACCCCCAACAGGCACCGGGCCGCTGGCAGACCACCACCCACTCCCTTATCTGGCTTGTTGGTTCCTCTGTCTTAGTCTCCCCCGCAACCCTCCCTGTAAACTCCCTCTGAAACTCCCGTTTGCAGCTCTGTTCACTGGCTGCTGTGCCGCTGCCTGACTGGCTGGCTACTTTTATAGGACCCCTGATCAGATAAGCCCAGCCCTCTAATCAGGGCTCAGCCACTCTCCCAGCACACGGCCCCTAGCAGCCTCCACACACACACAAACTACATAATACAATCCACAAACTACAAAAACCTGCTCCTCCAACAGAACTCCCTAAAGGTATTGTTGAGGTATGTTATCCATAACCTGCCAGATGGAGAGGCCTGGGTGGTCTCCACAATTACAGGCATGGCATGAGAACGTATCTCGACAGATAGCTGAAGGTTTGCTAATACAGAACGTCATAATAGAAATGTTGATTTTAAAAAGTTCCCATGATGATTCACATCTGATTCAGCTGCCTTTACACAAGTTGGGTATGGCAGCTTCTTGTCCACACCAATGTACAGTACACGGCAACTAGATATACCATGGCCAAGGCCAAGGTTTGTAGCACTAGGCCTGTTGATTCCCAGCTGGTTCCAGTTAACTTTTGAATCATGTTGATGCAAGTCTTCACTTTAGAAGCTTCTTTCTTGAGGTGGCTGTCATCCACAGTGGGTTCAATTCAGTTCAGAATCATACATGCCATCACTTTGTGCTCAAGAGGGAGATTAGCCTACAACTAGAAGGGTGATCTGTAGGTTTTCTAGGCTTTAAAAGTGCAATGATTGTAGCTTCTCATCACACCAGGGATTTCACCAGTCTGCAGGATGTTGGTGAAAATCTCCTTCATACATTTCCATACCAGCAGACCCAGATTATATAGCAATTCATGACAGACATCTTTTCCTGATGATTTTCCCAATTTTGTGGCTACAATGGCTGCATCTATCTCCTCACCTGTGAATGGTCCTTTGGGACACTGGAATACATGTGGACATCACTTACCCAAGTTGATGCTGGACTTGTGTGTGATACTGTTTGTCCATTAGCTGTTTTGACATCCACAAAAGTTTAGCAGTGATGGCATTGATTTTCACCTGCAGCATGGTGGCATGTGTGGTATTTGCAGCCCCCAGCTGTCTCAGCAGGTTCCAAGCATGTCTGCTCCAGTGTGTGAAGTTTAGACCTTCTATACATTCAAGACACCAATGTGGGTTCTATGCATGTACAGTAGCAAGTGAAATAACTATCTTTGTCTAAACATTGTTTAATCTGTATGCCACCCAAAGTTACCAAAATCCATCCTTTCAATTACACATCCAAACTATACTATACTAACAAGCTAAACTTGTGACTATTGTAACAATCAAGACTGATACTCAACTCCTTTAAACAGTCGTTTATTACTCCTGCGGGAATTCTGTGTTGTGTGCATAATTAGTGAGCCACACGTTTTAAATTTTTTGCAAAGAAAAAAGCTTCTGCTGAAATGTAGCTGCAGTTCTGCTTTTTGCCCACCAGAGGGCGCTGTGATGAAAGACCACAGCAGTAGGTCCCAGACAGATAGGGAAAAGAAAGAGCCTGCCTTCTTCACAGCACCTGTCGGGCCAGGTCAGGAGACAGGGGTTATGGGGAGACAGCATGGGGCTGCTCGTGGGGTGAGACAGGGGCTTATAACAGCTAGTGGGGGAGGACAGACTGAGGCAGGGGCTGAATGGAAGTAGAGGCATAGGGCCAGGGGGGAGGAAAGTGCAAGGCCCCATAGTGATGGGGGACATGATGATAGAAAGCTGGCTATATCGTAGTGATCAATGGCTCGATGTCTAATTGGCAGCTGGTATCAAGCAGAGTGCCCCAGGGGTCAGTTTTGTTCAACAACTTAATTAATGAGTCCTGTGGCGCCTTATAGACTAACAGACATTTTGGAGCATGAGCTTTCGTGGGTGAATACCCACTTCGTCGGATGCAGCATATATAAGGTGCCAGAGGACTCTGTGCTGCTTTTACAGATCCAGACTAACACGGCTACTCCTCTGATACTTCATCTCCATTAATGATCTGGATGATGAGTCGGACTGCACCCTAGCAAGCTCGCAGATGACACTAAACTGGGGGGAGAGAGGTAGACAGGCTGGAGGGTAGGGATAGGGTCCAGAGTGACTTAGACAAATTGGAGGATTGGGCCAAAACAAATCTGATGAGGTACAAGGCCAAGTGCAGAGTCCTGCACTTAGGCCTGGTCTACACTACGCGTTTAAATCGATTTAAAGAGCGTTAAATCAATTTAATGCTGTACCCGTCCACACTACAACGCCCTTTATATCGATATAAAGGGCTCTTTAAATCGATTTCTGTACCCTCCACAGAGAGTAGCACAAAATTCGAATATTAACAGTATCGATCACGGTTAGGTGGACGGAAATCCGACGTTATTGCACCACTGACTTGTCGGGACAGCAATCTGAACTCGGATGGCAGCGGGCAGGTAAACAGGAAAGCCCGCGAACTTTTGAAATTACATTTCCTGGTTTGCCCAGATGGAGCTCTGATCAGCACGGGGGCGATGCGCGTCTGCATAATCCAAAAAAGAGCTCAGCATGGACCGTACGGGAGATACTGGATCTGATCGCTGTATGGGAGACAAATCTGTTTTTTATCAGAGGTCCGTTAGAACAGCGAATGGCCAAAGAGTTGGAAAAAATTCCAGGATAGCCGAGCTGCGCTGGACAAGCGTACGGGAAGCAGAGACTCAAATGGACGCTCATGGATGGAGGGGGTACTGGAGGACTCCGGCTAATCCCACAGTCCACGAGTAGTTCTCTGAAAAGTTTTGCATTCGTGGCGAGCTCCCAATGTCTGTAGGTTCAACACAGTGTCTGGCGTGGTTCGGGAATAGCGTCCTCAGTTCCCCCCCGACCACCCATGAAGAAAAGGGGAAAGAAATTCATTTCTTGACTTTCATGTCACCCTAGTGTGTACTGGATCCTGTGTAGATGCGGGATGCTGGCAGCGAGTGGAAGAGCAGTATCCGCTACTTGCTCCTGCTCCCTCTCCCGCCTCCCTATAGTAGACGGTCAGTAAGAACTAGTAACTCCTCATGATATCTACATGTTGGACATGAGAGGTAACTTCCTGGTTACTCCCAGTAGATAGGAAGGGCAGAACGGCTAATAACTAGCTTCCATCATAGCACTGCGGGCTTCAGCCCCCTCTTCCTGTGTAAAGAAAAGATTCGTACTTCCTGGGCAGCAGCATGCTGTGTCCTCTCCGGCCCACACCGGGCTTAGATGGTCCTGCCTGCGACTATGACATCGCGCCGGGAGGCTGCCTCCTCCTCGTTTTATGTCACTAATCGAGTGTTTTCTTATTCCTGCAGTTCTTTATTACTTCATGACACAAATGGGGCAGGGACCCTGCCACGTGCCGCAGGAAGGTTGGGGAGAGAAGGGAAGACGGTGGGGTTGTTGCAGGGGCACCCCCTGTGAATACTGACACGGAGCAGCTGTGTTGATCTGTGACATGCGTTACTGCTCGATACACTTGCCCCTTATTCTTAGGCAGGACTGACTATTTTAGAACATAGGGAGGGATTGGACTGCGGGGGTCAATGCCCCAATTTTTGCTTGTTCTTGGCCCTGGCCGATTTCAGCCAGGGGCACTCGATGTAGCAGGGGACAGTGACAGAGGGGGAGAGATAACCGTTCATTTCATTGCCAGTTTAACTCCGGCAGTGACAGTACAGAACCGGACTTGTAACCATCTCCGCTATGCACGCAAAATCAAGTGAATGCTGCCGTGCTGTGTAGCGTGAGAGTTCGCCTCTCTGTTCCGGCGGCATCCAGTACACATACGGGGTGCCGGAAAAAAAAAACGCTGAACGGGTCATGGCCAATGCTATGGCGTCTGCCAGGGCAATCCAGGAAAAACGCACGAAAGGATTGTCAGCTGATGTTTTCCAGAAGGAAGGATGACTGACGACATTTACCCACAACCACCCGCGACAATAATGATTCAACCCAGAATTCCAAGGGGCGAGGGAGACTGCGGGAACTATGGGATAGCTACGGAAGAGCTACCCACAACGCAACGCTTCAGAAATCAACATTAGCCTCGGACCGTGGACGCACAATGTCGAATTACTGTGCCTAGTGTGGCCGCATGAAATCGAATTTATAATATCAGTTTTATAAAACCGATTTTAGCTAATTCGATATTATCCTGTAGTGTAGACGTGGCCTTAGGAAGGAAGAATCCCAAGCACTGCCACAGGCTGGGGACCAACTAGCTAAGCAGCAGTTCTGCAAAAAGGACCTGGGGATTACAGTGGATGAGAAGCAGGATATGAGTCAGTGTGCCCTTGTTGACAAGAAGGCCAACAGAATATTGGGCTGCATTAATAGGAACACTGCCAGCAGATCAAGGGAAGTGATTATTCCCCTCTATTTGGCACTGGTGAGGCCACATCTGGAGTACTGCATCCAGTTTTGGCCTCCCCACTCCAGAAAGGATATGGACAAATTGGAGAAAGTCCAGGGGAGGGCAATGAAAATGATTAGGGTGCTAGAGCACATGACTGACGAGGAGAGGCTGAGGGAACCAGGCTTATTTAGTGTGCAGAAGAGAAGAGTGAGGAGGGATTTGATAGCAGCCATCAACTACCTGAAGGGGAGTTCCAAAGAGTATTGAGCTCAGCTGTTCTCAGTGGTGGCTGAGGACAGACCAAGGAGCAATGGTCTCAAGTTGCAGTGGGGGAGGTCTAGGTTAGATATTATGAAACATTTCACTAGGAGGGTGGTGAAACACTGGAATGGGTTCCCTAGAGAGGTGGTGGCATCGCCATCCTTAGAGGTTTTTAAGGCCTGGTTTGACAGAGCCGTAGCTGGGATGATTTAGTTGGTGTTGATCCTGCTCTGAGCAGGGGATTGGACTAGATGACCTCCTGAGATCTCTTCCAACCCTAATCTTCTATGACAGAGTGCAGAGCTACATAGGGACAGAGGGTGGCTGAGTGCGGGCACAGAGACACGGGGACAGGGGTGCAGAGTCATCTGGGGATGGGAAGATGGGGTGTATGAGTGGGAGTGGAGGGACATGTGGACAAGGAGCGCAAGGACACATGCAGTGCAGGAACACACGGAAACAAGGGCAGATATGTCTGACTGAATGGGAGAGGCTATGGGTGAGCCAGGTTTTGCATGGGGAAAGCTTCCTAACAATCCCTCCCCATGCCCCTCAAAATACCTGTTCCATACTTTTCCCACCCATACCCAACAACCCTTCAAGTTCACACCCAGGTGCTTTCCCAGCAATTTACTTTCCTCTCCCTCAGCTCCATCATTACCCCTGACTCCCCCAAGCCTTTGCACTGCTTCTGAGGGATGCGGGAAATACAGTTTTATATTGTAGTTTAAATAAACTACTCAGAGTTCTGTAGTAATATGCTTAGTAAGGAATCTATTTGTCAAAAAACATTTCCTGAATCTTTTTTGTCATCTCTATTGTTAACCACATACTTGCTGAAATACATGACCAAAACTAATTGAAACTGGTGAGATTATATTGTGTTATTCTAACAAATAAAAGTCTGCAAAAAACCTTTAAAATTCTGCATATTTTAATTTTTTGGCACATAATTCCCCCAGCTTAATTAAGCTCAAGAATTTTGTTTACCCTAAATACAATTTCTAACACTAAACTGTTAAGTACTACCCGTCAGGCAAACAATATTTTCTTGTAGTTCCAAATAGCACATGAAGACATACTGATGTGAAAGGAAGCACAGTGAAGGCCACCTTGGAAGTTAATTTCAGCAAAAGAGCATGTCTATAGCTAGAGGGCAGATTTCTTAGTGGGATGACCTAAACGCACAGAAACAGGAGTAACGGACTTTATTAGCAAGCCTGGCAGCATCAGTTGATATGTTTCAGAGGGGTAGCCATGGTAGTCTGCATCCAAAAAAAAGAGGAGTTCAGTGGCACCTTAAAGACTAACAGAGAAATCTGTTGGTTTTTAAGATGCCGCCACCAGACTCCTCGTTATTAGTTGACAAGATCACCTTACATAAGGACAAGTGACACAGAATTGATAGGAGACTATGATAAAGGTGAACAAAGCCAGCCATTTCAGATATACATCTAACCTACATCACTAGGTATTGAAAATATAAACGTCTCTCTTAAAAGTGTTAATGCTACAACACTGTAATAACTAGTTACATACTACAGAGTACTTTGCAATTATCCGCCGATTTAACTAGGTTCTTATAGTCACAACCATTATCGCTGTATCTGAGCACCTCCCACAAATAGTTTTAGAGACACTTCTGTTACCAAAAATCTTCCTTATGGAGATTACAAATACAACCATCGCATAACTAGAGCACAAATCTCTACTACCACAATTTAGATTCAAATATTTGAGAAGACCTCAAAGCTCATTCCTGCTTGCTGGTTGATCAACCCCACCAAACAAATGCAACATGTAACGCCAGGGTAACAGCCACTACACAGACCTGCCCTAGCCTCCCCCACCCCCTACCCCTCGCTAGGCGTGACCCCCACAGGCCCCCCGCGCCACAGCCTCCCCCCCACTCTGCAAGCGGCGCCCAGAACGGGCGCAACCCCTCTCTCGGAGCAGTCTTTCGAGACCACCCCCAGCGGGCGGACCGACCGGAGACCCCCGCCGCTCCGGCACTGCAAGGCTCAGGCAGCCAGCCGGTCGCGAGCCCCCGCCCCCTCACTCAGGTAACCCCCGCCAGCCGGGCTCCAAGGAGGGCGGGCGGGTCCCGGCGGCCCCCGCGCCCCACGCTACCTCCCGGGTGGTGACCTCCTCCTTCTCGGAAATCTTCAGCAGTAACCGGTCGTTCTCCAACTCCAGCGCCCGCACCCGGTCGATGTAGACGGCAAGGCGGTCATTGAGCTGCCGCAGCTCCTCCTTCTCTTGCAGCCGGGAGATGCGAGTGGGGGAGAGCGGGGTCCCGCCAGCGGCGGCGCGGCTCGGGGTGCCCGACATGGCGCTTGCTTCGCGGGACGAGTAAACCGCGCGCTCATTCAATCCTGCCACACTGAGGGAGGGAACGGCAAGATGGCGGAGGAAACCACCTCCCAGCTGCGCGGTGCCACCTGGGAGATGAAGTCTCCGCGCCAAGATGGCGGCCGGCGGCTGTGCTCTGGGAACGGCCGAGGGAGGCGGGGAATCAGATGGCGGGAATCCCTACCGAGGAGCATGCTGGGGATTGTAGTCTCACCCTGCCCCCCCATTTTGTGGCCCCATGCCAACAAACCCGCGTAAGCCCTTATTTCCTGTATGTACGGCTGAGCTGAGAGGTGCCCTGGCCCTGTGCTAGGGGCGGGGCTTGCAGACCCGCCCATCCCCCGCAGGCTGTGACCTTAGCAGAACTGTCTGAGGTGCACTTTGGAGCCTCTGTTTAACTGACTAGCAGTGAAAAGCTCCTTCCTGAGGCAGGCTGACCCCTCTGGGCCATGTTAGCAAGATAGGCTCCTCCAGGAGCCTCCCTTAGGCTGTAACAGGGCCACTGGCTGGCTTCGAGCATGAGAGCTGGCTTTTCAACGGTAGCTGCCACAACTGAAAACCACTCTCCTTGTGCTGCTCACGGCTTTGTCTAGGTTAGCCTCAGAGAACAGAGGTGCTGTTGGACAGAGTTAACTAACTCTAACAAGCTGGAAATGCCTGGGGAGGCATGTGCTGTAATGCGACCAGTTTGGCATGTGTTAAATTACACACACTTGCAAACATGTTAGCTGACACCTGACATCACACCATCAAATCCCAACCTAGACAAGGCCTATAACAGGATTATGGGTACCCTTTCTCAGTAGGAGAAGGGGGAACTCTTCCCAACAGAGTCTTCTAGCTGGAGTGTAGGGTTGCCAGGTGTCTTTTTTCGACCAGAACACCCAGCTGAAAAGGAACCCCAGTGGCTCCAGTCAGCATAGCTGACTGGGCTGCTAAAAGTCCAATTGGCCGCAGAGTCAGCGGGGTAGTCAGGCTCTGTTCCCAGCTCTGCGCAGCTTCTGGGAAGCAGCTGGTGAGGCTCTCCAGCTCCTAAACAGAGGGGCAGCCACAGGGGCTCTGCACGGTGCCCCTGCCCCAAGCACCGGCTCCACAGCTCCCATTGACTGGGAACCTGGTGTGGGCAGGGCAGCATGTGGAGCTCCCTGGCCATCCCTCCACCTAGGAGCTGATGAGACATGCCATCCGCTTCCCGGGAGCCGTGCAGACTTCCTCCATCCCTGGGAAATGCCAAGGTCAGGGGCTAGATGGAGACTGGGCTGTAGCCAAGACTGAGGTGAAGTGGGGATAGGGGGTGGGATCTCCCCTGGGAGGGGGAGACCCAGAACTGTGGGAGTACTGCCAGGGGGGAGCACTGGGTAGAAGGGGCACTGGGGTCCTGGGAGGGACATGTGGGCCAGTGGTAAGGCAGATCACTGGCCAGCAGAGGGAGCTCTGGAAGCTAATTCCTGAGGATAACCAGCAGGAGGTGCTACCAGGTGAGTCTGCACTCTTACAGCTGGGTAGTTTGATCTTTTCTGAAATTCTAGATGACAATTTAAAACAATGAAAACATGGGAAGTTCAATTAAAGGACATGAATGTATTGTAATCATGCAGTACAAACAAATGTGTTTTCTTATTTGGAACATTTCAATATCTTCAATATAAAAATATTTTTTGGAGGGAAAAGGCAAATCCACTAAAATCCTAAAGAGTTAATTAAATTTAAACTGCACAATCTCGATTAAAGCTATATTGAAATATTACTACCAACACCATAACTGCATTGAAATCTTCAGATTAGGGAGGTAAAAATGCCTAATGGAAAACAAGGAAAGACCTTTTATCTGAAAGGAATTTTGCTGTCCATACAGTATGTAATATTACAGGGAGGTCTCATCTCAATAATTTCCATAAAACTAGGATCATTGTTGCTCAGACTTGGTCCAAACAAGGAACTTATGTTGGTATAACTGTCACTCAAGGGTATGGAAAATCCACACCCCTGAGTAATGTAGTTATACCGACCTAACCCCCAGCATAGACAGCGCTCTGTCAATGGGAGGGCTTCTCCCATCAACACAGCTACAATCTGTCAGGAGGTAGAGTACCTATGCTGACAAAGGAAGTTCTCCCATTGGTGTAGGTAATGTCTTCACTAAGCAGTACAGCAGCACAGCTACACTGTTGCAGCTGCAGTGCTATAAATATAGACAAGCCCTCTGTAATTCATAAACTACTGGTGTTTATTCCTCACTTGAAGACATACTCAAACTCTTCTCTAAACAACTGTGTTGCATAACAGTTGTGATCATGGGTGAAGAGTAAGGAGCAGAAACAAGTCAAACTCCTAAAATACAAGAATCTTGTTTTTGTGTAGTAAAAAACTGGAAGGAAAATAAAGATGCAAAGAAGCAGATTTAGCCAAATCAAATGTCTGTCAAACTTTTCCAGGAGGCGTCAATTGTTCTTAACCTGGCAAAACTGAACCACTTTGCTGTGTGTGGAACCATCTGTGCTGGGCTTCTTCTGAAATGCAAACTCTCGATTTTTATGTCTGAAGATTCACCAATTGTTACCAAACAGCTGAGCAGCCACCACAGCACAGACTGTTTGTCAATTAAGCAATTTTTGCAAATTCACCAGTTTGACCAGGGCTTGAGAGAGGGAGCTGGAGAAGAGAGATCTCGTATACAAATAATTGAATACTCAAACACCATACACACTCTGTAAAGCAAATTCATTAAAGATTGTATAGTGCTGCCAGTTCTCATGATTTTATTTCAAGTTTCACTAAGTCATTTATAGGCAGCACTGGTAGTGAACCTATATAAGGCTGCCTTAAAAAGTTCCATTATAAGGCCCTGTTTTCAGTTGCTTATAACTTTGCTAAACTTTAACTATCTGAACAGCAAAGTTCTCACTTCTTAGACTGAGTGGGGTAACAGAGTGGCTCACAGTTCTGGGAACCCCGGCAGGTTATAGAGGTCTAGCCTCTAAGGCTTTGTCTATACTGGCAAGTGAAAGACACAACTTTTGTTGTTCAGAGGTGTTAAAAAACACACATCCAAAAAGACAAAAGTTTTGTCGACAACAAGCATCAGTGTGAGCAGCGCTTCGTGAGCAGGAGCACTCTCCTGCCAACAACTCTAAAGCCACTTATTGGGGATGGAAGATTTTTGTAAGCAGGAGAGCACTCTCCTGCCAACAAACAGCGGCTACGCTGCACGCCTCTTAGCTGTGTAGTGTAGACAAAGCGTAAAAGCACTGCAACACACTCACCCCTGCCCAACTTGTGAACCGAACCCAAGATTCCTGCATATCAACATTGCTTTGTTGTCCAGCAAATAACTGTGAATCCCCTTGTATCCTACGGTACCAGTGTTTTAGTGGCTGGTCCACAAAGAGAATAATAGCCTACTGCTCCTACTAGTTACTCAGTGAGCTCAAGTGATAGAGGTCTGTGCAGTGAATCTAAAATTTCCAACATTGGTGACACCCTGTGTGGGTGTCAATGTGACTGGTGGAATTTCTGGTTTTCTTAGTTTGTGCTTTTAAAAACTTCAGAAATTGAACAGCCTTAATTCTGGCATTTCCTAACTTTTTTGTGTGCTTGACTGTGAAAATCTAATGTGTTAGAGTAGTTTTTGCCCAATGTAATATCTATCTACCCTAAGTACTTATCTGTCCCCCCTCACTATGTATCTGTGCACCTCACAGTCTCAAATATGTTTATCCTCAACACCCTATAAAGTAGAGAAGTGCTTTGATTCCCCATTTTAGAGATGGAGAACTGAGGCACAGTGATGCTACATGACTTACCCAAAGTGACACACACAGTCTGTGGCAGAGCAGGGAATTGCTCCCAGGTCTCAGACTAGCACTATAAATTTCTCAAACGTGTCTGCATGTGGCCACAAGGCTCTTTTCTGGTAACCACAGCCTTCGGGTGGAGGCAAAGCAGCAAGCCCTTTCCTCGAGCTGCAAGAAGGGGTTGGGCCCTGCCATCCTCTGGAGCCAGAAACGTTGGAGGAGTAGGCAGCCAGTGAGCTCTCCACCTTTCCTGGGACGGTGGGGTTCTGGCTTCTGGCGTCAGTACTGGGGTGGCGGGTTACAGGCAGCAGCTTCTGGTCATGGGCTCTGACCATGGGGCTTTAGGCTTCGGGCTTTGGCTGTGCATCAGTGGCCTCGGTCCCCCAGCCGATGGGCTTCAGGTTCACCAGCCCTATCATTGCCCCTGGCCCCTGCTGCCACCCCCGGTCCTTCACCCATCCACCCCATCACCCCTGACCCTGACTGCCTCCCTGACCACTGCTCAATCCAAGGCTTAATTTGTCCCCCAGCTCACCAGGGCTGAATAAGTCTGCTGTGAAAAGTGATATTTGTATGATTAATATAACTTTTCACTGATTCCCAGCCAGCTAACACATCTGCTGCTGTGAAGTGATATTAACAATCATACGAATATCACTTTTCACAGAAGCAGACTTACTAGTTAGCAAGTCTTTAAAAAAAAACAAAACACTGCAACCAAAAAAGCAAGAGAAACAACAAAAAAGACAATAACCTTATTTGTGTTTCTATTACATCATAGAATCATAGGACATTAGGACTGGAAGAGACCTCAGGAGGTCATCTAGTCCAATCCCCTACTCAAAGCAGGACCAACACCAACTAAATCATCCTAGCCAGGGTTTTGTCAAGCCAGGCCTTAAAAACCTCTAATGATGGAGATTCCACCACCTCCCTAGGGAACCCATTCCAGTGCTTCGACACCCTCCTAGAGAAATAATTTTTCCTAATATCCAACCAAGATCTCCCCTACTGCAACTTGAGACCATTGCACCTTGTTCTGTCATCTGCCACCACTGAGAACCACTGAGCTCCGTCCTCATTGGAAACCCCCTTCACGTAGTTGAAGGCTACTATCAAATCCCCCCCACACTCTTCTATTCTGCAGACTGTATAAGCCCAGTTCCCTCAGCCTCTCCTCATAAGTCATGTGCCCCAGCCCCCTAATCATTTTCGTTGCTCTCTGCTGGACTCTCTCCAATTTCTCCACATCCTTTCTGTAGTGAGGGGCCCAAAACTGGACTCAGTATTCGAGATGTGGCCTCACCAGAGTCAAATAGAGGGGAATAATCAGTTCTCTCGATCTGCTGGCAATGCTCCTACTAATGCAGCCCAATATGCCGTTAGCCTTCTTGGCAACAAGGGCAAACTGCTGACTCATATCCAGCTTCTC
>NC_133779.1:27330562-27353295 GCF_003597395.2 Chelonoidis abingdonii | reverse complement strand
GCAATGTCCGACTTACATAGCCCAATATGCCGGCTGGCCTTCTGGCAACAAGGCACCTGGTGATCATATCCAGCTTCTCGTCCACTGTAATCCCCGGTCCTTTTCTGCAGAACTGCCACTACCCAGTTGGGTCTCAGCCTGCGAGCAGTGCACGGATTCTTCCTCCTAAGTACCAGACTGCCACTTGTCCTTGTTGAGCCTCGTCAGATTCTTTTGCCCTTCTCCAATCAGTCTAGTCACTTGGACCTTATCATACCTTCCCAACATATCTACCTCTACCCTAGTTAGTGTCCTCTCAAACTTGCCTGAGGTCAATCATCCATCATCCAGATCATAATAAGAGTTGAAGAAACCCGCGCCCCAGCCAACACCCTCGGGGCAATCTCTTGATACGGCTGCCAAACTAGACATTGAGCCATTGATCTGCTCACCCATGGCCCTGTGACAATCTCGCCAGCCTTTCTATCCATCTTATAATCCATACATCTCCTATCGCATACTTCTTTAACTTGCTGGCAAGAAAACTGTGGGAGACGCTATCAAAGCTTGCTAAAGTCAGGTACATCACGTCCATTGCTGTTCCCCATTCTACACGAGCCTTATCCTCATAGAAGCAATCACGTTGGTCAGGCTGACTGCTGCCCACTGGCTATCGCTGCCCAATCTGGCTAGCCATTGATGGACCTATTGTCCATAACCTTATCTGATTCTTTTTGAACGTTTTATTTAGTCTTGGCCTTTCACAACGTCCTCTGGCAAAGGGTTCCCACAGGTACGTGTGTTGTGTGAAGAAATACTTCCTTTAGTTGTTTAAGCTGCTTGTCTCTAATTCATTGTTGATACCTCTGGTTCTTGTGTTATGAAGAAGGACTAATAACGTTTTTCCTTATTTACTTCTCTACAGTCATCAGGAATATTTATAGACCTCAGTTATATCCCCCTTTTAGTAAGGCTCATTTCCAAGCTGAAAGTCCCAGTCTTATTAATCTCTCCTTATATGGCAGCCGTCATACCCGCACATTTTGTTTCCTTTTCTGAACCTTTGTCTAATTCCAATCTCTCTTGTTTAGACTGGGCGACACAATCTGCCACACAGTATCAAAATGTGGTGTACCAAGATTATCTAGAGCAATATTTTGTCTGTCGTTATATTATCCCTTTCTTAATGATCCCAACATTCTTTCACTTTTTGACTTTCACTCACCCCTGATGGAGTTTTCAGAGAGTGGGTGCAACAGGGAGGCCTCCTGATTCATACTGAAAAGTAGGGCAATCAGGTGTATATTAGGTGCCTGTACACAAATAAGAAGCCTGGGAAAACAAGCAGACAGAATTGGAAGTCCCTGCCATCAAGGAACTATGATGTGATCGGAATAACAGAGACTTGGTGGGGCAGTTCACATGACTGGAGCACTGTCATGGATGGGTATAAACTGTTCAGGAAGGACAGGCAAGGGAGGAAAGGTGGAGGAGTTGCACTGTATGTAAGAGAGCAGTATGACTGCTCAGAGCTCCAGTATGAAACTGGAGAAAAGCCATTGAGAGTCTTTGGGTTAAGTTTAGAGGCGAGAGCAACAAGGGTGATGTCGTGGTGGACATCTGCTATAGACCACCAGACCAGAAAGATGAGGTAGATGAGGCTTTCTTTGGACAGAAATTTCCAGATCACAGGCCCTAGTTCTCATGGGGGACTTCAATCACCCTGACGTCTGCTGGGAGAGGATTACAAGAATGCACAGACAATCCAGGAAGTTTTTGGAGATTGTTGGGAACAAATTCCTGATGCAAGTACTGGAGGAACCAACTAGGGGCCGTGCTCCTCTTGACCTGCTGATCACAAACAGGAAAGAATTGGAAGGGGAAGTAGAAGTGGGTGGCAACCTGGGCATCAGTGACCATGAGATAGTTGAGTTCAGGATCCTGACAAAAGGAAGAAAGAGCAGCAGAATACGGACCCTGGAATTGAGAAAAGCAGACTTTGACTCCCTTAGGAAACTGATGAGCAGGGCCCCCTGGGAGGCAAATATGAGGGGGAAAGGAGTCCAGGAGAGCTGGCTGTATTTTAAAGAAGCCTCATTAAGGGTGCAGGAACAAACCTTCCTGATGTGCAGAAAGAAAAGCAAATATGTCAGGCAACCAGCTTGGCTTAACAGAGAAACCTTTGGTGAGCTTAAACAAGAAAAAGAAGCTTACAAGAATTGGAAACTTGGACAGATGATTAGGAAGGAGTATAAAAATATTGCTTGAGCATGCACGGGTATATTCAGGAAGGTCAAAGCACAATTGAAGTTGCAGCTAGCAAGGGAAGTGAAGGGTAACAAGATGGGTTTCTACAGGTAGGTTAGCAACAAGAAGAAGGTCGTCAGAAAGTGTAGGCCCCTTACTGAATAGCGGAGGCAATCTAGTGACAGATGATATGGAAAAAGCTGAAGTACTCAATGACTTTTTTGCCTCGGTCTTCAGAGACCCGGTCAGTTACCAGACTGCTGCACTGGGCAGCATGGTGTGGGGCGGACGTAAGCAGCCCTCAGTAGTGAAAGTACATTTTAAAGCACTTGGAGGAGGAGAAGGTGATCAGAACCAGTCAACATGGATGCACTAGGGGCAAGTCATGTCTGACCAACCTGATTGCCTTCTATGAGGAGATAACTGGCTCTGTGGAAATGGGGACAGCAATAGACGTGATGTACCTTGACTTTAGCAAAGCTTTTGATAGCGTCTCCCACAGTATTCTTGCCAGCAAGTTAAAGAAGTATGGATTGGATGACTGGATTATAAGGTGGATAGAAAGCTGGCTAGATCATTGGGCTGAATGGGTAGTGAAAACCAACTCGATATCTAGTTGGCAGCCGGTACCAAGTGGAGTGCCCCAGGGGTTGGTCATGGGCCCGGTTTTGTTAAACATCTTTATTAATGATCTGGATGATGGGGTGGATTGCACCCTCAGCAAGTTTGCAGATGACACTAAACTAGGGGTAGAGGTAGATATGTTGGAAGGTAGTGATAAGGTCCAGAGTGACCTAGACTGATTGGAGAATTGGGCCAAAAGAAATCTGACGAGGCTCAACAAGGACAAGTGCCAAGTCTCTTACTGATGAAGAGTAAGAACTCCTTGCAGCCTGCTTACAGGCTGGACTCAGACTACTAAGTGGCAGTCTGCAGCCAAAATCCCAGGATTTACAGTGGATGAGAAGCAGATATTGAATCACCAGTGACCCTTTTCCAAGAGCCACGGCTATAGGGGGCTGCATTAGAGAGCATGCCACCAGATCTGAAGGAATGATTTTCCCCTCTATTTGCACTGTGAGGCACATCTGGAGTATTGCGTGCAATTTTGATCCCTCCCCCCACTACCAGAAAGGATGGGCACAAACTGAGAAATCCAGTGGGTCAACAATAAATGTCATGATAATTCCCCACTCTCAACCTGGTCCAAAAGATGCTGTACCAGCATGATCCAAGCTCAATTAACCATTTAGACCCTTAGCAACTTCACCAACCAGGAATTACTCAGTGACTCTGCTACACTCTGGCCCGCAAAACCTTGCTCGGACCCCTTAAGACCAATCCTCTGGCATCTTAACAACAAGGAAAGCTAAACCTTTTCCCCACCATTGCCTCTCCCAGCTTCCCTCCCTGAGGACCCTGTAAATCACTGTGATTTAAAACTCCATGGATCTTAAACAAGAGTAAAATTCACCTCCCCCCTCCTTCTCTTCCTCTCCCACACCGTCCTGAGAGAGAAGTAATCCTGACACAGAGAGAAATTACCTTTCTCCCCCCTCCCTCCTTCTCCTCCCGATTCCCTGTGACCAACCCACGTCCTCTGGGTCTATACCACAGCAGTAAAAAAATCAGTTCTTAAACAGAAAAACTTTAATTTTTACTGTTTTTCTCTCTTATATTATCTTGTACAATTTAATGATAGACAGAGTTCTTAGCACTAAGACACGGGAATACCCTCCCAGCCTGAGTATACAGTACAAATTTGAACTCCTCTCACAAATACACATTTGCAAATAAGAAACAAAACAAAGCCTAACTCGCCTTATCTACCGAGTACTCACCTATCTACTTATAAAGCCGTACGAAGTTGGAGAGATACCTGTTGCACGTCTGGTCCGTCAGCCCCCAGGAGGAACAACAACAAATTTCTAACAACACACACAGAAAATTCCCTCCCTCAGTGATTTGATAGTATTCCTGCCCCTGATGGTCCTCTGTTCATGACAGCCAGCTCACTGATCCTTGTTAACATCCCTTTTACAGGCAAAAGAGAATGAAGTACTTCTTCTATTTAACTCTATTTATCTGTTTTATGACATAAACTGATTAGGGCTGCACTGACTACGAGAGGAGGCTGAGGAACTTTATTTTCAGTCTGGAGAAGGGGTGGGGAATTTGAATAGTGCTTCATCCTACCTGAATGGTTCCAAAGGTGCAGCTTGGCTGTATAGGTTACCTAGGGTGGTGTGAATCTTCACCCTTAGAGTTTAAGGCCCGGCTTGACAAAGCCCTGGCTGATTTTATTAAGCGCTGGTCCTGCTTCGAGCAGGGATTGGACTAGATGACCTAGCCTTGTGCCAGGAGTTTGAATGGGCAACATGGGTGGAATCTTCACCCTTAGAGGTTTTTAAGGCCCGGCTTGAC
This sequence comes from Chelonoidis abingdonii, assembly GCF_003597395.2. Classification (NCBI taxonomy): domain Eukaryota; kingdom Metazoa; phylum Chordata; order Testudines; family Testudinidae; genus Chelonoidis; species Chelonoidis abingdonii. The sequence continues at coordinate 27,348,645 of NC_133779.1, read as the reverse complement.
AAAGCCCTGGCTGGGATGTTTTAGTTAGTGTTTGGTCATGCTTTGAGCAGGGGATTGGACTAGATGACCTAGCCTCTGTTTGCCAGAGTTTGGGAATGGGCAACAGGGGATGGATCATTTGATGATTACCTGTTCTGTTCATTCACTCTGGGGTACCTGGTGTTGGCCACTGTCAGAAGACAGGAGACTGGGCTAGATGGACCATTAGTCTGGCCCAATATGGCCATTTTTATGTTCTTATGCTATACGCAGCCAGCCTGCAGCATACAGAATCATGCTGCACACAGCCAGCCAGCAGCGCATAGTACCACAGTGCACAAACCCAGTGGCAATAAACTGTACCACACTTCACAAACCCAGCCAGCAGTGCACAGCACCACACTGCACAAACCCACTGTCACGGACTTACAGATTGTGCCTACTCTTGGCTCTGTGTGGTCTGTGGTGGGGAACCCCTTTCAGTGAAACGGCCTTTTCCTGGGGGTCCACTCTCTCTCAGGGTTAGGCCCCTTCCCCTCCTGGAGCTGCATCTCTCTGAGCCTTAACATGCCTGTCTTCTGCCATGGGACCCCTCAGGGAGTCCACTTGCTCTTGGCCCCTGAGGCCTACACCCCCCGAAGGGACCAATGCAACCCTGTTCTCTAGACTTGAGCAACTCTCAGCCAGCGTAAAACAGAAGGGTTTATTGAGCGTTGAACACAGCACAAGAAACTCTCAGGGCCTCAGGCCTGGCCTCCCTCAGCCCAGCACATCCAAGTCTCCCCTGCATCCAGGGGAGCTCTGCCTGCTCCCCCTCTCCAGCCCTGAGCCTCCCTGCTTTCCAGTTGGGCACCTGAGATCACCGGCCCCAAGCCTCGCCTTTGTCCATTGTCTTCTTTCCAGGGAAACAGGGTTGTAAACCGGGTCTCCTGGGTCTCCCCTTCTCTCCTCTTTGTCCTCTGGCCCCCTCTATCTGGAACCAGCTGGGTAGGTCCCAGACAATTGGAAAAAGGCAAATATAGTGCCTGGTCAAATACCTCATGATTTATTTCACCATTTTCTCCCAGCCCTCATACAAATCTTTGCAGCTCTGTATTTACAGTATCATGCATTCCTGAGCTCACTCAGCCAAGAAGAGGGAGACGGACAGTACTTTGCCCCTGAAAGATCTCTCCTGACTCTGAGAAGCTTTCCAGTCTCTCGTTTTCCCCCTGAGCACTTCCTTCCTCTGCCTTTCCTACTTCTTGAGTAATGGGCGAATTAGCTTTTTGGGCTCTCGTCAGCCCATCTCGATCAGAGAATCATAGATTAGGAAGAGACCTCAGGAGGTCATCTAGTCCAATACCCTGCTCATAGCAGGACCAACCCCAACTAAATCATCCCATCCTCTTTGGACCTCCCCCACCTTCAGATAGTTGAAGGCTGCTATCAAATCCCCCCTCATTCTTTGTGGTGAAGTGGGACATTTCTTAATGTTTCCTCTGAGTACTGTGTGAGTGCCTCAATTTCTGGCCAACACTCTGTCTCCTGCAACTAATGACCGAGGCCCTTTCCCCCTGCAAGGGGATGCTAAAGGTGTGGGAGAACATAGAGGTCAGGTGACCTCCTGGCCCAGAAAAGAGACAAAGGCCGGAGAGGAGGGGCCGGGGGGATTTCAGTTTAGAGCTCGCTGGGGACGGGAAGTGAGTGCAGATGGGGTTGTCTGGCTCACTGGGCCCCAGAATGGACCTGGCTGAGGGGTCCTGTTCTCTGTACCAACAAGCTCTGTTCTAAACATTGTTCCTATAATGTAATAAACCTCTGTTTTACTGGCTGGCTAAGAGTCACGTCTGACTATGAAGTGGGGGTGCAGGACTCTGTGGCTTCCCCAGAACCCTGCCTGGGCAAACTCACTGTGGGAAGTGCACAGAGGGGCAGAGGATTCTGAGTGCTCCAAGGTCAGACCCAGGGAGGTAAAACCGTGTCTGCTCCATGGGAGAGGAGGCTCCCCAAAGTCCTAACTGAATTTGTGAGGAGCATTTCCAGAGTATCTCCCAGGGACTCCATAACACTCTTCTCTTCAGACTAAATAACCCCAGCTCCCACAGCTTCTCCGCGTAAGTCATGTGCCCCAGCTCCCTAATCATTTTCATTCCCCTCCACTGGACTCTCTCCAATTTGTCCACATCCATTCTGTAGTATGGGGCCCAAAACTGGATGCAGTACTCCAGATGTGGCCTCACCAGTGCCAAATAGAGGGGAATAATCAGTTCCCTCGATCTGCTGGCAATGCTCCTACTAATGCAGCCCACTATGCCGTTAGCCTTCTTTGCAACAAGGGTAAACTGCTGACTCATATCCAGCTTCTCATCCACGGTAATCCCCAGGTCCTTTTCTGCAGAACTGCTGCTTAGTCAGTCGGTCCCCAGCCTGTAGCAGTGCATGGGATTCGTCCATCCTAAGTACAGGACTCTGCACTTGTCCTTGTTGACCCTCATCAGATTTCTGTTGGCCCAATTCAGTCTAGGTCACTCTGGACCCCAGCTCTACCCTCAAGTGTATCTACCTATCCGCCCATCTTAGTGTCACCTGCAAACTTGCTGAGGGTGCAATCCATCCCATCATCCAGATCATTAATAAAGATATTGAACAAAACCGGCCCCTGGGGGGCACTCCACCTGATACCGGCTGCCAACTAGACACCGAGCCATTGTTTACTACCCATTGAGCCCAATGATCTCGCCAGCTTTCTATCCACTTTATAATCCAGTCATCCAATCCATACTTCTGTAACTTGCTGGCAAGAATACTGTGGGAGCCGCTATCAAAAGCTTTGCTAAAGTCAAGGTACACCTCTTGCACTGCTTTCCCCATATCCACAGAGCCAGATATCTCCTCATAGAAGGGAATCAGGTTGGTCAGGCATGATTTGTCCTGATCACCTTCCTCTCCTCCAAGTGCTTTAAAATGGATTCCTTGAGGACCTGCTCCATGATTTTTTCAGGGACAGAGGTGAGGCTGACCAACCTGTAGTTTCCCAGATTCTTCTTCTTCCCTTTTTAAAAGATGGGCACTATATTTGCCTTTTTCCAATTGTCTGGGACCTACCCCAGTCGCCACAAGTTTTCAAAGATAGTGGCCAATGGCTCTGCAATCACATCAGCCAACTCCCTCAGCACCCACAGATGCATTACATCTGAACCCATGGACTTGTGCATGTCCAGCTTTTCTAAATAGTCCATAACTTGTTCTTTCACCACTGAGGGCTGCTCCTCCCTGCTAATCCACTGCTTAGGAAAGAATGTTCCTGCTTGCTTTCTGAGCAGTCCTGTTTTGTTAATGATGCGAGCATCATGCACCTTCTGTGACCAGCCCATGTTGATACTGGTAAAACTTCTACCCACCTATGATCCACCAATGTGAGCATAATTATAGAAAAGTAGCTGTGACGGGTTGGATCACAGAAGCCCCTTGGGAGCTGCTTAATTATGTGCCAAGACTACTTCTGCCCCTGCTTTTCTGCCCTGTCAGCTTAGGACTTCAGTTTCCTGCCTGGTTTGAGCCAGTCTCCCTAGCCTGCCGCAAACCCAGACCCAGGTCTGAACCACGTCTCCTAACAGCTGTAGGCTTGACTGAAAGCAGCTTACAGAAGTGTCCTTATCTTTAACACTCAGATGCCCAACCCCCAGTGAGGTCTAAACCCAAATAAATCTGTTTTACCCTGTATAACACTTATACAGGGTAAACTCAAATTGTTCACCCTCTATAACACTGATAGAGGGAGATGCACAGGTGTTGCCTCCCCATATTAATACATACTCAGGGTTAATTAATAAGTAAAAAGTGATTTTATTAAACACAGAAAGAAGGATTTAAATGATTTCAAGCAGTAACAGACAGAACAAAGTGAATTACCAAGTAAAATAAAACACAACACGCAAATCTAAGTCTGATACAGTAATACAACTGAGTACAGATAAAAACGTCACCCGTAAGCTTCCTTTTACAGACTAGTCTCCTTGTAGTCTGGGTCCAGCAATCACTCACACCCCCCGTGGTTATTGTCCTTTGTTCCAGTTTCTTTCAGATATCCTTGGGGTGGAGCAACTCTCTTTAGCCCGCTGAAGACAAAATGGAGGGGTCTCCCACAGGTTTAAATATACTTTCTCTTGTGGGTGGAGACCCCCTCCTCTCTCCTATGCGAAGTCCAGCTCCAAGATGGAGTTCTGGAGTCACCTGGGCAAGTCACATGTCCGTGCATGGCTCAGTTTTTACAGGCAGAAGCCATTGCCCACATGGTATCTTGTATGTCTCCAGGAAGACTTCTTATGTGGATTGGAGCATTCGAAGATGCATTGTTCCTTAAGTGCTTCTTGACTGGGCACTTAACTTTGCAAATTCCTTTCTAAAGAAGCTGACCAAATGCCTTACAAAGCTTACTTAGAAATCAAGCAAGTATACAGCCAATATTCTTAACTTCAAGTAAAAAAATGATATGTGTACAAATAGGATGAATAGATTCAGTAAACCATAATCTTTACAGAGATATGTTACATGGCACATGTAGCATAAAACATACTCCAGTTATGTCATATTCCCATAAAGCATCATCACAGTAGCCCTTTCTGTTGATGTATTAAGTGGCAAGGTGCTCTAGTGCCAAAATAGGTTTGTGCGTGTTGTCTCTTTCTCCACCACAGTCCAGGGACCCCATTGCTGCACTTTTATCCACTATGTCCTGCACACTGCCAAGAGTGACAGTCCTGTGTAGCAGGGGATGAGTAATGGCCCTACACACTTGCTGTCAGGGAGCACAGGTCTTGAACTCTGCCCTGGGGCTCTTTGGAGCCAGAATGCTCCCACCTGCCAACCAGTGATCTCCTAACAATTGTCAGAATAGGAGGTGGGATCCTGGGCACCTGTGCTCTCCTGCCTAGTCCCAGCTGCAGCATTCCCATGCTGACCTGCCTCTGAACACCACCCCCTGCCAGCTCGGAGGATGCTCGCAGCCGAATGGGGAAGGGACTGACTGGCAGCCAACGAGCCCAAGGACCAGAGTGTCAGGAGCTGAGAGGCAGCCGGAGCTGGATAGCAGGACAGCCTTTACAGCAGAGCCCCCAGTGGAGAGCAGGAAAGAATAGCTGATGCCTTGCAAGCCAAATGGAAGGCCCTTGCTGCCATCTCTGACCCCTGCTTTCCCTTGCCAGGCAACCCTTTTCCCTCCCCTGCCACGCATTCTCTGAGATATCAGGTGCTGGTACTGGGCCTGTGTGGGGGTGGGAGGATGCTCAGAGGTAAGTCAGCACATGCATGCTGCACCCCAGAACTGGGCAGGGGAGCACATGGGCTGGAACTGCTGGGAGCCTGGGGTAGACCCAGAGCTGAGAAGCAGGGCTGCCTCGAGAGTGGAGTGACCAGCTAGGAGCAAGAGATGGGCACAGGCAGGGGGAGGTGGGGATAGGACAGGCTATAGGGATGTCAGCCCCTGCTTCCCTGGGCCTCTCCCACTGCTCCCATCTACCAAGGCCCCTACCTGGCACTGAGAGAAATTAAGGTTTGCAGGGGTGGGCCCAGGACAAACACTTCCACTGAGTAAAAATCAGCACTGAAAGGTTCCAGAGTGTGATTGTGACTTGCTTCTCAGCTGTCAGTGCAGCTCTCATTCTGAATTCCCTGCGTGGAGAGCTGGGGCAAGCTCTCAGCTCACAGATCCAGGAGTGCGGTCTTGCACATCCAAGAGTTCTGAAGCTACTTCTTGATGTCCCAAACCTGCAGGACAATGAGATCCTACAAGTCAGTGCTCCTTTCTTAGACCCAGAAGTGCTGCTCCACCATTTATAGCTGCTCCGTGAACACCACCAATGTTTTTTTTCACTATCTCCCTTAGCAAACTGTCTTCCAAGAAATCATCATATCCCTAATTGTTACAGTTCTTCCTATGGGTCTGCAAATACTGGAGGATCACTTGTCCTGGATTTGCAATGTTCATGAGAACAGAGCAGAGCTCTGAGGACTCCAGGCTTCTGTCAGAGATGTGGCAGACACTGAAACTGTTGCATAGGTTTGTGGGGCTTAAAAAAAGGCACAGAATGGTATTATTGGATGGAGAATGATACATTCTGGGAACTTGATCCCTAGCGCATTTCTACCCCTCAACACATTGTGAAAACTTTCCCAAAGGCTTTACACTGGGTGGTGCACATTGCATTGACACCAGCGCTCCTAGTGCATACAAGCTGTGCTGATGCAAACAGCCAAGTGTGCGCGCCCCTGTGCGAGCTACTAACAGTGGCAGCTGTCCACTGGCAAAAAATTTGTAGCATAGACATGGCCAGAACTGTGTTTGCCCTGTACACTCTACACTAGACAGGTGGTAGGAGAAGAATATTCGCACCTTTAGGAACTCCAGTACTTCCAGTTTCCCTCAGTAAAAACACTCCTTCTTATAACAAATTCTGGTTTGAGCCTCCTTTACCTTTCAGAGTGGTGCTCCTCTTTGCCAAAGGTTTCTGCCGAGCCCTCAATCAGCGCCTAGTGGAGTCGGCTTTTCTTAAACAGAATAAACTGAACTCTTTCCCCTTCCTTTGGTGAAAGTTGACAGAGATCTTAGGTCAGCCTGGGCAGGCATGAGGACGCACATAACAGGCCACTGCAGCTGCTGGAGGAAAAAATGTAAACAGCTCCACGGTGATGGGCATTGTGCCAGCAGCAGTTGGGCTGCAGATTTGAAAATAAGGTGCTAAATGTTTTTGAAAGACTACAGAGTTTGTTTGCACTGCTGTTGGGATCACTGCCAAGGTTTTATGTTGTATTCGTATGGGGACTGTGTGCAAGGCAGCACCCCTCCAAAACACTGCAGCCTGAGCAGCAATGATCTCAGTGATTGCTACACCAGGTTCTACAGCTTGGACTAGGGAGGACTAATAAAGGGAGCGTCATGAATTCACAGATTTAATCAGCAACCCCCTTCCTCTACTAATACTGAACATGTGACCGTTAGAGTCGAACAAATGCTAAACAGATTATTCATTTTGCTGGGGTTCACCCTACTGCAGATTGGTGAAACCTGAAATTCTGCACATTATTAAGAACTCAACAGTGATCATTCAGTCATATTTGGACTAGTGGGTTATGAACTCAGAAGCCAAGTGTGCAGGTTATTCCTCTAATGGGCCAAACTGGAACAGCTAGTCTCAAAGCCCAGAATTATGGAGAAAGTCAGGATCTGGATTCTGAACCCCCAAATTCCAGACAGTTCAGATCTGGGGTTTGGTTCTGCCCACTATAGTGATAGGTCATTTGGATTCAGATCTGGAGTTTGAACTGAGGATTCTGCCCATTATATTAATTTAATTTGATTTAAACACACCTCAAATACACCAGTCTCAGATTTATTATGGTCCTCTGTGACTTAAAGACACAAGGCTGGACTTCCTCATCAGTTATAGCCCCTTTGCACCACCCAGCAGCACAAAGGGGCTGAATTCTGGCCATAAATGCACAGCGGAAAATGCCCCCTGTGCAGGGAAACTCCCCATGGGCATAAGGCATCAGAAGTAGCAAAGACAACTCCTGTGCCACCTCCCTACAGCTCCACCTCTCCTTTGTATCCAAGTGGTGCTCAAGTGCAGTGGAGAGCTGGGTGCACAAGCTATAACCAATATACCCCTGCAAACCGACCTTACCTCCCTACAGACATGCTCTGATATGCACATTCAATTATATTACCAAATCCCCTACCAGGAAGCCCTGCCCCATCCACTCTCTCCCTCTCCAAAAGCCCACTCACAAAGGTGGAGGAGCTGGCGACTGAAATAAGGTGTGATTCACATTTAAAAACAATCCAATTTTTTTTTCAAAATACTGAAGCTTTTTTGGGTTTCAGTTTTTATTTTCCCCTTTTTTAGATGCAACATGGAAAAAAAGGAAAGAGAGATAAAAAAACAAATGCTGAATAATAACATCCCCAAAGCTGTTTTCAAGTATTGGGGAGGAGGGAAGGTTTGGTTTGGTTTTGTAATCAGAAATTAGATTTTTTTTAACCAAAAAAATTCTGCAAAAATGTTTATTTCTGAAAAAAGCTATTTTTAGTCAAAAAGGGTTTTGAATAGAAAATGTCTACAACTCTATACATGGGCTTTGCAGTGTGCCTGGAAGGTCAACAGCTGTGGGCTATTTTGGAGTGAGGCACAGTGAATTGTAAAGCAGAGACCCCTCACAGAGTGCCCTCTTTTATACCTTAAGAGTGCCAGTTTGAACACTTTCAACTGGTCTCAGGACATGTCTGCGCTACGCTGGCATAACCTCATAGTGTAGCTGTAACACCGACAGATCTCCCTGTCATCAGCGGCAGGATCAAACCTAGGACTTCTGGAGCTAAATGCGTGAGGCTCTACTGCATGAGCTAAAAGCCACGTGGCCCTTAGCTAAAGCTGTAGAGCAGATTTATTAAACTCTCTCTAGGTGGTCCACTAGAGAGGACAGAGCACCACCCCTAGGTGTGTGGGTTACAGACACATAACGTACAGTGACAGTAGGGTTTTTCCATTGCTGCAGGAATGCCACCTCTGCAAGTGATGGTAACTAGGTTGCTGGAAGCATTTATCCATGACAGAGCTGAGTCTACCCTGGGGGTTAGGTCGGTAAACCTACGGCAGCCCGGGCTGTGGGGTTTTCAGCCCCCTGAGTGTCATAGCTCAGGGCTCAGCTTCAGTGATATCACAAAGAGAGGGAGAGAGGAGCCTCACAAGGAGGAAGGTCCAAGCCAGTTAGGGCTTGATGAGTCAAACACAACACCTTCATCTCCTGGAAGCCAATGCAGTTCCCAGAGCATTGGTGTCATATGCTTTTGGCTGGACAGTCCACTTAGCAAACAGGCTGCCACCTTCTGCACCAACTTCAGCTCCTGAAAGGATGTATTGGGCAGACCCAGGTACAGGACATGAGGCTATTTCATTCTAGAGATGACAAAACTATGCAGATATGCAAGTCAGATTCTGATTGCACCGGTGTAATCCAGGAGTGACTCTGTTGCATTAAAAGTGTCAATCATATTCAGAATTTGAATGTTGGGTTTGGTTTGGGCCCCTCTCATTTGCAAAGCCACACTTGCTTCCACAGCCCCTTGCAAGGCTTTTTTAACTTTGGGGCTCTATCAATATAATTAGAATGAAACGCTGCCCTGAGTCAGAATTTCAAACAGCACAAATTCTGGGTCTGTTGGGAGCAGAAGTGCTGGTTTCTAATTAAAACTTACAAGAAGAACCATGACAGTGAAGTCAGTTTAGACTCTCCCTAACTCCATCATAGTCCTGTTGGAGGGCCGGCTCCAGGGGTTTGGCCGCCCCAAGCAGATTAAAAAAAAAAAGCCGCGATTGTGATCGCGATCTGCGGCAATTCAGCGGGAGGTCCTTTGCTCCGAGCGGGAGTGAGGGACCCTCCGCTGAATTGCCGCCAAATATGTGAAAGTGCCACCCCTCTCTGGAGTTGCCGCCCCAAGCACCTGCTTGATAAGCTGGTGCCTGGAGCTGGCCCTGTCCTGTTGTTATGCAGCATGTCTGCACTATAATGAGCCTATAATGGCAAAATCCAGCAGTTTATATTTCACTCAAACCTGCTGTATCTTGCACACTAGCCGCTTTTTGGTTTACATGAGAAGGCATTTCATTTCTATGGCAAATGAGGGCCAATTACCTGGACCCAGGAAAGTTCCTTCTCTTCTGCAGTACTGTTGAGATGACTCCCTTTGGCACAGTTTTCTGATGTTTGTGACTGCACCTTCTGAGTGACTCACTCAGCAGGCAAGTGCAGCCAAGTGCAAAGGCTGGCCAAGGCACTGGTGTGTGCTGCATTGAGCCCCCAGCTCTACCTTTCTCTGTGGCAGGATGTGTAATTCAGTTCCTGTCAGAAATGTTTTTATAGAATTCTAGTTTCTTTCAGCTGGTACCAGGCTAGAACCAGAGGCCTCTCCAATTTCAGAACAAAAGGATCCCAAAACCCTGCTAATGGGAGGCACTTCCTTTTGTGCTAAAAGCAGCCAGGAATTCCAAACACAGATTAAAATTCTCTTCTCCAGTCGGCTCTCCCCCTCGACCCCGCATGGATCTATTATGTATTCTGCCCTCCTCCTGTACAAAATTCCCATGAACTGCATGCTGATCATGCAATAGAGAGATACCTTCTGCTTCAGGGTACCAGCCAACCCAGTGATAAGAAGAAGCATGGGGGGAAGGGATAGCTCAGTGGTTTGAGTATTGGCCTGCTAAACCGAGGGTTGTGAGCTCAATCCTTGAGGGAGCCATTTGGGGAACTGGGGTAAGAATCTGGGGATTGGTCCTGCTTTGAACAGGGGGTTGAGCTAGATGACCTCCTGAGGTCCCTTCCAATTCTATGATTTCCTGTAGGCAGGCTATTCCACAATGTCCACCACTGGGGTTCTTGCACCTTCCTCTGAAACATTTGGTACTGGCCATGGTTAGACACAGGATCCTGTACAGGATGGGCCATTCTGGTATGGCAATTCCTGTGTTCCACAATCAACCTTGCAGATAAGAGATCTGTACTCCTGTGAGGATAAGTTTCAAGAAGCCCCATGCACAAAGTCTGCTTACAGTACTGAGGGAAAGTCACTTGGCAAAGAGTTTGTGGGTCTGACATACATCTCATCCTGTCCCAAACAGGCACTTGTTTTACAGACAGTATCCAACCTGTATTGGCCTATTCCCCCAAATGTGCACTGTTTTCCCCTCTGTTTCTTGGCTCTAGGCCTCCCCACAACACCCAAGGTAAAGCTAGTCCATGGTGCTTGGTACCTTATGTTCCTCCCCTCACATTTGTTTACAGGGACATTCTTTCCTCCTCTTGATGCTGGGTCACAAGAGCTTTGGGTCCTATTCTGTCCTTTGTTATTGAGTCCTTGGACAAAGTCTGCCCCCACTTCCTCACATGGATGCAGAAGTCCCCAAACACTGAAGAACTTATTGGGACAGGATACAGGGAGTCCATAAAGGGGGTCTGCAACTCCTGCATTGCCTGGTGCTGTCCACTGCAGGCTGGCTGTGTGCAGCATGGTGCTGTGTGTTGCAGGCTGGTTTGTGTAATGTACTGTACACTGTGTGCTGCAGGCAGGGGCGGCTCCAGGCATCAGTGCAGCAAGCGTGTGCCTGGGGCAGCAAGCTGCGGGGCAGCCTGCCGGTCGCTGTGAGGGCGGCAGTCAGGCAGCCTTCGGTGGCATGCCCGAGGGAGTTTCCGCCGGTCCCGTGGCTTCGGTGGCAATTCAGCAGTGAGTACACTGAAGGCACGGGACTGGCAGATCACCTGCAGAAACGCCGCCAAATCCACATGACCAGTGGACCGCCCGCAGGTGCGCCGCCAAAGGCTGCCTGACTGCTGTGCTTGGGGCGGCATAAAATATAGAGCTGGCCCTGACTGCAGGCTGGGTTTGTGCAGTGTGCTGCTGGCTGGATGTGTGCAGTGTGGTGCAGGCTGGGTTTGTGCAGCATGGTGGTGTGCACTGTTGGCTGGGTGTGACGAAGTGGGGGATTTTCTTGTGTTTCCTAGTTTTTCCAATGGTTTGCATGCAGAGGTAGTGGACTCAATGTCCCTGAGTGTTACTGGTTTAACACGGTAAGGAGAGAGAGAGTTTGTTGTTACAGAGGACCAGAGAGGGAACTTGGGATCCCAGCCAATGGCCTGGAGAATGGATACGCCAGCAACTGCTGACCTGGTGACCTGAAGACCCAGCTCAGGAGTCACAGCCGGTGCTGGCCAGTGGGAGGACAATGGGCTATAAAAAGAGGACCCCGTGACCTACCCAGCTGGTTCCAAACAGAGGGGGCCAGAGGACAAAGAGGAGAGAAGGGGAGGCCCAGGAGACCCGGTTTACGACCCTGTTTCCCTGGAAAGAAGACAATGGACAAAGGCGAGGCTTGGGGCCAGTGATCTCAGGTGCCCAACTGGGAAGCAGGGGGGCTCAAGGCTGGAGAGGGGGAGCAGGCAGAGCCCCCCTGGATGCAGGGGAGACTTGGATGTGCTGGGCTAAGGGAGGCCAGGCCTGAAGCCCTGAGAGTTTCTTGTGCTGTGTTCACGCTCAATAAACCCTTCTGTTTTACGCTGGCTGAAAGTCGCTCGAGTCTAGAGAACAGGGTTGCATTGGTCCCTTTGGGGGGTGGAAGCCTCGGGGGTCCAGAGCAAGTGGACTCCCTGAGGGGTCCCACATTAGGAAACAGGCGTGCTAAGACTCAGAGAGATGCAGCTCCAGGAAGTGGAGGGGCCTAACCCCGAGAGAGAGTGGACCCCCAGGAAAAGGGCTGTCTCACTGAAAAGGGTTCCCCGTCACAGACCACACAGAGCCAAGAGTAGGCACAATCTGTAAGTCCGTGACAGTGGGTTTGTGCAGTGCGGTCCTGTGCACTGCTGGGTTTGTGCAGTGTGGTCCTGTGCACTGCTGACTGGGTTTGTGAAGTGTGGTACAGTTCATTGCCACTAGGTTTGTGCACTGTGGTACTATGCGCTGCTGGCTGGCTGTGTGCAGCATGATTCTGTATGCTGCAGGCTGGCTGCGTATAGCATAAGAACATAAGAATGGCCATACTGGGCTAGACTAATGGTCCATCTAGCCCAGTCTCCTGTCTTCTGACAGTGGCCAACACCAGGTACCCCAGAGTGAATGAACAGAACAGGTAATCATCAAATGATCCATCCCCTGTTGCCCATTCCCAAACTCTGGCAAACAGAGGCTAGGTCATCTAATCCAATCCCCTGCTCAAAGCATGACCAAACACTAACTAAAACATCCCAGCCAGGGCTTTGTCAAGCCGGGCCTTAAAAACCTCTAAGGGTGAAGATTCCACCACCACCCTAGGTAACCTATTCCAGTGCTTCACCACCCTCCTAATGAAATAGTGCTTCCTAATATCCAACCTAGACTTTCCCCACTGCAACTTGAGACCATTGCTCCTTGTTCTGTCATCTGCCACCACTTAGAACAGCCGAGCTGCATCCTCTTTGGAACCCCCATTCAGGTAGCTGAAGGCTGCTATCAAATCCCCACTCCCCCTTCTCCAGACTAAATAACCCCAGTTCCCTCAGCCTCTCTTCGTAAGTCATGTGCCCCAGCCCGCTAATCAGTTTCGTTGCTCCCCACTGAACTCTCTCCAGTTTGTCCACATCCTTTCTGTCGTGTGTGGGGGGACCAAATTTGCACGCAATTATCCAGATTGTTGGCCCACCAGTGCTACCAAATTGTAGGGGATAATCACTTCCCTTTGAGTCTGCTGGCAATGCTTCCCTACTAATGCAGAGACCCACTATGCGTTGGATCTTGACACAAGGTACACTGGTGATTCATATCCTGCTCTCATCCACTGCGTCATCACTTTAGGGTCTTTTTCTCGCCAGAACTGGACGCTTTTTAGTTTAGTCAGTCCCCAGCCGATTTAGCGAGTGCATGGGATTCTTCCTTCCTAAGTACAGGACTCATGCACTTCTCCTTGTTGAGCCTTCGTAGATTTCTTTTGCCCAATTCTCCAATCAGTCTAGCGGTCACTCTGGACCATCACTACCATCCAACAATCTACCGTTACCCCTAGTTTAGTGACATCGCAAACTTGACTAGTGATGCATCCCATCCCTCATCCACGATCATTCAGCTGAGATGTTTACAACAAAACCTGGCCCCTGCGCACTCATTGATACCAGCTGCCAACTAGACATCGAGTCGGTTGTTCACTACCATTGAGGGCCCGATGAATCAAGCAGTGTAGAAAGAGGAGGCCCTGAGATAAACCTTGGGTTATTCAGTAGCCATAGGTATGCGACTTACAGGCACTGAAACTAGGTATGGTATCAAGACTTGGACTTTTCGCCTTTAACATGTTAGCAGGAGCCAGAGCAGGACCTGCTCACAGAAGCTGGCAAGGAAAGGGCTGATGCTGCAAGAAGATACGTACCTAAAAGGTACTGAACACTAGAGATCAGAACATTCACATATTTGCACATTCCACACAGATAACAAGGAACAGACTAATCCATCCCAATGACGGGGGCAAAAGGGTAATATGATGGATAGAGTTGTTTTGCTCGAACCAACAACATGTACAAGGTGAGAGGCGGCACCTTACTGTGTAGAGGGGTTGTACCTTGCTACGTAGAGGGGTTGCGCCTCATACGTCAGGAGTGATGTGTAGCTTGCTTGTACCTGTGTATAAGAATGCATCCCTGGGGCGGTGTCTTTGGTCGGCTGCGGGGGCAGTGGAAAGTCCCGCCACTGACTGAGCCGAGTCCATTGTCAAAGGGCACTTTCTCGTAGTATGCCCTGAATTAGACTAAGAAATCTACAGGGAGCTATCATTGTGCTTCGTTTGACAATAAACCTGGCCGACGTGCCTTCATACCTTACTAGACTCTGTGGTCATTGGGGGTTCTCTTCGGGTCTGCTGTGTCAGCTATCTTCGAAGAGCTGGGACAGCACACAGAGGGAACACACGCACTCAGCCGAGTGATATCAACATTGAACAGAGCAGAGCACCACACTGGTAGCATGTGACAACACTGGTGACCCCGACCGCTGATCTGGTGAGTAAGCGAGCTGTCTGCTGTAGGAATTGCGATCTAACATGGCAGAAAACCTCGAGCTAGGGACCCCCCCGATCCCCTCCCTTTTGGTCCCCACGGAGTTTGATAACTCATGGACCCACTGGATTGCCAGTAAGAGGGGGTCCATATGAATTTAAAAAAGAGAGAGTGGGTAACATGGACTGGCGTATGTAGAGCGATGGTAGAAAACGAGGCTCTGAGAAATAGTAATAAAAGTAAAAAGGCAAGAATTTTGCAACTCATGTCCATGGCAGTGAGATGGCTTAGACAGCCTGCTGGCCAAACAAGTAACAGGAAAAACAGGAGAAGTAGAAGAGGCAACCTGGGCAGATGAGCACTGGAAAGCCCAAGCTTTTTTAGCAGGGCAACAGGCAGTCCAGACTCATGATATGCTCGACCAAGTAAAGCAGGAAAATTAAAAATTGGAGACAGCTGTAGAAAACCTGCAGAAGCAAAAAGTGCTGTCCCCTGGTGTTCAACGCACTTCAGGTGCTGTTATGGTGCCTAAAGAATGAGGACAGAAGTGGAAAAAGGTGGTCCTAGGAAAATTAAAAGATGAAATGGGGTCCACTGTATTGAAACCATCACCTTATGACAAAAGCCAGGTTCCAGTTAAAATTAAAACGGAACCTAGACTGGTGCCTATCAGAACGGGACAAGTAAGTGCACAGAAGGAAAGAGTAGCAAACAATACTCTCATTGAATTGGTAAATCAAATGAAGGAAAAAAATGGAACAGTTCACAGAGCACATTAGGAGACAGGAGCTGTGACTCGATCGCAGGGGAGTGAATAAAAAAGAATTTCAAAGTGAAAAACTGAAATTAAGCAGGATAACACCTAGAATTGATGCATTAACACATGGAGCTGCCCAGAAACAGTTAACTGCAGCAAAAAAGGACATTCCCACTATCCGTTTGGCATGCACACAAAAGCAACAGACACTGGGGGAACAAATTCAGGTTTTACAAGAGCAGGTAACTACCCCCAATCTCCTCTCAGAGCCAGGATAAAAATCAGGGGCGCAATTCCCAACTGTGCAGGTTCCCAATTGCTTTGACCCACAGAACTACACTCCGCGCTCATATCTAAAAATGTAACCTTCTTTCTCATATATTTTTACATACCAGTTAAGTTTTGTCTTTTATATGTTTTCTCAGTTTGCTAAACTCGCTGCTGCTGCCTGTATTTTCAAATACCTTGATGGAGTTAATCTCTCTTGGCTCAGGTCTTGCTACCTTCCTAGGTTGCTCTTTACCCCCCACCCCCTTTCCCCTGCCTGTCCTCACTTCTGCTCTCTCTCTTTGTTTTAAAAGTTAAAAGTTATAGTTTTTACAGAAACCTCGAAAAGATAAAGCAATTGAAAACAGAACAAAACAAGAAACAAGAAGAAAACAAGGTAAAAACTTTAAATAAATCCAGTAAATTAATTATTTTAACCCTTCAGGAATGCAACAGCTGGAATTATTCCTAACTTTCTTGAAGATATGGTTGCCAAGCAACACAAACAGAAATGCCACTCTCTGCTTTCTATCCTAAGCCACTAACCAAATTTTTGAAACCTGGGCTTTTCTTATTTCCATATGCAGGTTTTATAATAGTGGTGTAAAATATAAGAGTATGCAAAAATCCTGAGTAACAATTAATAACATACATTTGGCAAGTATTAATATATTTTTATCAAATTTATGCTACAAGTTTTCATAAGTAAATAACGGTAATCAATTTTAACCCTTTTACTTTTTATTTTTGTGGTTGTAGTTATTTTGTATATAGTTTTGAATAAGATTTCTGCGCCATTTGTTTTAATTGTAGTTTCGTCCTGTATGTCTGTGTGTGTCTTGGATTCTTGTGTGTGTCACATAGCTTTTTTTTTAAATTATTTTTATTTTGTTGCAACAAAATTCAATTTTATACCCTTTTTTTAAAAAAAAAAACATATGTACATGTGGTACCACACTATTTTAAAATCATGGCTGGGGTATAATCATAGTATTATTAACACCAATTTTTGTTCAAAGTTCAAAAAGGTTTCAGTTACAAATATATGTACATATATTTCTGCCTCAACAATAATGCAATTGCAAACAAAAAGAATTCTCTTTTATCATCGCAATTTTGTTTTTGAAGTTTTTTTTTAAAATTCGTTATTCAAAGAAAAAATGTGAGGGAAAACCTAATCATTAAGGTAAACATAATATTAGAAAAATGTTAATTTCTTGTTTGGGCTTTTTATAAACTTGTTTGCACTTTTAAATATAGTTAAAAGAATGTCATAACCAAAATGTTTTAAAATAACAATTTATGCATAAAGCTAACCAAACAATTTCAACAGGTTTCCACCTTTGGCTCCCAAACATAACAAAGCATCATGAAAGTATACCTCAAATACCCTCAAAGTATTTACAGGTATCTGTATTTAAAATTTATTTTGATTTAATGTTATAGTTGGTTTAATTTTATATGGTTTTCTTTTATGTTATATTATGTTAATGGAAAGCAATGGATGTTAAGAATTGTGCTTCTAAACAGTTAACAAAACTGAAACTGGTATCACAAGCAAATTAACTCTAAAAAGCTTGTTAAAATTATGTTACTAACTCCTATGCTGTAACAAAATGTTCAGCAAGGGAAAGCAATACACCGTCTCATAAAAGATTGTGAGCATTTATTTTAGCCGTTAAGCAGCACATTTAGTATTAAATATTAGTAATGCACCCAAATAAAAATGAATGTCTAGACAACAATTGCAAAAGTATAGCTTGTGTTATAAAAGGCTCGGTCCCTATTACATTGTTCTTATTACATTGTAAACAAACTTAGTTAAAACTGTGTATTAAGTTTGGGTTACTGAAAACAAACAAACAAAAAAAAAACTTTACTATGTTAATTAACAAAAGTTGTTTAAGTTGCATCCCATAGACCAAAGATGCCAGAAAATGTCACACCTTAAAGACACCAGATAATATCAGTATAGAGTGAAGAAACCCCCAAGCATCAAGAAAAGAAAAATGAAGTGCTTTATAAATAAGAGACTAGTCAAATACGCCTCTACTTACCATATATGGACAATTAAGTTAACAATCGGCTAAAAACCACTAGCTGGACCAGAAAAACTGTCATTTAATTTCAACTTGGTTACTGTGTAAAAACAACTGTATTATTCTGCACTACTGTCTTCTCCTTGCACTGCTGCATTGTACTATTGCCGTACAACGTGTACAATGTGTCTAACCTTGCTAAACTGTTAACCAACACACAGGTAAAAATCACAACAAACAAATGGAAGCCAACACCATGAAGGCAGGGAAAAAACAAATTGGTAAAGAAATTAAGTTACATAGTAACTACAAATTGGGTAAACAAATCCCTTTTAGTACCAGTCATAATTTGGGTCAGTGACACTGCATCCTAACTGAGGCACATGTTATTCAAAACAATCTTGTTCAGTGTCTGGGTACCAATATTAACTCCTGACACAGCAACATTTGATAAATTGGTGACTGTCTGTTCAGTAGGTTATCTGGGAGAC
>NC_133779.1:27301093-27321544 GCF_003597395.2 Chelonoidis abingdonii | reverse complement strand
GATGTCTGTACATCAAACCAAGAAGCCTAGGTAACAAAACGGGGCAATTAGAACCATTGGTGCAGGAAATGAAACCAGATATTAGAGGGATAACAGAAACATGGTGGAATAGTAGTCATGGCTGGAGTACAGATATTGAAGGGTATGTGCTATTTGGGAAAGACAGAAATAAAGGTGAAAATGGTGGAGAAGCTTTGTATATTAATGAGGAGATAGACTGTAAAGAAATTAGAAGTGATGGAATAGATAAAACAAAATCTGTTTTTGGTCAAAATCACGTTGAGGAAGAAAGCTAACGGATGCTCCAGTGGGCTAGTGCTTGGAGTGTGCTACAGACCCCCAGGATCCAATATGGATAGAGACCTCTTGAATGCTTTTAATTAAATAAATACTACTGGGGATTGTGTGCTTATGGGAAATTAATTTCCCGGGTATAGATTGGAGGACAAATGCTATTAATAATGAAAACTGACAGATTTCTTCACCGCATAGTCACTGAATCAACAAGAGGTGATGCCATTTTAGATTTGGTATTAGTGAGAACTGAGGACTTCATAGAAGAACTGGTCCTAAAGGGCAGCCTTGGTTCAAGTGATCATGAGCTAATTCAATTTAAACTAAATGGAAAGATAGACAAAAATAGATTGCAACTAGAGGCCTTGATTTCAAAAGGGAAAACTTTAATAAATTAAGGGAATTACTTAGGCCTGGTCTACACTAGCCTGTTATTTCAGAATTAGCCAAGTTATTTTGAAAAAAAAACGATTTCGTCCCCATGACCAAACAGTTTTTTTCTATTTAAAGGGCTCTTTAATTCAATTTCTGTACTCTACCTCGGCAAGTGGAGTAGCGCTTAAATCGAGATCGCAATCCCGGGTTAAAGGTATTGTGGATGCAATTCAACATTATTGGCCTCTGAGAGCTATCCCAGGATACTCCCTTGTGACCACTCTGGTCAACAGTCTCAACTCCAATGCACTAGTCAGGTGGGCAGGAAAAGCCCTGGGAACTTTTGAATTTCATTTCCTATTTGGTCACCAGCAGCACAGGTGACCATCAGCACAGTCCACCATCACAGGCAACCAGGCAGAGTCCACCCAGGGCAGGTGGAAGCACTAGGCAAGTTAGGCAGCCGCCTAGGGGGCCGAGATCTGGGGGGGCGCTGAAAAGCCGGTGCCTAAATATAGACCCAGGCTTAGGCAACAGATCCGCAGACTGTAGGGAGGAAGTAGGTAAGAACTATGCTCCCAATGAATTGCTTTCCTGCCATTTACAAAGCCAGCGATTAGGGAAGTTCTTTGGTTAGATCGCAGACTATAGGGAGGTGATAAGAATCACACTCCTAACGAATTCCTCTCCAACTACTGCCATTTAGGAAGCCAGCAAAGTCCTTTGGTTAGATGCAGACAACAGGGAGGAGGAAGTGATAAGAACCACACTCCCAGTTCTCCAACTCCTGTCTCCTGCCATTTAGAAAACCAGAGAAGTCCCAATTGCTCTCTGACTCCTGCCATGTGAAGTCCTTTGAATGTGAATCACTCATTGTACAGATTGCTGGGTTGGTAGGTACATTATTACAGTACTAGCTCCTCTATCTTGTAGTAGATTGCACAGCAGCAGCCAGAAAGAGAGTGGAGCAGCTTGGAGTGGGGGGTAAGACACTCCCCACCCGCCGCTGGGGGATGAGCCGTGCTGTCAGAGCGGTGCACCCCGGGCCGGCTTGCACATGGCATGCTCCTCGGAAAGCAGGTTGCAGGTTTTCCAGGGCAGAGGCTCTGCTCCCTGGGGAGAGAAGGGAGGGAGGCTGCGGCTGGCAGCTGTGCAGACTCTCTTGCATGAAGGGCTGGCTAAGCCGCTTTAACCCACCTCCCTGTGCCCCAGCTCTTTACCCTTCCAACCCTGGTTTGGCGTGAGGGTTGCACACTCTCTGCCTCACAGTCCTGCCTGCCCCACGCCCCTCTGCCAGAGCTAGAGCCCAGAATTCAACTCCCCAGCCCAGGTGCAGGACAGACTGGTGACACACTCCCATTGCCGTGTTGCAATTGCACTGACTTGGCCCACTGCTGCATGCCAGGGACTGGAGAGGAGAGCGCCCATTTCACCTTGCGGCTCTTTGAATCTTACCCTGTCCGCCACCCCCTGCCACACCCAAACCCGGTCTGCTTCCCTGGCACTCCCCAACCAAACCCAAACCCCCACTGACCAAACCCAGTCTGCTTCCCTTCCCAACCTAACCCAATACCCCAGTATGACGGAGTATCTGCCATTCTAATTTAATAAATTTTATTAATGACAATAATTCAATATTATAATGGTAGAATAAAATCTAGTAGATTTTGATATGAAAGAGTGAAGAAAGGAAGTATAGGTGACCAAAAAGAGTGTATTTCTGATTATAATCAACATTGCTTAATTTTAAGGAAAAGTCATCCTGATCTTTTACTCAATGTTTATGTCACCCAGGAAAAGACATACAGAATGAGCTTATTCAGCTTCTATCCAATGAGATTAAACAAAAAATCCTAGCATCTGTTTGTGCTGCAAAATACTTTTTGATCATTCTAGATTGTATACCAGATGCAAGCCACATTGAACAAATGACCATAATCATTCAGTTTGTGAATAGGCCTACTTCAGAGACAGAGAATGAGACAGAATCAGTATTCATAAAGGAACACTTGTTGAGATTTGTGTCGCTTACAGAGACAACTGGAGTTGGTATGACAGAAACTATTCTTCACCAGTTAGAAGAGATGTCACTGCCTATAGAAAACTTGTGTGGTCAAGGGTACGATAATGGGAGCAATATGAAAGGGAAAGAAAATGGTGTCCAGCGAAGAACTTTGGATATTAATCCACGAGCCTTTTTCATTCCTTGCAGTGCACGTTCATTGAATTTGGTTGTTAATGATGCTGCAAAGTGTTGCTTGGAGGCAACTGCCTTCTTTGATTTAGTTCAACGTGTTTATGTGTAGTTCTCAGCTTCTACACATCGCTGGGAAGTTCTAACACTCCACATATCTAATCTCACAGTTAAACCATTGAGTGAAACAAGATGGGAAAGTTGAACTGATGCCTTGAAACCTCTTCGCTATCAGCTTGGTGACATCTATGATGCTCTGATAGAGATCTATGATGACACTACTCTAACAGGATCATCTGGCAATACGTCACAAGTTGATGCAAACGATCTTGCAAAAGCCATTTCTAGTTTCAAGTTTCTTGTTTCTCTTGTTGTGTGCTATGATATATTGTTTGAGATCAACATGACTAGCAAACAACTTCAGGCGAAAGAATTTGACATAAATGACGCCGTTAATCAGCTTGGAGAAACCAAGAAGTTTCTTGTAGGCCGCACAAGTGACGCAGACTTTGAGAAAACATTGGTAAATGCGGGTGAACTTACGGAGGAGTTAGATGTACCAGCACTTTTTGAACCAGATCCAATCCGTATTAGAAAAAAGAGGAAGCAGTTCACATATGAAGCAGATGATGAACCTATTTATAATCTGAAAGAAAAATTCAAAGTGAACTTTTACTTTGCAATCATCGACACAGCAATACATTCAGCTGAAGAAAGAGTCACATTGATGCAGCAAATTAGTTCAGTATTTGTCTTCCTATATGATGTTTACAGTTTGCAAAATACAACACCAAAGCAAATTATGGAAGATTGCTTGAATCTGGAGCAAGCTTTGCAACATGGTGAATCCAAAGACATCGATGCCTTTGGCTTGTACAATGAATTGCAAGCTATTGCATGACGAGTGCAAAAGAGTGCATCACCGCAAGATGTATTGAACTTCATATGCACAAATAAACTGACAGATAGTGTCCCCAACACAGTTATTGCTCTTCGCGTCCTCTTGACTCTCTCTCCCAGTTTCTGTGTGCCATTTTGGTGATGGCCAAAAGCTTGCTCAAAGCTCCATTGTATAAAATACATACTCGAACATCAATGTTGCCAACAAAGAACTTGTTGGGCTAATTACCCCTGTCATTATAGAACCATGACATGGCTCGGCCAGCATTGACTTGGAGGAAGCTGGTGTTTCTAAAAGTTTGCTCCTAAACTGAAAGCAGCAGAAAAATAAATTATAACGTATTTACTACTGTGTATACAACGTATTGTGTATATGTATGTGATTTATTTTAAGACTCCATGCTACTGTTGGTGCAAAGTGAAATACAGGATAGACTCAATGTCAGACCACTGTCAGGTTATTCATTTATTTCATTCATAAAATATGTAGACTAATTAAATAATTAAACATAAAATTTCAAGACAAATGTGTATAATTCTAAGAATAATGCCACATTATGCAGAATTCGGTTGGAACGTTTTTAATACAGCGATGCTCAAGGTGTAAGGGAGGGCAAGGTGGCAAGTTTCACGCTAGGGTGTGTTAAGGGTAATTAGCGTGAGCGACTCCATTTGTAAATTCTCTTATTTTGTATCCATCATTAACTAAAAGCGAGCACATCACGAGCTCCCAAGGGCAGCATTAAAGAAAGATAAAGCCAGAAACAGGAAAGAGGATAGGAAAACAGCTGCAACAGCATAATTAAGGAAAAATTCTAGTATGCAAGGTAACAACTGGACTGTACACTAGCCAGCACGAGGACAATGACTAGCTGTAATAAGCCAAAGATAAGAAAATGGCTTGTTTATTGGCTAAGGCTTCCAATCCATGAGGGTAGCATGCACTTCTAAAAGGTATGTAACTTCTATGTAATCTGCAGCCTGGGTCTCTCCCTGACTAGCAGGGGGACACCATGTTCGAACGTTGTTTGAACCTTGCGCAATAAAACTTTGTTGTTTGGACGCTCTGTAAATCTTTGGGTTTTGTGCCTCAGTCTAGAAATGAACGGTGCGTGGCCTCCAGGTATAATTCACAACAGGTGCAAAATATCTTTGCACTGGCCCTGAGTCCACCATCACAGGAGATCATGCGGTCCCGGATTCGCAGACGAGCCCCAGCATGGTCCGAACAGGAGGTACTGGATCTCATCGCATGCTGGGGAGATGAGTCTGTTACGGCAGAACTACGTTCCAAAAAAAGGAACGCAAATACCTACACTAAAGTCTCCAGGGCCATGACAGAAAGAGGCTACTCCACGGACACAGAGCAGTGTTGTACAAAAATCAAGGAGCTCAGGCAAACGTACCAAAAAGCCAGGGAGGGAAACGGGCGCTCTGGGTCACAGCCCCATACATTCTGCTTTTACCATGAGCTCCATGCAGTTATGGGGGGTGATGCCACCACTACCCCACCACTATCCGTGAATACCTGCAAGGGGGGGGAGTTGCACAGAGTGAGGAGGATGAGACATTGGAGGATGAAGAGGAGGAGGACAGTGCAGAGGCGGCAATGGGGAATCCGTTTTCCCCCCTAGCCAGGAACTAATTTAACGCTGGATCCAATAGCCTCCCCTCACTCCCAAGGTGGGCTCCTGTTCCTAAGGTGGGCTCCCTGGAGAAGGTAATTCTGGTAAGTGAGAGCCTGACTGGAGCCACGCAGTGGGGGAAACCCAGTCACACTGGGTTGTTCGCTTTTATAGTAAATGGCTCAGCCCTGCTCTGAGCCTGATCAGAGCAACGCGGTGAGGTAGGGGGGGTTGTTGTGTGCAGTGATCACACCAGAGAGCCCACAGGCCCTCCTTTTATATGATAAACACACCAGGCTTTGCTTGCTGTGAGAAAGGCGGCCCAACAGTTTGAAAGCATTGAAATGAATGTAGAAGAAGCAGAACCCCGCGTACCCCTAGGAGCTGCCTGCAAGTTGAATTTTGTTGCCCGGTCGTGTGTGATGGCTTACTCATACCAAAAGTACCCCCTTTATTCTCTGCAATCTATTTTTTTAAATACTACCCTCCCTTTTTCTCCTTCCGCAGGTGCAAATGTTTCAATGCGGTCCCTATCTACTCCGTCCCAGAGGCTGGTCCAGATTTGAAGGCGGAAAAAACAAATTTGGGAGGACACGTTTGCTGAGCTCATGCAGTCCTCCCGCACTGATAGGGCCCAGCTGAATGCATGGAGGCAAACAATTGCGGAGCCCCATAAAGCATTACAGGAACACAAAGAGAGGAGGGAGGTGCACGATGAGAGCACTCGGGACGCTATAGTCAAGCTCATGGGGGAGCAAACTGACATGCTCCGCTGAATGGTGGATCTAATGCGGGAAAGGCAGCAAGACCACAGACTTCCGCTGCAGCCCCTGTATAATCAAACTCCCTCCACCCCAAGTTCCATAGCCTCCTCACCCACACGGCAAATAACACAAAAGGAGAGGCTACAGGGACCCACACACTCAACCCCAGAGGGTTGCCCAAGCTTCAGAAAGCTGACATATGCGAACTTTTGATTTGGTTTCTGGACTTGTCCTTCCCTCCTCCTCCACCCCCCTAACCCAACCCCCCACCCAATTTACCTTCTAATTTCTCTCAATGCTTTGTGCATCAAATAATAAAGAACAGTTTTTAAAACAATTTAGACTTTATTTCCTTTCATATATATAGGATGAGGGTAACTTCAAGAGAAACAAACAACTGTCACACCGTACCCTGGCCAGTCATGAAACTGGCTTTCAAAGCTTCTCTGATGTGCAGCGTGCCCTGCTGTGCTCTTCTAATTGCCCTGTTTTCTGTCTGTGCAAAACTGGCAGCAAGGCGAGTTGCCTAAACCTCCCACCCTGCCATAAAAGTCTCCCATTTACGTTCACAGAGATTGTGGAGCACACAAAAAGCAGCAATTACAATTGGAATACTGGTCGTGCTGAGATCTAACCAAGCCAGTAAACTGCGCCAGCACCCTTTCAAACGTCCAAAAGCACACTCCACCACCATTCTGCACTTGCTCGACCTATAGTTGAACTGTTCCTTACTACTGTCCAGGGTGCCTATGTATGGCTTCATAAGCTATGGAAGCAAGGGGTAGGCTGCGTCCCCTAGGATAACTACAGGCATTTCAACATCCCAACAGTAATTTTCTGGTCTGGGAAATAAGTCCCTTCCTGCAGCTGTTCAAACAGAACAGAGTTCCTGAAGATGCGAATGTCATGCACCTTTCCTGGCCATCCCACGTTGATGTTGGTGAAACATCCTTTGTGATCCACCAGTGCTTGCAGCACCATTGAAAAGTACCCCTTGCGGTTTACGTACTGGCTGCCAAGGTGGTCCAATCCCAAGATAGTGATATGCGTTCCGTCTATCGCCCCACCACAGTTAGGGAACCCCATTGCAGCAAAGCCATCCACTATGACCTGCACATTTCCCAAAGTCACTACCCTTGATAGCAGCAGCTCAGTGATTGCATTGGCTACTTGGATCACAGCAGCCCTCACAGTAGATTTACCCACTCCAAACTGATTCCTGTGGTATGGCGTCTGCATGGAAAAAAGGTGCAAAACAATTGTCTGATGTTGCTTTCACGGAGGGAGGGGCGAATGATGACGTGTACCCAAAACCATCTGTGACAATGTTTTTGTCCCATCAAGCATTGGGAGCTTAACCAGAATTCCAATTGGCAGCAGAGACTGCAGGAACTGTGGGGTAGCTACCCACTGTGCACCGCTCCGTAAGTCTATGTTAGCCGTGGCAGTAAGGACGCACTCAGCCAACTTAACGCGCTTAGTGTGGACATACACAATCGACTGTATAAAATCGATTTCTAAAAATCAACTTCTATAAACCGACCTAATTTCATAGGGTAGACACACCCCTAGAGTACTTCAGCTGGTAGGCCATCAGGACATGGTGCATTATTGTTCTTCATTTGTTTAATTAGTTTGCAGACCTCCCCAGGGGTTGGTGGGTTGGCAAGAGTTTCCCAGATTGGGTGCTGAGTGATGGAGTTGCAGGTGTCATCAGTTACAGGTGATTCTTGATTTAGAAGCTTTTGGTAGTGTTCCTTCCAGTGCTCTTTGATGGATTCGCTATCTTTAAGAAGGGCAGGACCATCTTCGGACCTCAGAGGTGTGAGGCCACATGAGCTTGGTCTGTACAGGGTCTTTATCTCACAAAAAATGCCCCTCATATCATGTCTGTCAGAAAATGTTTTAATTTCTTTTGCTTTGTCCTCCCACCATTTGTTTTTGATTTCTTGGATTCTCCTTTGAACTTCAGCATTTAGCTGATGGAAAAAGCTCTGCTTCTGACTGGATAGTGGTCGGTTTTGCCAGTGGCAGAAGCTTTTCTCAAGACCAATGCATTCCTCACAAACCTCATGGATGGTCTGTTTTAGGGCTTCCCAGTCTTCTTTGACACTTGTGTTGTAATTTCTAGGTGTGCATATGGCCAGTTTTCACTGGGAAGTGTTTGGAAGTTCTCTTGGTGCACTGAGGATTGAAGTCTTTGGCTGTTGTTTTGCCATCAGTGTGATTTGGATTGCTTTCTATGTTTCAGTGCAATCCTGATGGACGTGACTGACCTCACCAGGTGGTGGTCAGTCCAGCAATCGTCGGCTCCTCTCAAGACATGGGTGATTTGGACATCTCTGCGACCCTGTGTTCTTACAATGCCATAGTCTAGGATAGGGGTTGGCAACCTTTCAGAAGTGGTGTGCCAAGTCTTCATTTATTCACTCTAATTTAAGGTTTTGTGTGCCAGTAATACATTTTAATGTTTTTAGAAAGTCTCTTTCCCTAAGGGGGAGGGATAGCTCAGTGGTTTGAGCATTAGTCTGCTAAAACCAAGGTTGTGAGTTAAATCCTTGAGGGGCCCACTTAGGGGTCTGAGGCAAAAATCAGTACTTGATCCTGCTAGTGAAAGCAAGGGGTTGGACTCAATTACCTTTCTAGGTCCCTTCCAGTTCTAGGAGATAGGTATATCTCCAATTATTGTCTGTAATATAATTAAACTATTGTTGTATGTAAAGTAAATATGGTTTTTAAAATGTTTAAGATGCTTCATTTAAAATTAAATTAAAATATAGAGCCGCCCAGACTGGTGGCCAGGACCTGAGCAGTGTGAGTGCCACTGAAAATCAGCTCGCCTTTAGCACATGTTCCATAGGTTGCCTACCCCAGTCTAGAAGGTGCCATTATTTTGAGTGGAGGTGTTGCCAAGTTGTTTTGTACTTGTTGCTTTGTCTGAAGATTCTCTTTGTGATCACAAGCTCGTGCTTTGAACATTTGCTGAGTAGATGGATGCCATTGGAATTGGTCTTGCCCACTCCTTCCTTCCCAGTGGTGCTACTCCATACATTAGAATCTCAGCTAACTCTTGTGTTAAAGTCCCCTAAGAGGATTATCTTATCTGTTTTTGGAATGGATGACAAAATTTTATCAAGATCAGTGTAGAAGGATTCTTTCTGTTCTTCAGCGTCAAGAGTTGGTGTATATGCACTGTGGCAAATAACTTATTGACCAATTGGATGCAGATAGTCATAAGGCACTCATCTATGTCGACCGGGGCCCTCAGTCGGTTGGTTGACTAGAAGGTTTTTGATTGCAAAGCCAACACTGTGTATTCACCTGTTGCTTGCTGGTTTTCCTTTCCAGAAGAAAGTGTAACCACCGCCCTCTTCTCTCAAGTAGCCTTCATCTGCAAGTCTTGTTTCACTGAGAGCAGTGATGTCAATGTTGTACCTCGAGAGTTCTCGAGCAACAATTGCTGTTCTGTGCTTGGGTCTTTCACTTTTTGATCTGTCTAGCAGGTCATGAACATTCCAAGTTGCAAGAAACAAATTTTTGTTTTTCGACCGCATTGGGAGTGATCCCTCTGGACGCAGTTCTTCAGTCAGGTATGGTCGGGTAGCCTATGTTTGGGGCACCTTTTCTAGCCCCTTCCCCGTATGGGGTGAGCATAGTGGTTCCTATAAAGGCCTGCTCGGTCATGATCGCTGCTGCCAAAAATGCCCCCTATCCCAGTCCAGGGGCACATGATGACTGTCTTGCAGTCACTGCCTGTGTGTGGGTCTGTGACTAGGGACTCCTTGTGATCACTTCACCTATCCCCATCACCACTCACCCATCACCGCAGGACTTTTATGGGTGGGGTGAGGAAAAAGTTCTTCCTGTGAAAGAAACCTGCGAGTGGGTAGTTTAATGTGGGGGAGCTGATGTGCACCAGCAGCCACACAAATCTTGGCAGAAGAGGCACCTGTGTCCAGTGGCAAGAAGGTCCAAGATGACATGGGGTTTCTCCTCTGTTGCAGCCTTCATCCACCTTCGCAGCCAAAGCTGATTCTGCTTCATTCACCTGTTCTGCCATTGAGGTGTTATACTGAGTTGTGTTGTGCTGGGCTGCACTTTGGTACTTCGCCTTTGACCTTACTGCCATGGGAGACCCTACCAGGAGTACAGTGTGGTGTACAGTCCCACTGAGGAATACACTAAGAAACTGCACCATCTACTCAGGACACTCCCTATACTAACACCAGAACAAATCAACATACCCTCAGAGCCCCGACCAGGTATTCTATCTACATACCCAAGATCCACAAACCCGGAAATCCTGGACGCCCCATCATCTCGGCATTGGCCTCCTCACTGAAGGGCTGTCTGGATATGTGGACTCTTTACTCAGACCTATGCACCAGCACTCCCAAGCTATCTCCGTAACCCACTGATTTTCCTGAGGAAACTACAGTGCATTGGTGACCTTCCAGAAACACCATCTCTAGCACCATGGATGTAGAGGCTTCCTATACAAACATCCCACCACAGATGGAATAAAGCTGTCAGGAGGCAGTATCCCTGATGATGCCAAAGCACAACTGGCTGCTGAGCTCTGTGCCTTTATCCTCACACACAACTATTTCAAATTGATGACAATATATATCTCCAGATCTGTGGCACTGCTATGGGCACCCGCATGGCCCACAAATGCCAATATTTTTATGGCTGACCTGGAACAATGTTTTTTTCCTCAGCTCTCGTCCACATCACCCCATTCTCTACCTACGCACATGATGACATCTTCATCATCTGACCCATGGAAGGAGACTCTGGAAAAATTCCATCATGATTTCAACAGCTTCCACCACACCATCAACCTCAGCCTGGACCAATCTACACGGGAGGTCCACTTCCTAAACACCACGGTGCAAATAAGTGATGGTCACATTAACACCACCCTATACCGAAAACCTACCGACTGCTATGCCTACCTTCATGCCTCCAGCTTCTATCCCGGGCACATCACACGATCCATTGGTCTACAGCCAAGCACTGAGTACAAACGCATCTGCTCTAACCCTCAGACAGAGACCAACACCTACATAATCTCCACCAAGCATTCTCAGAACACAATACCCGCAGGAGGAAATAAGGAAACAGATCAACAGAGCCAGACCGTGTACCCAGAAAATCCTATGCAAGACAAACCCAAGAAGAACCACAGACTCCCACTGCCATCACATAACAGTACCCAGCTAAAACCCCTCCACCAGCATCATCAGGGATCAAAACCCATCCTGGACAATGACCCACACTTTCAACAGGCTTGGGTGGCAGGCCAATCCTCGCCACAGACAACTGCCAACCTGAAACATATCCAACCAGTAACTGCACACCACACCCATAGTAACTCTAGCTCAGGAACCAATCCAATGCAACAAACCTCGATGCCAACTCTGCCCACATATCTACACCAGCGACACCATCACAGCCTAACCAGATCAGCCACACCATCACCGGTTCATTCACCTGCACGTCCATCAATGTTAATATACGCTATCATATGCCAGCAATGCCCTCTGCTATGTACATGGCCAACCTGACAGTCTCTATGGAAAAGGAATAAGACACAAATCAGATATTAGAACAGGCAATATAGAAAAACCCTGTAGGAGAGCACTTCAACCTCCTGGCCACACTATAGCAGACCTAAGGTGGCCATCCTGCAGCAAAAAAACTTAGGACCTGACTTCAAAGAGAAACTGCTGAGCTTCAGTTCATCTGAAATTTGACACCATCAGCTCAGGATTAAACAAAGACTGTGAATGGCTTGCCAACTAACAGAACCAGTTTCCCTCCCTTGGTTTCACACCTCAACTGCTAGAACAGGGCCTCATCCTCCCTGATTGAACTAACCTCGTTATCTCTAGCTGCTTGCTACCATATATATACTGCCCCTGGAAATTTCCACTACATGCATACTGACCAAGTGAGGTAATCACCACGAAAAGCTCATGCTCCAAAACGTCTGTTAGTCTATAAGGTGCCACAGGATTCTTTGCTGCTTTTACAGATCCAGACTAACACGGCTACCCCTCTGATATTTACCAGGAGTACAGGACTCCAGGCGGCATCGCTCTTAGGGTCTTAAATATATACAAACTTCTCCACCACATCAAGGTGACAGCCTAAGTAGAAGGTCTGTGCTGCGGTGAGCTGAGAACTGGGGACAGGTTTCATTCCTTCTGGGTGATGAACCAGACAGGACCGGGCTGGGCATCTGGCTATTCAGAGCTCTGGGAGGACAGATTTAGGAAGACTTGGGTCTGGAAGGGCTGTTGGGGTCACCCTGCCAGGAGTAACTAGGCTGGTGAGAGCCAGGGTGAGATTTTGTGCTTGTGGGCTGGCTACTGGTATCAGGGCTCTGAGCCAGAGCCACATAGCTCCAAGGCACCCGGAAGTTACAGGGCAAGCAGTGACAGAACCCCCTTCCTGTCTGGGTGTCTCCCAAGCATCCCACCTTCCCTCAGTTCCCCTTTGTGCCCCGCAGGACAGACAAGTTCTACTACAGCGCACTGTAAAACACATCCAAGAGGGGGTCATCTCAGTGGCGTAGCCAGGTTCTAACATCAGGGGGAGCAAACACATAAAAAAAGGCGCCACGCATTTTGGAAGGCTAAAAATGCCCCGGATGTGATTAATTAAAAAAACTGTCCACACGGCAGCCAGGTCATTTTGAAAACAAAATTCAGAATGTCAGAATTTCTGGAAATTCTGAGTTTTCACTAACTCCAGGTGAAATGCTTCACAGAAAAATAAATTCCCAAAAAAATCTCTATTCAGAAACATCCCAATATTTTGCTTGGGCCTCTTTTCATTGAACAGAAACATTTTAATTTTGTTTTGTGTAGTCAAAATGAAATATTTCATTTTCAGTCAACAATCTTTGTGTCCAGCTGAGCAGCCGTCACGCCTCAAGGAAGTTACAATTCCAGTTCCTTCATGCTGCCTTTCTCCTTTATGTGCCTTATTCCTCAGCTACACTGTCTACCATGATGCACCACAGTCTCTCCCTGTGACTGAGCCACCACAGTGCATTGTAAGACTTCCAGCAGGCATATACCACGGCAAGATAAGTAACTGGCAAAAAAGTTAACAACCTTCTTTCTAAACAGAGATTAACATTATTCTTGGCCAGGGCTGGTGCAAGGATATTTCGCTCCCTAGGCAAAACTTCCACCTTGTGCCCCCCCTCCGGACTGGGTATCCAGGGCCATCCCTAGCTATTTTGGTGCCCTATGCAGCCCCCCCACGGGAGGGCTGTGTGGGGCCCCAGGCCTCCACAGAGGAGAGGAGGGGCTGGCCCCAGGCCTCCACAGGGTAGCTGTGTGGGGCCCTGTCCCAGACGTCTGTGCGGGGGGGGGGGTGACCCAAGACCTCTGGAGGATGCAGGGGAAGGGGACAGGCCACTTCTTGCAGGAAATGGCGTGACCTGGCCCCAGCCTGCTCCACTTTCCTGGCTCCCATCAGTGCTGCCGGTGAGTGCAGGGGGGCGGTTTCCCCCCTCCCCCCAAGCCTGGGAGCCAGGGGAGCAGAGCAGGCTGTGGTCGGGTCACTCCACTTCCCGCAGGAAGTAGCCAGCCCCCTCCATCCCCCACAGAGGCCTGGGGCCAGATCTCCCCCACTCCTCCCTGCAGAGGCCTGGGGCCCCAGCCTGCTCTGCTCCCCTTGCTCCCAGGCTTGCGGGGAAGAGGGAGGGGGGAACCACCCCCCAGCACTTGCTGGTGGCGTGGCTGGGAGCCAGGAGAGCGAAGCAGGCTGGGGCCAGGTCACTCCACTTACCATGCGGTGAGTGCAGGGTCGGACCTGGCTGCAGTCTTCAGTGGAGTGGGGGCGGGCTTGGGGCAGAGCAGGGGGTGGGAAGAGGCGCGGGTGGGGCAGAACAGAGGCAGGGGCCATAGGGAAGAGCCAGGGAGCCCACCCTGCAGCAACTTCCAGCCATACGGCATCCCCCCTGAGGCAGCTTCCCACCCCTCCTCCACCCAGGCAGCCCTCCCCCAAGGCAGCTTCCCTTCCCAGCTCGCCTGTGCTCTGCCTTCTTCCCTGAGCACGCCGGTGCTGCTCCACTTCTCCCACCTCCCAGGATTGCCACACCAAATAGCCGATTGGCACAGCAAGCCTGGGAGGGGAGGAGAATTAGAGCAGGGGCGGCATGCTCAGGGGAGAAGGCGGAGTGGAGGTGAACTGGGGTGGGGAGCAGTTCCTGTTCACGCCCTCCCCCCATTACTTGCTGTGGGGAGCCCTCCCCACGCCTCCCTGCCCCAGCTCATCTCCACTCCACCACCTCCCCTGAGTGCGCTTTTTGGTGTCCCCAACCACTTGGCACCCTAGGCGGCCACCTAGTTCGCCTAGCAGTTGCACCGGCCCTGTTCTTGGCCACTGCTTCTATCTAAATATCCAGATCAAGATTCCCCAGGTTGTAAACATGAGTAACAAGAGGTAGGCATAGTCCTTCAGGTAAAAGAACTGCTGTAAATCTCGCCACTACTTCTGGCTTATTCCCCCAGACTACCACTATTATTTCTTATTCAAATTAAGAATAAGCCAGCTAATTCACATCTAAGTACCTATCTCTGTTAGAGACTGAGAAGGCTCACCTCATGTACTGTATAAGTCACATAAAATGGAGATTCAGAACTGTGTATCATCTGCATAACGAAGGCTCAACAGCCCACTAATGGTGATATATACACTGAACTAGAGGGGTGAGAGAATAGAACCACCTCGTATCCAGCATGAGAATTCCCTCAGTGCAGATGAACATTTGCCCCAAAGCTGTCTCTTTGACAGGCTAGAATGGAGCTACTCAAGAGACGCTCCTTATGTCCCTGCTCCGGTCCTCAACCTGTCAGCAAATGGTGTCTAAAGCTGGTAACATATATACAGGAATTAGAATGGGAATCTGTGGCCAGATCCTCAGATGATGTGAATTGGTGTAGCTCTATTGACTTCAGTGCAGCTACACTGATTTACACCAGTTGAGTATTTGGCCCATTATTTTAAGCCATTCTTAGAAGGACATCAAACATTCACACCAATGTAGCCTGTGTGTCACATCCAAGCCTAAAAACAGATTGACAGTGACCAAGGAAATCTTTGGACTCTGGATTTGTCAGCGTTGTCCTTTCCACATAACCTTTTCAATTATATTCCCAAGAAAAGGAAGATTAGAGACAGAAGATAATGGGCTGAATTCTGAGAATCAAGGTTTCTTCAGCAAGGGCCAACCAAAGGAAGGGATTGACAGTCTCCTCAAAAAACAGACTCAGTACTCCCCTACTTGATCTTACCTGCCTGGCAGGACATGGGTCAAGTCTGCAAGTCATAGCTCAGCGCTTCCCAAGCACCTCTAGCTCCTCCATGAATAACAGAGGCTTATGGTCAAACAGGCAAGATTCACATTTGTCTGTACCAGACATGACTTTGCCTCCACAGAGGTCATAAGTCTGGTCAGATTCCAATTACTCTTTTCAATAAAGAAAATGGACAGCAAGAAACATTCAACTGTTTCTGAACAAAGTTCAAGTTTGTGAATCCCAAGTTCCCTCAGGCTATTCACCAACCTTCATGGGACAGGGGCTCAGCAGTGTACTCTGGAATTAGCACCGACTGGCTAAGTACTCCTTGTGGAACAGCTCAGACATCATACCGCTCACATCTCACCAAAACAGAGATGCTGATGTATTTATCTTTCTCCTCAGGGGATGGAATGGTGCAGTTCACTATTTTATTCCCCTAAATTCAACTGCTGCTTTCACTGACTTCAACCCCTAGTTAATTTGATCCTCCATCTAATTCTATCAGCTCCTCAGGAGCTCAGTCATTTGTGCTAACAGGAAGACAACTTCCACCCTTTCTTTTGATCAATGCCGATCCCTTCAGGAAGCTATTACAGGATAATTTGATCACTGGCTGTAAAAAAAGCAGCCATTTAATTGCTGAGGGCCAAATCCTGTTCTCAGTGACACTAGTGAAAACTTGGAGTATCCCCGCTGTCAAATTTTTTTGTGGCATATCTGGGCACAGCTCCATTGGCTTCAGTGGTTTTGCATAGCTGAACACAAGATCAGAATCCAGCCCTAAGGCTCAACCATAATTCTGCAGTTAAAGAAGAGACCAAGGAAGCCCCTGAAAATAAAAGACAACAGAATATGACTAACAGGCTATGGAGTCTGGAGGACATTCCCCGGTAGGTCAGGACCTTTTGAAAGTAGAGCCCGTTTTGGCGCTCTGCAGTATTGTCTTTAACTTTCTGGGGTTGACATGAGCGGCCTATCCTATTCGATGAAAGGCCTGATTCTGCAAGATGCTGAGGGAGTAGGAAGTGAGAGTTCCTAGCAGTCTCCAAGCTCAGCCCCCAGCAGTCTATTCCAAGAGACCCCCGACTCACTGATCCAAAGCCAATAAAGTCAAGAGGAGTCTTTCAACTGACCTCACCAGGCTTTGAGACTCAAACCCTATAATGATGGACTGAGCAGAATCGGGGGATTTTCGCTCTCCCTCCTTCATTCTATGCTGCAATGCTGGCCATGCTGTTAATTATTATTTTGCATTACCTCTCTCCTCCCTATTCCCCCACCCCAAATGTCAGCAGCATCTGGACATTATCCATAGTGTTGAGGCACTCATACGTTCATGTAACAGTCATCAGGCAGGGATGACGACCAGAGTCATCTGTCTGCCACCCTTCCTCCTCAGAGATTGCATCTCCTCTGTCAGACTCACAGCAGGCCTCCAGAGCTAGTTGGCTCATATCCTCAAAGGTTTTTAGGCATCTAAGGCCCATTGGGAATTAGGAGCCTAAATACCTTTAATGATCTGGGCTGTTGTTCTCAAACCCACCTCTCTCCTGCAGGGGAGAGCAGGAGTTTACTGAAGAATTAAACAAGAAAACGTCTGTCCCTGGCTATTTTGTTCCCTTTCGCAGCCACCCCATGGGGGGCCTGTGTGGGGTCCCAGGCCTCTGCAGGCGGGAGCCGCGGAGGACGGAGGGCTGTCCACTTCCTGCACTTGTCCTTGTTGAACCTCATCAGCTTTCTTTTGGCCCAATCCTCTAATTTGTCTAGGTCTCTCTGTATCCTATCCCTACCCTCCAGTGTATCTACCACTCCTCCCAGTTTAGTGTCATCTGCAAA
Source organism: Chelonoidis abingdonii (assembly GCF_003597395.2). Classification (NCBI taxonomy): domain Eukaryota; kingdom Metazoa; phylum Chordata; order Testudines; family Testudinidae; genus Chelonoidis; species Chelonoidis abingdonii. The sequence continues at coordinate 27,304,230 of NC_133779.1, read as the reverse complement.
CCTGCTGAGTGTGCAGTCCATGCCATCCTCCAGATCATTAATGAAGATATTGACAAAACTGGCCCCAGGACCAACCCTTGGGGCAGCGGCGTATTATCACCTAGGCCAAAAAGGCCTTGGCCTAGGGCAGCAAATTTCCTTGCGACCCCTCTCCAACTCCACCCCTTCCCCAAATCCCTAGCCTGCCTCCTCCCCCAGGCGCGTCGCGCTTCGCTCCTTCCACCTCCCTCCCAGGCTTGCCGCGCAAAAGTGCTTGGAAGGAGGGAGAAGCGAGTAGCGGCACGCTTGGAGGAGGCAGAGCAGAGGTGAGCTGGGGCCCGCAGGTGCGGGGAGTAACCTGGGGGGGCTGGGAACTGCTCCCCACCCCAGCTCACCTCCGCTCCACTGCTGCCATCCCCCGAACATGCCGCAACTCCTCTTCTCCCCACTCCCTCCCAGGTTTGCCGCGCAAAAGCGCTGGGAGGGAGAAGCGAGTAGCGGTGCGATCGGAGGAGGTGGAGCAAAGGTGAGCTGGGACCAGCGGGCGCGGGGAGTACTCTTGGGCGGGGGGGCAGGTAATCGCTCCCTGCCCCAGCTCACCTCCATTCCACCGCTGCCATCCCCCGAGAGTGTCACAACTTCCCTTCTCCCCCGTCCCTCCCAGGCTTACCACGGGGGAGCAGAAGTGAGCTGGGGGGGGGCACAGCAATTTTTTGAGGGCCTAGGGGAGCCAAATTTGTTAATCTGCCACTGCTTTGGGGCACTCCACTTGAAACCTGCTGCCAACTAGACATGGACGCGTTGATCACTACTCGTTGAGCCTGACGATCTAGCCAGCTTTCTATCCACCTTATAGTCCATTCATCCAGCCCATACTTCTTTAACTTGCTGGAAAGAATACTGTGGGAGACCATATCAAAAGCTTTGCTAAAGTCAAGGAATGTCTCCTACTGAATCGCCACCACTACCTCCTAGAAGCTATTGCTTTTCCTTGGAAAGCTGGTGCAGTGGCTAGAGCACTGCTCTGGACATCAGTAAACCAGCCAGAGATTTGCTAACTACCTGTGGCCAAGTCACTCAGCAGTTTCAAAGGCAGCCAGGATTTGAGTGCTCTGATGAGATTCTGTGCTGTAAAATTAGAAGAATGTTTAGAAAATTTGAACCTTAATCCCTCTGTGCTTCCATTTTCTGCACCTGTAAAATGGGCATAATTACACTTACCCTTTTCAGAGTGCTTTGAGCTCTGTGTGTGAAAAATTCCATGTAAAGTAAATCTCTGCTTGACCCTGCTTAGCATGTGAGATCTGAGTAGGAGAAAGTGGTGTAATAAAATAGCAATAGTGTCTATCAGCATGTCAGAATTTCCTTTTTGTTGTTTATTGCGGTGTCTGCTCATGCACTGAGGAGCTTGCAAGGAGGTTAAGGGCAGCTTTGAAATCATCCACATGGGTGTAAGGTAGATAAAAGGCCAATATTCAGGAAAAAAAACAAATATGATGTTTGTATAAACATATATACACATGCAGACAGCTTCTCTGCCTTCAAACAGCTCATGTTACATCCTGCAGTCACACTTCATACATGTGGCATTACATGGGAGTTACTGAGTCCTGTTTTCTGTAGTTGATTGAGAACAGGAGTATAGGATTACGTATATAGCGTGCTGAGCACCTACAAATGAACTTCTAAGGCTCTTCCATCAATAACTGCAGGGCTGTATCAGACCACTGGCCTGCAGTCTGCGCTCCCACCGCTTTATTTTTATCATTATTTATTAGTTCTATTTTGGTAGCACCAAGGAAGCCCAGTCAAGGATTGGGGCCCCACTGTGCTAGGCACTGAACAAAGTAGTAATGAATAAAACAGCCCCTACCTCGGGTCAGAGAGCTTACCACCTACGTGATGCAGAATGTAATCGTAAATATTCAGCAGACCTGCTAGGCTGAGAGCTTCATTCCATACCAGATCAAATCACTGGACCACCTAGAGTCAGATCTTTGCTGTGCTTATTCAAGCAACTCTCATCAAAGTCAGGGGAAGTTTTCTTCAGCTAAGGATAGCAGGACTGAGTTTTCCTGGTCTGGTATTCTGCCTTGGCAATAGCTGGTACCTGATGATTCAGGTGAAGGTTTAATCTACATAATGCACCTGAATGGGTACATGAGGGATTGGGATGGGGAGCAGAAAAGTCCTTTGGAACAACAAACTACAAAGTTCAGACTCATTGGGAGGCCTGGCTGCAAAGCTCCCAAGCTGGAATGGTAAGACAGAACAAAGAGATGACCAGCAACTTAACTGCCATAGAGCAGAAGTTTTCCCTTGAAATAGTGAAGACCCAGCAAGCATTAACCCGCTTGGAACTCGCTTACCAAGAGGAGCTACAGCAAGGGTTTAAGGAGCTAAAAATTCATCTCCAGAAGGAAATCAAAGGGTCACTGATCACAATGGAAGGCAGCCACCTGCATGAGGAACTGAGCCAGCCAAAGGACTTGGGTAAACTGGACATTTACAACTGTTTTCTACCCTGCTTCTATTCCAGTGCAGAGGGGAGAGGGTGGGCTGTTCCAGCTCCAGTGGTGCAAAAACTCCCTGGGAGGCTTATTTGGCTCAGTTTAATGTTATAGCTCAAATGAATGGCTGCGAAGATGGACAGAAAGGGGGGCGGGGTTGGGTGGCCCAGGTCTGGCAGTGCTGCAGAACTTACTCCCAGAAAAGAGATTGAATTATCTAGACCTGGTACAAGCCCTTGATATGCAATTTTCAGTTAATCATCAATCTGAGCTGACTAGGCACAGCTGAGAGCTAGACAGAGAGGGAAAGACGTGTGCTGCCATATCCAGAGACCACTGAGGCCATCCAGAATACACTAGCAAACGTGTTTCGGAACAGTTAGCATCCAGTCAGTTCTAGGGTTCTACTGCTTTTCCGGGGCCTCTGGATTATGATACGGCAATCTTCCTCATTACCTTCTGTGACGAACTAGGAATGTTCTTAATGTTTTCTCTGAATACTGTGTTGGTGCCTCAGTGTCCCCCATGCAGTTCTTAAGTATCTAGGTGGTGGAATAAGGGTGTGTGATTGCTGCAGAGCAAAGGGCCAGTGCACCTAAATGCCTGGCACTCTGTCTCCTAGCAACTGATGGCCTGGGGCCCTCCCCT
>NC_133779.1:27291133-27300178 GCF_003597395.2 Chelonoidis abingdonii | reverse complement strand
TGTTAGTCTGGATCTGTAAAAGCAGCAGAGTCCTGTGGCACCTTATAGACTAACAGACATATTGGAGCATGAGCTTTCGTGGGTGAATACCCACTTCGTCGGATGCATCTGTGAGGCCCCACTCAGAGAAGGAAAGAACTGGGAACATGCCCCCTGTGAGGGAAATGGGGAAGGGGGGTGGTTTTTTGGGCCTGTGGGTACTTGGAGCACAGAAAGAAGGAGTGCCCTCAGGGGACTTGCAGGGCTCAAGCTAGCCCTGAAGGAAGGGCTAAGCTAGGGACAGACTGGGGGAGGGCTGAGGCAAAGGGAAGGCCCAGGAGGTGCTTCCACTACCACAACAAAGGCAATTTAAAAAGGCACTGCCACCAGAGAAGGAGGGGTAGGCCAGAGAATTGGGCTTGATCTGAGACTACCCCGAATGAGGGGGTGGTGAGGATCAAGGCCCTAAAAGGGAGACTGTCTGGGCCAGAGGTGCCCCAGATAGATAAGGGAATCCATGCAGTGGTGAGACAGGCCATGGTGGAGACTCAAGCAGAGAGGGAAACCCATGCGGGAACTGAGAGGGCTACGGTGGGGACCCAAACAGTGGAAGAAGGGAGCAGGCTGCTCCAGACAGTGGAGAGTCTGTGGCAGGAGAGGGATTCCCTGTGGGCCCAGCTGCAGGAGAGGCTGGGGAGATAAGAATGCTCATGGGGGAGGGAATCCCTAAGTGGGAGGGTGTGTAGAGAAAAAGGGCTGGAACAGGCCAGACAGACTGTACAGACCGGCAGCCTGTCAGCAAAGGCCTGTGGAGAGCCCATCATGGCAAAGAAAGAGGCAGCCAGTCAGGGCCAGGCTGGACCCTATATAAAGGCTGCCTAGCAAAGGAAAGGGTAGTCTCTCCCTGACTAGCAAGGAAGAAGGACTGGCTCCTGAGGTAAGGAGGTAACACCTTGGATAGAGCAGTGCTGCACAGGCTTGGGGGAGCAGAGAAAGGGCTCCCACCTGTGACCTCCCAAGCTGTGGCCCCTGACTAGATGGGCTGAGAAGGTGCAAGGGGCCAAAGGGGAAGTGGCCCAGGGAAGATCGGTGGACAAGGGGAGAGAAGGAGGGCAGAGAGAGGCTGCTGCTAGAGGGTCCCTGGGTCAGGACCCAGAGTAGTGGGTAGGCCTGGGTCCCCCTCCCCCTTGCACTGTGCCTGGCCGTGGAGGAGTGTGGCTGATATAGACTGCAACTTGCCCTGAGGTGAGGAGCTAGATTTTGGGTGGAGGTTGGCCACTGAGGCAGGTGCAGACAAGGGAGTGCTGTTACCCATCAGAGGGGAAGAGAACCAAGTGGGGCACAGCTGGAGGCCTCTACCCAGAAGAGGATGCTGCAAGCCAGGGAGCAATGCGGGTCCCGGACAGCACAGAGCAGGCAACGGGCGGGACACCACCTGCTAAGGTTGCTCCAGAGCTAGGACTGAGCTAATTCCTGGAGCAACCAGCAGGAAGCGCCATGGAGATAAGTCTGCACCCCATCACACCAGGATGGCGGGTAGCTTGGAGATAGGGGTTCTGGAAGGGCAATGTGGGGGTTCAGGACAGCTTTCTTCCAGGATGGGGTCCCCATCGAGCATGGGTTGTAGTTGTTTGACACCCTGTATGGATTCCAGTGGTGGGGAAGGTCTAGTTCAACCTGCTTTAGCCAAACAAGTTATTAGGCTCAGTACAGGGGCAAGGGGGTGAAATTTAATAGCATGTGATATACAGGAGGTCAGACTAGATCAAATGATCTCTTCTGGCTTTATGAAACAAAACTACCCTCATCTCTACCACTGCCCCACTGCAGTTTACAGGTCTCAGGAAGCAGTGGGGCAAGCCACTTGTATCGAGATGGAATACTTCACTCTGTACTTGTCTGTGTCCTTCATAGTGACGATGAGATGGGGCAAATAATCTCTTCCACTTCATCAAAATTATTTGCAGCCTGTGACCAGAGACAGATTAAGATTTACTGGGACCGGGGCACAAAGAACATTTGGGGGGGCCCCACACCATCCCTTACCAGGGCACACTACTCTCTGCTCCTCCCCTGCTTCCCCCTGAGGCCCTGCACCCCAGACAAACCAGAAGCCAGAGCAAGGCCGTGGTAAGAGCAGTCCTTGGAGCCCAGTGGCTTCTGCCAAGGCTCAGGGGGAGCACCCAGGTTTGGGAATTCAGCCCTGCAGCTTTTTCCGGGAAGGGGGTTCAGTTCTCCTGTTGCTCTGCCTCCTCCATCCCTGGGCTGCTTCTCTCTCCTTAGCTCTGCCCACTCTGGCTCTGGCACCTCCAGCTCTCATGGATGATGGGGGCCCCTGGGCTCCTAATTCCCTTATTGGCCTGCCTGCCCTGTCAATCCAGCTGACTTGGAGCATTGCCCTCTCCCCATTAGCCCTGGAGACTGTCAGCCTCAGGATCCTGACTCTTCTTTGGTCCTTCCCCTTTGGCCCTTGCCCATTACCAGGGGAATCAACCCGCCCCTCCCCCCAACTAAGTTTCAATAAGGGGCCAACAGATGCTTTGGATAAGCACAACATAACTCAGACTCAGGAAAACACCCAGCCATATTTATAAATGTACAGTGAGCACCACACAGTTCCTAGCAGTACTCAATGCTCCAAGCACAGAACAGCCCAGCCCAGCACAGAACACTACTGTGGCTGATGGTTAAAATGTCTTTCAAAGCCTCCCTCAACCACAGAGCTCCACACTGGACTCTTGTAATGGTCCTTGTGTCTGGCTGTTCAAACTCAGCACACAGCTGCCCTGCTGGCAATTTTTCCCCACAGATGTTCTGCAGGACACAACAGGCAGTTAGAACCATTGGGATATCTTTTTCTCACTGAGATCCAGTCTGGTGAGTAAACACCACCAGTGCTTCTTCAATTTACAAACAGTACATTTCACTGTCCTTCTGAACTTGCTGGGCCAACAGCTGAATCCTCCCTTGGTGCTGCTGTTCATGAGCCAGGGGAGCAAGGAGTAGACTGGGTCACCCAGAATCACTATTGACATTTTCACTCTGTCAGCTGTAATTCACCAGCTGGGAAAGAACATCCCTGCTTGCAGCTTTCTGAGCAGTCCTGTGCTCTTAAAGATGTATCATGCCCCTGACCAGCCCACGCTGATATTGGTGATCCACCAATGCTTGCACAACTGTGGAAAAGTCGCCCTTTCTGTTGATCTTCTCTGCTGAGGTGGGCTTGTGCCAAAACAGGGATGTGTTTACTGTCTATCGCCCCACAACAGTTTGGGACCCGTCGGTGCACATCCATCCGCCATGTCCTGCATGTTGCTGAGAGTCGCAGTGCTGTGTAGTAAGAGATGGTTAGTGGCCTTGCACGCTGGCATGGCAACAGCCCCCCGTGGCATTTCCAATTGTGAAATGATTTCCTACTGACCAGTAGCTGCTCACCTCTCCACTGTCAGTGCAGATTTCACCTGGGTGTCCTTGCACTGGCGGGCTGGGGTGAGCTCAGCACATAGATCCAGGAACGTGGCTGTGTGCATGTGAAAGTTCTGTAGCTCCTGCTCATCATCCCAAACCTGCACTACATTGCAATGCAACCAATTAGTGCCCATTTCTGAGGCCCAGAAGCAGTGCTCCATTGTCTATAACTGCTCTGTGAACATCAAAAACCTTGAATTGGTTTTCCCTATGTCCCTCAGCAAACTGTCCTCCAGGAAATCCTCATGTCTTGTTATGTTAATTTAGATCAGTTGTGCCCCCTTTACCAGTAATGGAATCTGTCCCTGCCCCATCACTGAACAGCCAAGGCTTCCTCAGCAGTAGGGTTTGGGCTGAAGGAGGAGCTGAGAGAGAAACCAGGGCTGGGGTTGGAGCTATGACTGGGGGCAGAGTGGGAATAAGGGGCAGAACCTGGATGGGGCCAGAGCAGGGCATGGAATGGAGCTGCAGCTGGGCTGGGGGCGGAGCAGGGGGCAGGGTGGAGCTGGGGGTGGAGCTGGGGATGGGGAAGGAGGGGGAATGAGGGTGGAGCTGGGCTGGTGGTGGAGCAGGGGGTGGAATGGAGCTGGAGCTGGGGCTAGGGAAGGAGAGGGAATGAGCATGGAGCCCAGTTGGGGCTGAAACAGGGGATGATGTGGGGCTGGGGGTGGAGCTGGTGGCAGAGAGGGAATGAGGGCAGTGTCTCAAATAGGTTTGTGATCAGTGCAGTCCCCAGTGCTTCTCAGCACAACAGGTGCAATCCCCTTTGTATTAGAAAATTGTTCATCTATAATTTTTAGAAAATGTTTTACCACTGCATACATGAGACCTCTAAGGGATATGGAACAGATATGCCTTGAATGATTAATAACTACTGATTCCTTCTGGCTTTTACAATTAGAAATGCCATCCGTCTCTGGGTCATGGTATACATCCCCACTCTGAACCTTAGCATCCAAAAGATGGGGTACCAGCATGAATCCCCCTAAGCTTAATTACCAGCTTAGATCTTGTAGTGCTGCCACCAACCAGGACTTGCAGTGCCTGGTACACTCTGGTCACCCCAAAACCTTCCCAGGGGACCCCAAGACCCAGAGCCCCTGGATCTTAAAAGTAGGAAAGTAAACCCTTTCCCCCACCGTTGCCTCTCCCAGGCTTTCCCTCCCTGGGTTACCCTGGAAGATCACTGTGATTTAAACTCCTTGAATCTTCAAACAGAGAGGAATGCACCTTCCCCCCTTCTCTTTTCCCCTCCCCAAGAGGTAATACAGATTCAAGCTCCGTGAATCTAAAACAGAGGAATTCCACCTTCCCCCCTCCCTTCTCTCTCCTTTCTCCCACAAATTCCCTGGTGAGTACAGACTCAATTCCCTTGAGCCTCAACAAGGGGAAAAAAATCAATCAGGTGTTAAAAAAGGAAAGCTTTTAATAAAAGAAAGAAAAAAGTAAAAGTTGTCTCTGTAATCAAGATGGTAAATGTTACAGGTTCTTTCAGCTTATAGATACTAGAGAGAAGCCTCCCCCCCAGCACAAATACAAATTAAAATCCTTCCAGCAAAATACACATTTGCAAATAAAGAAAACAATCAAAAAGACTAAACTGCATTTCTACTTGTACTTACTACTTGAACAGAAAATTAGAGAGCCTGTGGGTACGTCTGGTCATTCTCAGAACCCAGAGAGAACAACAAACAACACAACACAAAGGCTTCCCTCCACTGAGATTTGAAAGTATCTTGTCTCCTGATTGGTCCTCTGGTCAGGTGTTCCAGGTTCACTATTTGTTAACCCTTTACAGGTGAAAGAGACATTAATCCTTAACTATCTGTTTATGACAATCCCCAAATAGGATGCACCTTGGAAGTAAAGACAATGGTTCATGTCATGTGAGACACTTTGTTTAAAGACCCATAGATCAGCCAAGGTCAGCAGTTCCACTCCCCAAGAATATAAACCAAACTGGTTAAATGAGAGTATTGTTAATTACCTAGGCAAGACTCTCTCATAATCTGCATAAGAATTAAACTTCTTTGTCCCTCCCAACCTAATTAAAAAGAACTCCAAGTTACCAGGGAAGGGTCACACACCCCTTTCCTGTGCAAAGTGGCCTCTTGCACATTGTGTGGATCAAGACATGGGTGGGGAAGCTTCAAGAAATTACAGGCCTTAAAACTGAAGGTCAAATTGGGCAAACTGCCTGTTACCCCAAGAAATCCAAGCCATGTGCTTTCACCCCAAATTATACATTGTTTTCCTTGTAAATCAAGTATACTGGGGTAATCTGTCTTTCACCCCAAAGTAGAAGTTGCATATTCTTTTGCCTTATGAGTCAGATCTACATCCTTATCTGTGTGGGTAACAAATCTTGTAAGTCCTAAATAATGTGAAATGCTGATGTGCACTCAAAGAATGTGCCTTGTTGTAACCATTTGGTCATGGAACCTTATGCACAGCAGGGATACAAGACATGGTGCTTACAAGGGGACCAGCAGCTGGGCTGCCACTATTACGGAGGAGCCTGGATCTGGACTGATATTAGATCAGGGGGACTCTTTAAAAAAAAGTTTTCTTAAGGCATACGTACGCGTGTGTGTGTGTGTATGTGCGCATGTGTTTGTACGTGTGTGTGAACCCGTGTGTGTGGGTAGGTAGGCTTGTAGTTATTCATTCCATTACCATAGTGTTGTGGTGGCAAATTGTGATGAAGTGGAGGGTTTTTTGAGGGAGGGGAACTCAGTATCCCTGGGTGTTACTGGTTTAACGAGGTGAGGGGAGAGGGAGTTTGTTGTTACAGACGACCGGAGAGGGAACTTGGGACCCCGGTCGATGGCCTGGAGGATGGAGACCCCAGCTACTGGTGACCTGGTGACCCAGAGACCCAGCTCAGGAGACACAGCCGGTTCTGGCCAGTGGAAGGACAATGGGCTGCGAAGAGAGGACCAGGTGACCTGACCAGCCGGTTCCAGCCAGTGGGGGCCAGAGGAGGGCTGAGAGGACAGGAGACCCCGGTCACCCTGTTTATGACCCTGTTTACCTGGAAAGGAGACAATGGACAGAGGCAGGGCTTGGGGCCAGGGATATTGGAGGCCCAGTTGGGAAGCAGGGGGCCCCAGGCTGGAGAGGGGGAGCAGGCAGAGCCCACCTGGAAGCAGGGAGACTGAGATATGCTGTGCTGACGGAGGTCAGGCCTGAGGCCCTGAGAGTTTCCTGTGCTGTGTTCAACTCTCAATAAACCCTCCTGTTTTATGCTGGCTGAGAATCACTCTGGTCTAGAGAACAGGGCTGCTCACGGAGAGGAACAGGTGTGCTAAGTCTCAGAGAGGTGCGGCTCCAGGAGGTGGAGGGGCCTGACCCCGAGAGAGAGTGGACCCCCGAGAAGGGCTGTCGCACTGAAAGGGGCACCCCCCACGGACCACATGGGGCCACGAGTGAGCACGATCTGTGAGTCCGTGACACAAATACACAGCTCTGATCTACTTTATGTTGGCAGCTGCTGGGAGCATGGGGTGTGTGTCCAGGGCTCTTGTAGAGGATGTACTGGCTATGTGTGTACTTTGGATGCTCAGAGAGAGACGTGTGGGGAAGATCTCTCAGAGGCTGTTTGGGAGGGGGGGTCTCTCTGAGGTGTGTGGGGATTTCTGAGGAGAGGGCGTTCAGGGGGTCCTTCAGAAGGGGGATGGGGTCTGTGAGAGGGACATGTGTGTGTGTTGGAGGATCTCTGAGGGTTGGAGGTATAGCATCCATACAGGGCCGACGTTTCCATTTAGGCGACCTAGATGGTTGCCTAGGGCACCAGGATTTGGGAGGGCGGCATTTTGCGGCCCTCAGCGGTGGGGGGTCCTTCCGCGCTCTGGGTCTTCGGCGGCAATTCTGCAGCGGGTCCTTCACTCGCTCCGGGACCCGCCGCTGAAGTGCCCCGAAGACCGGGAGCACAGAAGGACCCCCCACTGCCGAATTGCCGCCAACTGGGAGCGTGGAAAGGCTCCCACCTAGGGCGCCGAAAACCCTGGCGCCGCTCCTGCATCCATAATTCGGGTTACCATATTTCACGTTCCCAAAAAGAGGAGACTGCTGGCAGCTGGAGTACAGTTGGGGGGTGCAGGGGGGAATACTCATTGGAGATGGGGGCCAGTGTCGCTCTCTGCTATGGTGGCAGGGCGGCTGGTGTAAGCTCAGGGCACAGCGATAGCTGTTAGCACCTCCCTGTGGGACTTCCTCCTAGGGCTGGGAGCCAAGGCCTAGGTAGGCAGGATCTGCCAGCTGTGACTGCAGGGGAATGGACCAGTCAGCTGTGGATGCAGGAGAGGGACCAATCAGGAAGTGGACAAGTTAGGGCTCTTTCTGAGCTACAGCATCTGCTCTGCAATAACCCAGGACATTTCCTGTTTGAAAAATCTGCCAGGACAGAAGCTCAAAAAAGAGGTGATGTCCTGGAAAACCAGGATGTGTGGTAACCTGACAGAAGGCCAGATTTGTACTTATTGGTGACCTGTCCCTTTAAGGATTGCAACTCTGCTGAAGAAGTCAAAGTGGACACAGCTGGTAAGCAGGAGTGTTTGGGGTGCTTTGGAGAGACTCTGAAGGAGGGCTTGTGCAAGCTGTACATGTGTTTATGGAGATACTATGTTTAATATGGCCCCAATTTTAAAACCTGCCCCGGTCTAGGAGTCAGAGGCAGATCCAGAACTGAATCTCCATCTCTGCTGACCTGCCTTCCTCTAACCTGTGAGTGCAAAGTGAAATGACGAACAGGACACACAGCACCAGCCAGGGAAAACTGTTTGATTTTTAAAACTATTTCAGCTTTAATGACCTCAGGCCCTACTTAGTTGTGAATTGATCACACTGTTTGTGCCTTCAAACCACTAGTAAGACAAAGACAGCATATTATGTTTCAATAATATTCATCTTTTTATACTGGCAGGGTCCACTGAAAGTAAATGAAGGCAGTGCTAATGAAAGGCTCAACGCAACCTGGCTCTCTTTTCTATCTGGTTACACAGGGCAGGCAATAGGGGAAAGCCAGTGCTCACTGTCCCTGAGTAACAGTGGTGTAGTGGCAAAGAAAAGTGGGTAAACTAACCTAAACTAAACTCCATATTCCTCACACAAGACATGGGTAAACTCCATTTGCCTGTGTTGACTGTCAACTGCACCACTTCTGAGTAGCCACAAAGCTGTGCCCCTCCCTCGTTCAATAACATCACCCCCTCTCCCATCTCACTCTGCACTTGGTCTCCTGACCCCGCATCTGTTTCCTTTATGTTGTGTAGCAATAGGGGGTATCCTGTTGTGGAATTCCTCCATAGCCTTTGTGGAGTTACCCTGCCCTGATGGCCCCACATTGCAACCCTTGGGATGCTCTTGGGAACCATCAGTGGATCACTATGGACCCTGAGTCCCTGCCAATGTGGAGAATGAAAGACCAGGACAAGGACTCAAACTCAGGGCAGGCATTCAGTCCATAGGCGGCAGGTTATATGGGCTCGAGGTGCCCGGGCTCCAGGAATATTCAGGGCTGGGAGCCCTGCTCCAGCAATATTTGGAGCTGGGTCTGTCCCCTGGCCCTGCCTGGATTGGGTCCTGGCCCCGGCCCCC
>NC_133779.1:27275844-27290652 GCF_003597395.2 Chelonoidis abingdonii | reverse complement strand
GAGCCTGCACCCAGCACCCAAACTCCTTCCCAAAGCCTGCACCCCTCCTGCACCCTAATCCCCAGCCCAGGACCTGCACCCCAGACCTCCCCCCGAAACCCCGCCCAGGGCCTTAGGCAGGTGGAGGCGGAGTTTAAGGGGGTGGAGTTGGGGGGGCGGGTTCTGAGCACCACCAAAATTTCTACAAACTTGCCTCCCATGATTTGGTCCCATGGGTCAGCGCTACCTCTGTGCTAAGGGAAGTGTGGGAGGCTTGCCCCATCACAGGGAGGGCTAAATGTGCTACTATGCCACTGGAAAAGCCAAGTCAGAGCAGGTGGATGTCATCCCTTTTCGGTGTGACACAAGAAGCCATGTGATAAGCAGTGAGCCTTGTCCGGCAGGGTAATTCCAGGAAAACTGTTCTGCACAGTTCAGCGGCCAAACATGGCTCCCAGCACTGTGGTAAGGCTGTTTAAATCATTCCCCTCCTTAGGGCTGCCCTGTAAGTGCCCTGCACCATGTGCCATCGTTTGCACAGATACCTGAGAATGCCCTTTCTGGGGCATAGGACGAGCAATTCGTTCCTGTTTATGTTGTGAGGCTCAGCGACTACGACTACAACGCTGAATGTCACAGACGTGCCCCTGAGGACATGAATTGTTCCATGCTGAATGCAGGCTTTGGGTGACAGCAGTAAATAAGTCAGGGGCCACACACTGAATGATGAGGACAAAAATGAATATTGAACAGCTGCTTCCTTCCCTGAGCACCGGCCATCCTTGTGCACTGTGGAAAATAGTCTGTGATTGTAAAATTAAAGACTGTATCAAAGTGGAGCCAAATTAAGGTAACACAGCCACTCGCAAGCTGGGCATTGCTCACTGTGGCTGCAATCTTTTTAACATTTCCTTCAACCTCTGTCTTCTGTATGGGATACTCCTGAGTCCCCTTCTGCAACAGAACTATTTACACTGAAATCCTGCCCTCTAGTGGAGAACAGGAGCATACGTGCTTGGCTCCTCGGGCATCAAAGGCCAGACATTGCAGGGCTGCCAGAATTCAAAGAACCCAGACTACCTCCTTAGGGCGCACAGACCACCTCTGGATCCCAGGAGAGTGCTCCCGGGTGTTCACTTCCTAGTGTACAGTGCAGCTGGAAATGTACACAAACCCTCTGGCCCAAATGACAATTTTTAAAATTGTCACCCTGGGGAAGGTTTAAACTACAGGATCTGGACAGGTATGGTCAGTGGCATGAGTGGTCAGTGAGGGCCCTGGGGATGGGTGTTCAGTTGAGGCCCAGGGGTGCATGGTCAATGAAGGCTCTGGAGCATGTGAGGGGAACAACCATGTAAAAATAGAGGGAGGCAAATACTAACAAATGGCTGAGGAGGGAGGGATCCTTCCCCTGGAAACCCTTGAGATTACCTCTGCAGGTCCAGGCTTGAGGCACTTCAGAAGAAAGGCCAATCTTCTCCACCTGGGGAGCTGAACATTAGGCTCCTAAGGGGAGATCGTCAAAGACACAAATGGCAGATGAGGCCTAACTCCCTGTGCAAGTGAACTGGGCCTAGCTGCCATTTGTGCCATAGAAAATCTACCCTCAGGTCCATATTTAGCCACCTAACTCAGCAGCTGATTTGCGGTAGTGCTGAGCTCCCACAGTGTCTCAGGAGGTCAGTGGCCGAAGGAGCTGAGGGTACATCACTCCTCTGAAAATGAAGCTTCATATCTGGGTGCCTACTGGCTGTAGGTGGTGACTTGAGGTTCCTGAGTCTGAACACGCTGGCCAGAGATGTAGGCCTGGTTTCTAGATGTACCAAGCACTCATGACTGCTGCTCCATTCAGTGATGCTGTGGAAATCGAATGCATCACGTGCTGGAAGTCAGCATTTTCCTATGGGAGTCTCTGCTGGAAGAACTTGCCCAAAGCAGGTTACAAGCTATTTGAACACACAAACATCCCTCCTCCCACAGCTTCCTAAATCCGGGCCTTAAGCATATCTCCCATCAGCAACAAGGAGGAAGGATGGGCAAGGAAATGAGGGGGCTGCCAGCTGAGTCACTGGCAGAGGGGCAGAAGGAACAGGATAGGAAGTGAGAGCCCAAACACAGGCCAGGCAGAGGGAGTTGATTCACTAGCCAGAGGAGCCAGGGGAGGGAAGTGCTGTCATGTCAAGCCAGGGAGATAGCACAGACCCGCCAAGTGTCAGACCTCTTGCATGGCACTGATTCATCTGGGGCCTATCACACATCCCTGCACAACTTGTGAGGTGTCAGGAATTGGGAGAGAGACCAAGAGCCTCCCTCCCCTTGAACAATGTGTCACCTTAGGGGAAGGTGCACTCAGGGCGGCTGCTTAAGTGGGGGAGGTGTTTGGCATGGCCCTGCTAGGGAGGCCTCAATCAGCTCCTGCCACCGCAATTCCAGTCAGGGAAAATGGATTGGGGCTAGGTAAATAGGCTAGGTTTGCCTAATGACTGATTGCACCTGTCAGCCTCATTAGGCAGGAGCAATAAGGCTGGGAGAAAGGGAGTGAAAATAGAGGTGGAGACCGGGAGGGAAGGGAGGCCGAGGGACAGGTAGGAGCCTGCTACTCTGTTGCTGACAAGGCCTGTGTTAGGCCAAGCCATTGTAAATAGCCTGTATTTAGTAGGAAACAGGCAGTGGAAACAGACACAAATAAAGAGCAAAGGAGTTACACCTGCTTGGAGTGTCCCTGAGTCTGTGAGAAGCAGGGAAAAGGGGCTGGATATTCAGGGGTGCAGTGGGCACCCTGTTACAGAGAGGCAACCTAGTGACAGATGATGTGGAAAAAGCTGAAGTACTCAATGCCTTTTTTGCCTCGGTCTTCACAGACAAGGTCAGCTCCTAAACTGCTGCATTTGGCAGCACAGTATGGGGAGGAGGAGAGAAGCCCTCAGTGGTGAAAGAACAGGTCAAGGACTATTTAGAAAAGCTGGACATGCACAAGTCCATGGGGCCAGTTGCACTGCATCCAAGGGTGCTGAGGGAGCTGGCTGATGTGACTGCAGAGCCCTTGGCCATTATCTTTGAAAACTCATGGTGATCGGGGGAGGTCCGGGATGATTGGAAAAAAGGCTAATGTAGTGCCCATCTTTAAAAAAGGGAAGAAGGAGAATCTGGGGAACTACAGTCCAGTCAGCCTCACCTCAGTCCCTGGAAAAATCATGGAGCAGGTCCTCAAGGAAACAATTATGAAGCACTTAGAGAAGAAGAAAGTGATCAGGAACAGTCAGCATGGATTCACCCAGGGGAAGTCATGCCTCATTATAACAAAGCCCTTCTGACTCCTCCACAAAACTCGGTTGGAGACTACGCAAAGTGTATGCACCAGTGCTCTTTTATTTTTGTGTATATTTTGTATATATTTTCGGTCGCCCTCCTAGCTGCTCCCCATTTTTGTCTGGCAGGGAAGCCGGTGGGTCTGTGCCTTGCCCGGCCGCCTGGGGCCTCAGGTGTAGTTACTCGGCCCAGGGCGGTCTGACTGTCCCTGCCTGGAGGTTCCCTCTCCAGGCATTCCCTGGGCCTCTCCCACATCTCATCCTTGGGTCTCTTTCCTTGGGGTTCTACAATGGGACGCTCCCTTGGTCCCTCACCCTCTCCTGCTTTCCCCTCTTCACTCTGGCTTTGTTGTCTAGGGATTTTCTCTGTTGTCCCCTGGGGACTTAGGTCCTTCCCCTCACTGGGGTTGGGGGGTGTAGGGGCTTCCCTTCCTTTCAAGGGGATCTCTGTCCTTTTTCTGCTGGTGCATCCCCTGCTATGGCCGATTTTCCCCTTTAGGAAGGGGCCCCAATCTGTTCCCAGTATCATCCCTACCCATTGCCAAGCAAACTGGCCCCCAGCCTCCAGGGGCACCTGAGCCACCAGACAGGGCCTCCAATCCCTATGGATGCACTTAAGCATCATTCTTGCTCTGGGGATCAACCTCTGAGGCTTCACCACCCTCCTTTGAATGAGGGAGTGGGCCAGGCCGTGTCCACTAAGCCCTTTAGGGCTTTCTCCCAACCCGCACAGGGATGATGGCCAGTCCTTGCCCTGCTTCCTCCCTTCACCATTCATCCAGCCACAGAATTTGGCTAGCCCACACTCCATTTCTGCGCAATCTAGGCTTTTGTGTCCTGGCTGCCCACGTCACCAGCAGACCAATTGGCCCGAGCAACCAGGGGCTCCCTTACCCTCCTCCTCCTTTTTCTCTAGATTCCTTTCAGGGTGCGGGGGTCTCAGAATTTCTTCCCCGAGGAAAGTCCACCTCGTCGTATTCGTCGGTCAGTTTAATCACGGCCTCCACTGTACTCAGCTGGTGCCGCCGGACTCAGACTCACACGTTTTCCGGGAGGCCTTGCACAAATTGCTCCAGAATCCCCTGGTCCCTAATCTCTCTTATCATCTGAGTGTCTGACCTTAACCACCGCGTGGCCCGGTCTGTAAATTTTTGGGCAAAAGTTCGGGGCGAAACTTTTGCCTGTTCTTCTCCACAGACAGAGCCATCCAGTCTAGGACAGCTGCCTTCACCACCTTATAATCTTCTGCCTGTTCATTACTCAGGGCCACGTAGGCTGCTTATGCCTCTCTGTCTGGATAGGGGACCAGTCTTAGGGCCCAGGTCGCCTTGTCCCATCTGGTGCCCATGGCTACCCATTCAAAAGTGCACAAGAAGGCATCGTGGTTGTCGTCAGGGCCTATTTTACAGAGTCCCAGCCCTGGCACACGGCTGCCAGCACCTCCCAGGGGACTCACCCATCGGTGCAGGAGCTGCTGCTGTATACTGGCCTGCTCCCAGATGAATTTCTGGAAGGTCTTTTGTTGCTCGGCCTGCCAGGCAAGTAAGGCCTGTCTCTCCGCCTGGTGGGACTGCTGGAAGGCCTGCAGGGTCTTCTGCAGCTCCTCCTACTGCTTAGCAAGCCACTGCACGGTGCCCTCCATTCTTGGGTTGCCACTCTCTGGTGGTGGCTTCAGAACCTGGATGAGCTCCTACCAACAATCCACACAAAGATGGACTACAAGCCATCAGGGACAGTATCTCCGAGAATGTCACGGCACATCTGGTGGCTGAGCTTTGTGACTTTGTCCTTGCCAACAACTATTTCAGATTTGGGGACAATTTATACCTTCAAGTCAGCAGCACTGCTATGGGTACCTGCATGGCCCCATAGTATGCCAACATTTTTATGGCTGACTTAGAACAACACTTCTAAGGGGGGGAGGAATCGCTCAGTGGTTTGAGCATTAGCCTGCTAAACCTAAGGTTGAGTTCAATCCTTGAGGGGGCCATTTAGGGAACTGGGGTAAAAATCTGTCTGGGGATTGGTCCTGCTTTGAGCAGGGGGTTGGACTAGATGACCTCCTGAGGTCCCTTCCAACCATAATCTTCTATGATTCCTCAGCTTTTGTCCTCTAGCACCCCTACTCTACTTGCACTACATTGATGACATCTTCATCATCTGGACTGAGGGGAAGGAGGTCCTTGAGGAACTCCACCAGGATTTCAACAATTTCCACTGCACCATCAACCTCAGCCTGGACCAGTCCACATAAGAGATCCACTTCCTGGACACTACAGTACAAATAAGCGATGGTCACATAAACACCACTCTATATTGGAAACCTACTGACCGCTATACTTACCTACATGCCTCCAGCTTCCATCCAGGATACATCATACAATCCACTGACTACAGCCAAGCCCTAAGATACAACCGCATTTAGCTCCAATCCCTCAGACAGAGACAAACACCTGCAGGATCTCTATCAAGCATTCTAAAACTACAATACTCTGTCCACATATCTAGTTAAGGGATACCATCATAGGCTCTAATCACATCAGCCACACCATCAGGGGCTCATTCACCTGCACATCTACCAATGAGATGTAAGCTATCATGTGCCAGCAATGCCCTTCTGCCATGTATACTGGCCAAACCAGACAGTAGCTATGCAAAAGAATAAATGGGCACAAATCAGAGCACTTCAGTCTCCCTGGACACTCAATAACAGACTTAAAAGTGGCCATTCTTCAACAAAAAAAAACTTCAAAAACAGACTTAAATGAGAAACTGCAGAACTTTGCAAACCTGACACCATAAAATTAAGCCTGACTAAAGACTGGGAGTGGCTGGGTCACTACAAAAAATAGTATGAGAGGGGTAGCCATGTTAGTGGATCCAACAAAGTGGGTATTCACCCATGAAAGCTCATGCTCCAGTACATCTGTTAGTCTACAAGGTGCCACAGGACACTTTGCTGATTTTACAAAAAATAGTTTTCCCTCTGTTGATACTCACACCTTCTTGTCAACTGTTGGGAATGGGCCACATCCACCCTAATTGAACTGGCCTCATTAGCACTGACCCCGCCTCTCCCCCACTTGCAGACATCAACCTGGGCTATCTCCAGTCAGACTCTGGGACAGGAACACAGGGAATTTCCCTTAACAAGCAGTGTTCCTTTCCCAGTTACATTGTGTAAGATTCTCCCAGCTACTCCAGTGAGTAGGACCAACCTGCTCAGTTAGGGCTCAATCCTGTGAGATGCTAAGGTCCTCCAAACCGACTGTGAACAAGGAAAGTAGAGGAAATCAGCACCTTCCAGGATAAGGTCCATAGGAGCATTTGTAGCTGTCAGTGCCTGGTCCTCTGCTCCAGCTCCTTGGGACACAAATGCCTAGGCTGGCTGCTGCTGTGTCTGCTTATTTTGGGATCTGGTTAGATGAAAGTTGACACACTCCTCCCTGATGGTCCCAACAGTTCTGCTCCTTTCCCTACTGCCCCAGCAGTCTCATGGGGCGGGGGGGGGGGGGGGGGGGGGGGGGAGGCATCAGCAAGGAAGGCAGTGATCCCATTTGTCTGGTGCTCCTGGGGCTGGATATGCTCTGTGGTCTTGCAACAGTCCAGCTCCAGATGGCTCAAACTCCAGTGTTGCCAACAATGTTAGAAACACCAGGCTCTGGCCCCTCTTTTCTCCCAAGCCAAGCATCTTTCGAGCCCAGCTGAATGTTTGCCTCTCGATGAAGTGACTGCAGTGGGCGGACTAGCAGGAATGTGTGTGTCCTGCTCTGCCCAGCTGCCCAAGGTTCAGCTCCCTGTCTGCAGCTGGCCCTCAGGCAGGGGACTGAAATCCATTCTAACATAAAAGCCTAGGGAAAGTTTGAGTCCCAGTATTTCCTATAGGTGTCAGCTCCTTGAAGGTGTCCCCATAACTGAGGTCAATTGGGGCCCAGACCATCTGGCACAGATCATTGCAAGCTAGCCTCTTCCTAGCCACCTCAACAGTGGTCAGGCACTGTCCCAGGGGAAAGCAGCGGAGGCAGGTCGAATGAGCGGAACAGTTCAGCCATCTCAGGCTCATGGAGACTGTCTTAATGCCGCGTGTTCCCTGAGGTTCCCATGGGATATTGCAGAATGTGGGCACCCCAGGCCCATCACTGAGGCTGACCGGCCCTTGGGCAACGTAGGAAGTGCTTGCTGAACCTGGCTGAGCAGATCCTATGCTGGGATTGAAGGGACACAGTTTGGCTTTCCACACGGCTTTTCTCTGGGCACACGAGGGCTACTGCTGGCCCTGAGGCTAAGTTGGCATGAAGGAGGCTTTTCATCCTGACCCAGGCAATGAAAGGTTGCAGACTGGCTCCGTCAGATGGGCAGGTCTTCATGAGCTGTGCCACCAAGTCACCCCAAAAGATCAGCTGTTGGTGCTGCTGCCCATCTTCCCAGAGAGATTCTTGCTCTTGCACAGGGACATCCTGTAGCGCTCCAGGCTCACCAAGTGACTGATGCTGCCGACGTAGCAGATGATGTGCTTCGTCTGCTTGTGCAGCTCCATGCCCATGAAGGGCTTTCTCAGCCACCTCGAAAACACTGGACGTGGGCCTGCTAGCTCCCACAGCTGGCCCTGAATCCTGAGGAGCATGCCTGCTAGGCCCATGTTGCCAGGTGCAGGCTGTAGGGCTCAGGCTGTGGGTCTTGCAGGCCTGTGAAGCAGTGCGGGCCAGGGTGCTTCTGCTGCAAGCACTGCCATGCCCTGGGGCACAGGGGCTGCCACCGGCCATGCTGCCAGTAGGCCACCTCCTCCCTGCAGGGCACCCACTGCTGTGTGGTCCTGGGCTTCCTGTGGGCTGGCACAGGGACCCAGCCTCCCTGTTGGGCCTCTTCACAGCAGTTCTTGTAAGGCAGGAGTGGGCAGGAGTGACCTGGGGGAGGGGGCCCTGCTGCCCAGGGGGCACAGGGAGATGGAGTCTGGCATGGAGCCAGCCATGGGCAGGGGACACCACTCACAAACTGGACCTGGCCTCCTCTGGAGCCTGTTCTGCAGCTGCTCTACCTCTTGAGGGCTCCGCTCTTGGCTGCTCAATGCTGGTGGTCAATAAGCTGGACAGAATGCTGTGCTAGCCCTGCATGCTGTGTGGACACTGCAGGGTCCTGGACGTGCCCCTGTGCTACATGGAGAGATCTTGTGTCCAGGCCAGGCAGCCCTTGGCAGCCCCAGGGGAAGGCAGGGCGAAGCTCACTCTGGGCCTGAGCTGCACAGAGGAGCCTCCTGGCCCAGGATGAAAAACTTGCTTTCTCAGGCTCCAGAGCCTGAGCACCCGCCCCAGCCCAGCATCAAACTCACTAGCCAGCAGTTTGCACCAACTCCAGCAGAGAGTATGCCAGGGCTGGCAAAGGCTGTGGTACCTCAGGCTGCTTCCCATGACTTCTGGCAGTGAAGCAGGGTCTACCAAGGGCTTAGATCCCGAGGGAGTCTTGGCTTGCCAGAGCAGAGCGCTGCACGGCAGGTGCTGCAGCACCAGGAGTGGACAGGAGGAGCTCCCTCCAGCTCGGGGAGCAGTCCTTCCCCTCTTCCCCTTCAGCCTTCCTCCTGCAGCAGGCTCTGGTGCCTCTCCTAGGTTGAACCCCCCCAGCAGAGTCCTATTCCACCTGCTCCACCATAAGGCTCTGGCTAAATTGCATTAACCTAGGTGATGTTTCTTGTATCCATGAAGCACCCACAGTGCACAAGGCACAGGCCATGCTGGAAGACTCAGACCTGCCCTGAAGAGCTGATGTGCACGCACTGATCCCAGTGCTAGTGTAGTAATGGCTTTGACTGTCCGCTGCTTGGAGCGGGGATTGGCTTTTATTACGTATATGTA
This sequence comes from Chelonoidis abingdonii, assembly GCF_003597395.2. Taxonomy (NCBI): domain Eukaryota; kingdom Metazoa; phylum Chordata; order Testudines; family Testudinidae; genus Chelonoidis; species Chelonoidis abingdonii. The sequence continues at coordinate 27,281,519 of NC_133779.1, read as the reverse complement.
CAGCACCTCGTACAATGGGACCTCACCTGGGGGTGCTGGGTCCTACCGCAGTTCACATCATAAATACATTTTCAACTCCAGGTGCTATGCTAATACAAATCCCAGTCTGATAGGCACACACCTAACCTGAGAGACCAGGGGTTTTAGCTGAACCCATGTTCCTCTTCTTTCTCCATTCTTTTTCTGCTCTTCGTTACCTGCACCCATGATGCTGCATCTAGACTGAGGCCCTAAGAGCCATGTGAGAAGATCCTGGCCCCAGCTCCACCTAACGCCCAAATTTACGCTTTGCTGTGACCAGACTCCTGCTCAGCTGTTCCCCGCCCCCCACCCCTGTAAGCACTTAAACATTCAGGGTCAAGCACCCCCCTGGGCACTCAGGAAGTCAGTGCCTCTGCTTTCCTCACTTTGATGCAAGGGAAGACTGGGAATAATGTGACCCACCACCCAGGTGCGAGGGATCCCTGCTGTTTGGTGTCTGTTTCAGTTGGGCCCCCTAGACATAAAAGGATATTTGAGAGGCTAAGTCTCTCCTAGAAAGCACCAACCTGCAGGGCTCTTTTGTGATTTATAGCCTGTCTTCCACTGTCACCTAAAGGGGTGATGCCCTCTGTCATGTTCCTGTACCAGATATGAATGGGCTGCAGAGCTTTCTCATACACACCCGCTGCATTCATCATCAGCAAGGCTACAATTATGTCATGGAGGTCACGGTGTCCCTAGCCTGTTTGTCAGAGGGTGGAGATGGATGGCAGGAGAGAGATCACTTGATCATTACCTGTTAGGTTCACTCCCTCTGGGGCACCTGGCGCTGGCCACTGGCGGTAGACAGGACACTGGGCTGGATGGACCTTTGGTCTGACCCACTTTGGCCATTCTTATGTTCTTGTTCTTAATCCGTGACTTCCAGAGACCTCTGTGACATTTTCTGCCACGGGGCTGGAGCTCCCAGCCGGCTTCCGCACAGCGCCCAGCCCGACCCTGATGGAGGAACTCCGCAGCTCCCAGCTGCAGCAGGTGGCTGGGGACTCCCCTGCAACTGCCCAGCTGCAGCAGGCAGCGGGTCCCTGCAGCTTTGAGACGCTACATTGGGTGAGGGGACCCTGTAGCAGCCCAGCTGCCACAGATGGCAGGGAACTTCCCAGAGCTGCTCGGCCACTGCACGGGGGAGTTGGGGCCCAGAGCTCCCACTCACTGCAGCAGCGGGGATCCTGGGGCCCCAGCAGCAGTGGGTGCTGAACCCACCTCCCCATTTTGTCAGGGATATTTTTAGTGAAAGTCTGGGACAGGTGGGGGGAACGTCTGTGAATCTTTTTTTATTGCCTGTAACCTGTCCCATGTTTTTACTAAAAGTATCCATGACAAAAATCTTACCTCTAATCATCAGACCCTTTAGTGCTCTGACAGGTATAGCTGAGGTTAGCTTAACTAAGGTACATGTCAAGTATTGGGGGTAGCTGTGTTAGTCTGTAGCCACAAAAATAACAAGGAGTCTGGTGGCACCTTAAAGACTAACAGATTTATTTGGGCATAAGCTTTCGTGGGTAAAAAAAACCACTTCCTCAGGTATGTATGTTACACACAGTGCCACCTACTGGCTGAACAGTACAGTAAATTTAGCACTGCATTACATCACCTATAAATTCTACGTTCCTACCACTTACAATATTTACGCTACCACTATCTTTGAAATTCAATATGTAACAGTCTGTCGACTGTCTCTGAATCATACTGGTTTCTGATTACATGACCTGAACGTGTAACAACTTGTTCATCTGGCTGTCCATTAGTTGCAATGGCTGGCTGTAGCTGGTCAGGAATCCCTCAGTCATCTTCTTGTTCTGCACTTACCATCTGTAGAGTTTGCTCTCTTGATTATTCTTTCTGAGGAAAACACTGTAAATGTCGATGGTTTCTGTTGAACTCTCCACTGTCAGCCTGTTACATATGATTTGGGTGCTGAATTCTTTGTCTTTAGGAGTTTATCCATCCTTTTTCTCCATCCAATTTGACATGAACATGGTTTCCAAGTTCTAGACCTGGCAGTTGTCTGTCATGTCTGTTGTAAAAATGTTCATAAAATCTTTTTGCCTTTGTATTTGATTTAGCTACTCTCTTCATGTCTGGCCACCTTGGAGATAGATTTTTTTTTTCCAAAGTTGGAACAGTAGTTCTGAGTTGTCTCCCCAACAGGAGTTGTGCTGGACTGTATCTAGTTGCTGCTACTGGTGTTGATCTGTAGCTCAGAAGAACAAGGAATGGATTTTGCTGCTGTAGGGTTTTCTTGGCTGTCTGTACAGCTCTTTCAGCCTCTCTAGCACTAGCGGATAATGGTGGCTCCTAGTGTCCCTGTAAGCAGAGTCAGGATGAGCTCTACCCTGACATCTGGTGAATTATGGGAAGTGTGGAAAGAATTTCAGAAAGTGTGGACTCTCTGGTATTTGCATGGGCACGCCCAGCATAGCCCAAGGCAGCCTGGGATGGTTATTTTGACAGCTCTGGCTTCCCCAATTTCTTTGTTATTGGAGCAGGACAAATAAAGTGTTGCCACCTGATTATGTGAATGAGGAACTACGAGACTGCTTTATGACAGAGATGTCTCAATATAAATTAAGTGACACTTGCTAGACAAGGGACATGGGTTCCAAAACCCTGGGAAGAGAGAGAGGTTGGGGACTGGTGTGTGTACTTGATGGTATGGGCCCCTTTTGAGGGCCTGGAACACCAATTGCACATTCTTCTCTCTCCACTGTTAAAGAATAGAGCTAATTTTGATTCCATTAGGAGTCCATCTAAAGGCTGCTGAGCTGAATTCACGTTGGACCAATCAATGGTGCACCAGGGCTCCCCTACTATGAGCTGAAATTGCTAAGAGTTGAAATCACTAAAGAGCTGGAATTACTGAGCTAAGAGTGCTGTGCTAACTAGTGGGGGAGCCTGAAGACCTATCACTAAGCAGCTGGCAGAGCGGAGCAGTTTGCAGCATGTTGGAGCAGCTCATGGAACAGTGAGCGGAGTGGAGCAGTTTGCGGGGATGGCTGGAGTGGCTCATGGGTCGGTTGGAGGAGCGGCATAGCTGGTGAGGTGGAGCTGGTTGTGGTGAAGGCTGCAGCAGAACTCCATGGAGAGGCGGAGCAGTTGGCCTTGGCCCACTGAAGGTGCCCCTTACCACTCTGTGTGGGTCCCACCACCCTGTGTAGGCCCCCCCCCCAATTTCCACCCAGGCTGAGGGGGGTAAAACTCTGCAGATAAACTTCTGAACTCTGGGGTGGCACTGACCAGAGACTTTTGTGTTGTTGGACTTTGGGGTGTGATTGGGCTTAAGACCCTAAGGGGGAAAGGACATTGCCAAAAGTACTTGGAGGTGGGTTTTTGCTTATGGTTTGTGTTATAATCCTGTTTATGGTGTTTCTCCAATGGGATGCCGCATTGTTTCCCTCTTTTATTAAAAGGATTTTGCTACACTCAGACTCCGTGCTTGCAAGAGGGGAAGTATTGCCTCCTAGAGGCACCCGGGGGCATGATATGTAAGTGTCCCAGGTCACTGGGTGGGGGCTTGAGCCGGTTATGCATTGTGTTATTGAAACGAAACCCCTGGATACTGAACCTGGCCCTTGTTGCTGCCAACTCAGAGGGGCAGAAGGGTTACATCCCTAAGCCTCTGACTGTCAGATGCTGGGACTGGACAACAGGGAATGGATCACTTGATAATTGCCCTGTTCTGTTCATTTCCCCTGAAGCATCTGGTACTGGTGCCTGTTGGAAGACAGGATATTGGACTTGGACCACCTGTCTGACCTAATATGGCCATTCTTATGTAATATGATCAAATCATATTTTGTTCAGAATGACTTAAATTCTGCTGCAGTGAATTGTGGTCTGTTGTCCATCACTAGTTATTCTGGAATACAGAAGTGAGCAAAAGTGCATTCCAGTTTACTCATAACATTGTGACATGTTATGTCTTTCAAGTATATTATTTCTATGTACCTGGAAAAATAGCTCAGATGACCAGGTAATGATGTCTTCTGAATCTGCATAAATCTGCAGCTAGTCTCTTCCAAGGTTGCTCCGGTAGGGGTGTTGGTAAACTGTATAGTTCAGCATTGTTCATCTTGAACACTGCATGCAGTTCTGGTTGCCCTATCTCAAAAAAGATATATTAGAATTGGAAAAGGTAAAGACAAAGAAAATGATTAGGGATATAGAACAGCTTCCTTATGAAGAGAGATTAAAAAGACCAGGTGTTGAGTTTATAAAAGTGATGACTAAGGAGGGATATGAGAGAGAAGGGGGTGCTGTAGTTTTATGCAGAAGAATGCACTCACCGCAGGGGCAGCAGAATCTTCCTAAAAGTGGGGGGGGGGGCCCTGCCCCCTGAGGCCCTGCCCCCACACCACCCCTTCCTTCGAGGCCTTGCCCCGCATCACTGTTCTCCCCGAGGCCCCGCCCCCACACTGCCCCTTCTCCCCGAGGCCCCACCCTCATGCTGCCCCTTCCCTGAGGCCCTGCTCCTGGACCGCCTCTTCCCCATGAACCCCCCCCACACACACACACACACTTGCTCTTCTTGGCCTCTCACCCACTCATGGCTGACCTCCCCAGTTCTAGTTCACTGGAGGGCTTCTGTTTGTACCCATAAATTGTTATTTAGAGAGAGACCGATTTTCTTGAGGTTCAGTTCAGCTTCCTCCTTCCTAGAAGGCAGTTGTCTGTAGTTTTCCGGTTCCTGGTTAAAACAAAATAAAGGAGTTCATTGCTGCCACTGTCTAGGAGTGATTACACGTGTTCCTCACCACACACATACAACCGCTGTGGAGAAGGGGAATCGGGAGGTGTTATTTACCCAGCCACACAACACAAAAAGAAGAGTCACCAGACGCTATGACTAGGCAGCCCAGCTGCCTTGGTGCAGAGCAGGGCCTGCTGCAGAAGCCTTGCTGGCGTGTTCTGAACTCAGTGCGTTCCCGGCGCATGGGCCCAGCCACGGCTCTTAGCCACGGGGTCGGGGCCCCCAGCCTGTGACTGCCCCCGCTGGCAGTGGAGGAGCGGACGGGGAGCCTGTGGGCAGCCGGGCCACGGGCCAGACCCAGCGTGGCTGCCGGGGGGGGGGGCTGCCCAGGGCTTGGCCCCCTATGCGCTGGGCGTGGGGCCAAGGCCACCCCACCCCACGGGCCTGGGGCTCCGCGAGCGGCTCAGCCGGGCGGGCCCGACAGCGGATGGAACAATCGGAACGGGGGGGGGGGGGGGCAGGAACCTCTGTCGGAAAAAGTCCCCGGAATCGGGACATCTGGTCCCCCTGGGCTCAGGCCGCCGGCCCGGCTCTCCCCGAGCCCCCGCTGGGGGGCGCGCGGCTGCGGGAACTGACCCGCCCCCTGCGGCCCGGGCCGGCCCGCTCGACTCTATGGTCACCCAGCGGGTAGAGAGCCCATTGGCAGCCCCTCCCCCGCTGTCTCCCTCTCCTCAGCATTGGAGGACCGGAAGGAGCGGTTGCTATCCCAGAGTTCCGCGCGGCCTCACTCCTTCTCTTTCCGGTGTGGCGCCGTTCGGCTCCGGGCAGGTGAAGTCGGTACTGGGGGCCGGGAGAATCCGCGTCCATCCTGTGCGGGGAGGCGCTGGGGGGTCCCTCGGGGGGAGGGTCGAGGTGTGGGGAGCCGGGGGTGCTGGCTGGGGCC
>NC_133779.1:27185590-27275181 GCF_003597395.2 Chelonoidis abingdonii | reverse complement strand
GGGCTTGGGGAGGAAGCTGGACGGGATGGCTCGGGGGAGGGGAAGCTGGAGGTGAGGCGGCTCAGAGGGAAGCTGGAGGGGACGCTCGGGGGACGTAGGGGGGAAGCTGGAGGCGGGGCGGTGCTGGGGAAGTTGGGCTGGGGATCTGGAGATTGGCTGGGGGCGGGGAGCTATGCCGGGCATGGCCAGGGATGACTCTATGCCGCTCTCCCCGCAGACATGGCGATCCGCTACCCCATGGCCGTCGGGCTCAGTAAGGGCCACAAGGTGACGAAGAACGTGTCGAAGCCCCGGCAGTGCCGCCGCAGAGGGGTGAGTGAGTGGCGGGCTGGGTGGCCTGCAGCCTGTGGCCTGACCTAGCGCTACTGTGGCCGCAGACTGTCTGAGCTGCCTGGGATGCTATGCCCACGGCTAGCCACATGCCTGACTGCTAGAGCTGAGCTGGGCAGTACTGAACCCTTTGGAGGTAGCTGGGCCAGGCTTCCAGGGGAGCAATGGTGGCTGAGACGTGTCCGGTGCGTGGGAAGTACAGGCTGGCTTTAGACTTTCTGCAGGCTGATGTTTGGTGGGGAGCTATGCCAGGGCCAAGAAACGCTAGACAGTGGCATGAAGCTGTTGAGACAGGCAGGAAGTTACTATTTGCTTGAGCAGTTGCTGCACAGACCCATGCAGGTTTAATACGTGGAAGGCCTGACTCAGCTGGCAATGCAGAGCTCTACTGGCTAAGTTCTGCTGATCGTTGTCCTTGCAGCAGAGCCCCCATTGGTGCACGGCTTTAGAATGGGAGGGTTTCTGTGAATTCTGAAATGTATGGTGTGGAATGAGCATTTAAACAAGTCAGTGCACATTCTTTGCCATTCCATCGTGGGTTATTTGTCTGGTGTCTAAGGTATGCTAAGCACATGACAAAATAAATGGAAGCAAGATATCTGCCCTGCTCTTTTCCATAAAACAGTAGGTGGGAGGAGAGTGTAGTGAGATGGGATGTAATATAGAATCGTAGGACTGGAACAGTCTACAAAATCATGACTGGTGTGGAGAAAGTAAATAAGTGTTATTCCAGAAAGAACTAGGTGAGTTCATGGAGGATAGGTCCATCAATGGCTATTAGCCAGGATGGGCAGGGATAGTGTCCCCAGCCTCTGTCTGCCAGAAGCGGGGAGTGGGTGACAGGGGATGGATCACTTGATGATTCGCTGTTCTGTTCATTCCCTCTGAAGCATCTGGCACTGGCCACTGTCAGAAGGCAGGATATTGGGCTAGATGTACCATTGGTCTGACTCAGTGTGGGCCCTTTTATGTTCTCGTGCAGCCTCAGCAGCTACCTCTGTCCTGCTTTTCTTAGCCAGGGGAAGGGGACATACACAATTTACACTTAAATCCAGAGTTTGTTAACCTGTGGTTTATTTTTTTTTATTCTTGTCGCACGTCCATGCAGGACTGCCTAGTTACACAGACCTTTGCTTACGTACATGACATCCTTCTCAAACCTTACGTCTTACACTTAATTTGGTCCTACATCTGGCTCTGTTCTAGTTTGCCAGATGTATCTGAAATGTCATCTTGTTGCAGCTGTAACAAATGGGAAATGAACAATTTTCCAAGGATATCCTGTTTTCCTTTAGAAGCTGGAGTATCCTAGCTTGAATGTGCAGTATCTGTGGAGGGAGGACTAGCCAGCTGGCTCTGTGTGCGCAGATGACTGACATTCAAGTGGCAGTTTGTTGGGTTGGTAAAGTTCAGATATTTACCATGTCAGGCAAGAATACATAGTGTAGAGCCCAGGGGCTTACAAGTGACATGGAAATTACAGAGTAAAACCTGGGCAGTCTCCTGGGGTCTGCCTAGAGCTTCTGGTAAACAGTTAAGTCCTTCTTTCCAAACTGAGTGCAAGTCTTGCTGGGTGTGTGAAGGATGCTTCAGGTGTGTCACTAGTACCAGAATCACTGCAGTTCTGGCTCTTCAACAGATTCCAGTTGCATGCAACATATGGCCCAACCACTAACTTAGCAAGGCTTTAGGCAAATAACATTTTCCCTAGCCTTTTACATGCTGCTCACACTGAACCATTGTTTCTCTGCAGCGCCTGACCAAACACACTAAGTTTGTGCGAGACATGATCAGAGAGGTCTGTGGCTTTGCCCCCTATGAGAAACGTGCTATGGAATTGCTGAAAGTTTCCAAAGACAAACGTGCTCTGAAGTTTATAAAGAAAAGGGTAAGTGAATTTAACATCTTTGGGTATCGACACTTAGAGTTTTTGCACTGTCAGTTTCACTGGTGAAAGTAAAGCACTGATTTGTGTACTCATTCAGTTCCTCAGGTGTCTGTGTTCACACTACCAGCACTTCATCCCTGATGAGAGCAGCGGTGGAGGGCAGCTCCCTTGATAGGTCTTGTGGGAGGGTGGGGTGAGCGGAAGGCATTCTGGGTCCCTGCACAGTGCCTCGTGCTGCCCTGCTTCATGTCTCAGGAGCCCCATTACTTCCTTTTTTTAAACGCTCCTGCTGTCTGGCTGCTTTCACTGCCGCATCTACAAGCAAAGGGAAAGGGAGCTTCAAACTTCCTGGGGCTTACAGGGGGAGGGGCGGCTGTCCCTTTACCAGGCATCAGAGCAGCGGAGATGCTGGCCAGAGTGGTTGCTTTTGGAAATGGGATATTCTATGGAGGCCAAAAGGTGTTTACGCTGGTAGAATGTGTCTTCACTTTCAAAACAGCGCAAAAACAGTGGTAAGAGCTGTATGCCTCTTGTGAAGGTGGTTTTCTTTTTGCAGTGAAACTGAGTTTCGTTGCAAAAAGTCATTAACAAGTGTAGATGCTCCTGTGATTTTAGTGAAAAAAGGGACCTTTTGCACTTTAAATGGTACGTGTAGACATAGCCTTACTTCAGAGGGAGTCCAGCTTTGCTAGTTCCTCTCCCCCCTCACCAGGTCAGAGGATCCCAACCTATAGCAGACTTGGCTCTGCCCTTATTCAGTGCTTTGAGCAACCAGGAGCCTGGTGGAGGCATGGTATAGAAGAGCAGTAACAGCCATGCCTCTCCTAAGTTTAGCTCAGTGGTGGAGAGACCGTAGAGGCTCTCCCTTGGAGCGGAGGCCCTGAAGGATGATCCAGAACTTGCTTTGCAAAGCTGATGGAAGTGAGACTGAGCTGGATTCATCCAGTGACTTGGACCAGCAGGAAGTAAAACTCAAAATTGCTCTGAGCATGCAACAGCTACTGGCATTTGGGTGGGGAGAGGAGCTGGCTGGGGTTGTTCCATCAAACAGAAGGAGCCCGTTCTTCAAGCTGTTCTTCAAGCTGCAAACATGCATTTTCGTTGTCTCCCAAAACAGCCTGGCCCACGTTAGGCAGAATAAGAGACACAGCATTTCATGCTGATGCTGAAAGGGCTCACTGTGCTGCTTTCTTTCATACACAGGTTGGTACTCACATTCGGGCCAAGCGAAAACGTGAAGAGCTCAGCAATGTTCTGGCAGCCATGAGGAAGGCTGCTGCCAAGAAGGATTAAGCTGCAAAAACTCTTGTAACTCATTAAAGTGTGTTCAGAGAATCCAGCAGTGTGGTGGTGTTACTAGCAACTTGACAACTGGAGACCACTTGCTGGGGGGAACGGACAATGCCGAAATACCTTCAAGAGTAACAGAGTTAAACTTGGCCTGTCTCTTGCTTTGGATAAATGTTAATTTTACATTTGAGAGACAAGGTGGGTGAGGTAACATCTTTTATTAGACTAATTTTTTGGATCTAGACCGGAAGAAGAGGTGTGAAAGCTTGTCTCACCAAGAGAAGTCAGTCCAATAAAATATTACCTCACACACCTTTTCTCTCTGCTGGGACCAGCCAGGCTAGAACAACAGTGTAAAATGTTACATTTGTCTGGTTGAAGAACCAGTGTCATTATCCTAGAGGGGTGAGTGGTGTACCAGAGTGAGGTTGTATGTTCAATGCTTTTCAACTTTGTTTCTTATGGCATACCTGTTCAAGTGTTTGTAGGATTTAATGCTCCTTAATTAAAGGGGCAGGCTTGTCAAACTGACCTTAGGGAGAGGGCTGAATTACTCCTAAGCCCCATGTTCCCCTTGAAATATTAAGAGTTGTACTAGCAAGAGTCAACTGTGAGTCTCATCCATCTGCTGTGGAACTCTTGAAGTAGTAGATGCATGTGAGCCACTTAACCAGGCTTGGAAAACAGCACCAGAGACAGGAGTGCAGTGGCCTGTCCTCCTTCAAGACAAGGAGCTCCTGCTGTGTCCCAGCTGCCTTTGTTGAGGGCAAGCTGGGACCTGTATTCACCAGCCCTTTAATTAAGAATGACAGCTGTAAGTCTCAGTAGGTTTTGGGGAGGGCTCTTCTCATTGAAAGCAGGAGCTAGGGTTGGCTGCTTTCAAAGACTCACTTCAGCTCTAGGGCACAGGTGGTTAGCGTAAAGGACTCATCTGCATCACGCTAAAAAAAGGGCTGCAGCTACCATCTAGAATGAAGTGAAAAGCAAAGCCAGGATCTAGCCCTGTTACTCTTTACAGAGCTTTCTCTAAGCTGCCATAACCCCTTGCCTATGTATATGCCTATTTCAGTGGGGAATAAACTGCTACCATTATTCCTAGCTTCATAGGGAAACTTGGGATTCAGACTGATGTATAAGTGTTAAAAACCATCTTCAGTAGATGAAGCAGGACAGGTTAGCTCCATGGCTAGTGCAATGAAAGTCCCAGACCCACATCTTACTAGAAATATTTTAATCAGGTCATAATTCAAACCACTTTGTAAACAAGTGGGAAATGCTTCACACTAACCAAGGCAGTACTAAATTAAGCCATAATCAATTAGTGGCTGCGCAGCAGCAATATTTATGCTCCAGACCATCTTGCTTTTGGGGTAACAGAGCAGTCAGGGACAGATCCTTCTCAGTACAAACGGTTCATGTCAGTCAGCCTCCTGGGGTATCAAGTTCTGGAAACACTATGTCAAATATTTTGTTGTAGTGGTCAACAAAATGCACTTCTAGTCCCTCTGTAATGAAGTCAGCAAGGTCATAGTAATCCTTCTTGTTCTCTGATGGGAGAATTATACAGGTAACACCAGCTCGCTTGGCCTAGGAAGGAAAGAACACAGTTATGGGAAGTGTATTTAGCAAAGGAAAATCTGTGTAACATGTCTTTGGCTAGAAGAAGTAGGCCCCCTTCATTTTGCATAGTCCTGGATTTTACAGATTAAGTCCTCTATCTTAATCTTTGTCACTATCCAAAAATTTTCCTCCACATTAAGAGATGCCAGGGACAATTGAAATGGACAGTATCTAAGGCTGCCGTGTTTGGTCTTAGCCAGGAAACTCTTTAGCAGACCTGAAGTAAAAAAAAAAAATTTTTTTTGCTTGGGTAGGTTTAAACAAGGTCTACCTAGTCTGCGGGATTTTAAAACCTTGCTCTAAACAAGGTCAGGTTGTACGGTTTAGAAACAATGCTCTGGTTGGCAAGGGCTAAGCAAGCTACACTTTGCCCGCTATCAGCAGAAGTTACCAATGCTTCCTTCAGAGATGCAAACCTACAATAGGCCCCTCAATCTTCCATTACCAGCCTCCCTCTACCTTCCTATTCCTGGGCAAAAACCAAATGCTGCCACCATGCAAGATCAAGGGTGGGCAAACTATGGCCCATCGGATTGCCACCCCCGCAGTGCCATGGGCCCCATGTCCCTTGCGGGTGGGGCCCAAGGGCTCTGCACTGCCCTTGCCTGCAGGCACCACCACCCACAGCTCCCATTGGCTGGGAAAGGAACCGCGGCCAATGCAAGCTTCGGGGGAGGTACCCACAGGCAAGGGAAGCACACAGCCTTCTGGCCCGTTCCCCAGGGGCATGGGGCCAGAGCAGGCAGAGAGCCTGCCGCATGCTGTTGCCACCCTGAAACTGCTCCAGGTAAGCAGCTCTGGGCCAGAGCCTGCACCCTGAACCCCTGCCACACCCCCTCCTGCACCTCAACCTCTTGGCCATAGCCCCATCACACCCCCTTGTCCTGAGCCCGTTCCTGCACACCACACCCCCTCCCACACCCTGCACTCTCTCCTGCACCCCAACCCTACATTCATGGCCCTGCACACAATTTCCCCACCCAGATGTGGCCCTTGGGCCAAAATGTTTGCCCACCTCTGTGCTAGATAACCGCACAGGGATAGCGTTGGTGCCAATAAAAGCTGACCTTGTGGCCACAGGCAAGATCTCATGCTCACACTGCCTGTCTCCAGTGTTGCTGGAGCCATGACAGTCCCAACCTACTGGAGAGACAAGGTGGATGAGGGAATGTCATTTACTGGGCCAACTTCTTTTGAGGAAAGAGACAGCCGTGAAGAAGAGCTCAGTGTAGCTTGAAAACTTGTCTCTCTCACCAACAGAACTTAGTCCCATAAAAGGTTTTCCCTCCTGCACCTTGTCTCCACTGTTAACACCCAGGAGTAAGCAGTCCAGCACTACAGGGCCATCCGCATTGTCATGCGCCAGCAGGTGATCATACACAAGGGGAAAGTGCTCACTGCAATGGTCTTCTCCTTGATTCCACCAACAGGAAGAATCTTTCCAGTTAATGACACTTCACCAGTCATGGCCATGTTTTGCCTCACTGGACTATTCATGGCCAATGACAGTAAGGCCGTTACTATGGTACATCCTGCGCTTGGTCCGTCCTTTGGAGTTGCTCCCTGGAGAGAGAAAAAGCCACATTGTGACAGTCATTCAAACCAAATCAGTGAAATACTGATTACCATCATGATGCTACACAGATCTGCAGCAGAGCCCACTCCCACACCTTTGTCATTGCCAGTTTAGTATGGCCAGGGGAACAGAAGCCCAGTTCCAGGCTTCAGCAGGTTTCCAAATTTGCTGTCTGATATTGCAACATTTGATTTATTGCAAGGATGTTTGGCTGAAATGTCACTGGTTGAATCTTGGATGTAGCCCTGCTCAAACATCACAACTGTCAACACAGCTCTAATATTAGCTTCAGTTCTCTCAGCCTGTGGTTTTCTACCTGTGGTCAATGGACCCGGGGGAGACATCTTAGATTTCCAAAGGGATCCTCCACCTCCATTTGAAATTTAGAGGTCCACAAATTAAAAAAGGTTGAAAACCTCTGTGCTAAGACATAGGACACTAGGATTAAAGATACCACAGATTCTGGATGCACTTAGAGGTGAGGAGTAATCTAGAAACTCAAAGAGATGTAAGCACTTTCTTGTATCCTACATGACATACCTAAACACCTGTTTTCCCACTCACCCTGCTCAGGAGGTGGGGATAGGCCAGGTCAGGGGCTTTACAACCTGTGTGACTACTTACCAGAGAGGGAATAAAGAAGAGTCTTGAGATCACAAGGCTAGTCCTCAATAGCATTTAGCAGAGGTACAGTGCCAGGAGAGAGAAAGTTACTGTAACTCTGGTTCTTCCAAATGTGTATTCCAAATAGGCATGCATGCATGCCAGTGACTTTTGCCTCGCAGTACCTGTAGACGGGCAGCACTCGCACCTCATGCCTAGTCCCTCCTTTATGGAGTTGCCCCGACCCCCACATTCCTTCGCACCAGGGAAGACTCCAGTGCAGAAGGGATGGAGAGTGGGTCATGGAATACACATCTGCAACACATCTCAAAGAACCACAGTTACAGTAAGTAACCGTTGCTGCTTTGAGGAGATGCAGACACGTATTCCAACTAGGTGACTCACGAGAAGTTCCCTTGTAGAGGTGGGGCTCGGTGTCTATCAGAGTTACAATCACAGGACCACTCTTCCACAGTAGCATCCTCTCTGGAAGATGCAGTGATAGCATACTGGTCCATAAAACATACCTATGGATGACCATGTGGCTGCCCTGTAAATGTATATGGAAATATCATTAAGGAAGACTACTGACGTTGCCTGTGCTCTCGTCGAATGGGTCCATATCTGCTGAGCAGATGTTGCCAATGCTATCTCATACACAGTCCTGATACAAGATGTTATCCCTCTAGAGAGATGGTCTGTCCAGAGAACACATCTATTCATGTGGTCTGCATAGGATATGCACAGGTGAGGTGAAGCATAAAACAGTTCAGATAAAAGGCTAGACACCGTCTAACATATGGAGGCGCTGCTCCGCTGTCGAGGAATGTGGCTTAGGGAAGAAAACAGGCAAATATACAGCCTCGTTCAGATGAAACTGGGAGACCACTTTGGGTGTGGCCAAAGCATTACCTTACTCCTGGAGAACTGTGTGTAAGGAGGCCACACCATCAGGGTCTGGCAAGGGTGGGCTATCAAGAATATAGTTTTCTGAGATGAGGGGCAGTGGACAGGAAGCAGGAGGCTCAAATGGAGACCCCATCAGAGCTGTTAAAATCGTGTCCAGGCCTCACAACGGGACAGGCTCTCGGACCAGAGGATGCAGGTGAAGAAATCCTTTCAGAAATTTCATCACCATAGCGTTGAAGAACACTGATTTCCCTTGGATAGGGGGATGCAACGCTGATATTGCTGCCAAGTTCCAACCCTAATTTCTGAAGGTGCAGCAGATACTCTAAGATGTCCTGGATGGAAGTCCCTATCGGACAGATTCTGCATCACACCAAAAACCTCTTCCACTTCACTAAATAGGCCATCCTAGTGAAAGACTTCCTGCTGTTAAGTAGGACCTGCTGAATAGCCTCTGAACTATGCTCTTCCTCCTCGTTCAGCCATGCCAGGTGAACGGAGCTGATCACCAGATGTACCTGTGGTCTGTGTGAGGTCATCGGGATGGAGAAGTGGCAGGGAGGCTGGACTGACAGAACAAGGAGATCTGAGAACCAGCACTACTGTCTCAGTCATGCCGGGACAACTGGGATGAGTCTGGCTTGATCCGCCTTAAGCTTGGCGATGACCTGGGGAATGTCTGGAACAGGAATACAGCATTCGACTGTCAGCTACAGTGGAAGGTGTTGGAGAGGGAGCCTGGGCCGAGTCCCAGCCCAAGAGCAGAACAGGCAACACTTCCAGTTTTCCCTTGCCGCAAATAGGTCTATTGTGGGGATGCCCCACACTGTGAAAATAATCTGAAGGATACAAACCTTCAGGGGCCATTTGTGGTTCAGGGAGAAGATCCTTCTGAGATGGTTCTGCACCCCTGGTAAGTGGACAGCTACTGGGGTGATGTCCTCTTCAATGCAGAACTGCCACAGGTTGATTGCCTCTAGGCAGAGTGACCGGGAGTGGGCTCCCCTTGTTCACACAGTATACCATGGTGCTATTGTCAGTGAGTATGTGAACCACTGAATGCCTGATACAGTCCTGGAAGGCACAACATATGCTGTGGATGGCCTGGAGCTCTAACACATTGATATGGAGTGAAGCTTCCTTTACCAGACACAGGCCCTGCATCCTCAACAAGTCCAAATGTGCCGCCAAACCCAGAAAGGAAGAGTTGGTAACCTCCAACTTGATTGGCACACTTGATTGGGACTCCTTGGCACACACTGGGTGGGTGGGGACTCCCACCAACGCAAGGACTCCAGAACTGGTGGAGGAAGGCGAATCTACCTTTACAGAGAATGCAGGGCAGAGGGATAAACTGTTCTGAGTCACATCTGAAGAGGGAGAAAGTGCAACCTGGCAAATTGGACCACCTGGGTGCAAGTGGACATGTGACCCAACAGGCTCAGACACACGTGGGCTGTCATATGGAAGGCTGAGGTACACCTGTTGAATTGCCTACAAGTGGTCAGTCGGCAGGTTGGGGGTGGGGTTGGGTTGCTTCAAGGCTAGAAGAAGGGGTTCAGGAAAGATTTCTTTCATGATGCAGTCCCCATCAAGTATGGGCTGTAACTGATGATATTCTGTATGGGTTCAAGTGGGAGTGGCAAGTGGTGTGCAGTCAGTGGGTTTTTTTTTCCTGTACTGAAGCAAGTTTTCTCAGGTATTTGAGTGTCCTTGTGTGACACTCTCAGAATAACCAGACCCATGAGCCACCGTGTTATCTCTCTGACTTAGCAAGACAGCTTTACTGGAGCCTCAACTGTAAGACAGCTCCCAGCCACACCAGTCTGTCTGCCTCGCCAGCCAGCTCCTCAAGACTGCCAGCACAAATCTTGCCTTGCATTCAGTGAACCGCAGTCCCATCTCTCTGCAGTGTCTAGTCCCTCTTACTGGACACTCACAGGTGTTAAGTTCACTGCCTCCAAAGAGACACTGCACACCTTGTCCCTGGGTTAAATCTGGCAGTTTGCAAGCAGAACTCAGGGTCTGAGGATAGCACAAGTATCTTCTCTCTCAAGCATGGTCCATTACCATTACCATAGTATCTGTGCGCCTCATGCTATCTTCACAGCCTGCCTTGGAGGTAGAAAGTGCTATTATCCCCACTGTGCAGCCTGGGAGCGAGACACAGGGTAACACTAAGGGTACATCTACACAGCCTGTGGCCTAGGTCAACAGTCTCTGCCCAGGACGGCTTGCGCAAACACACTAAAACCAGCTGAGTAGAAGGCACTCTGAGGTTCTAGGTCAGGCTGGAGCTGGGGCTCTGCAGCCGATCCCCTTGTCTGCTCTCTGGCCTGTGCTGCAACCTTTACACAGACAGTTCCAGGCCAGCTAGCATGAGTCCCGCAAGCCTGAGTCTGTCACCCAGGCAGGGAGGCTCACTGCTGTGGAAAGTGTACACATACCTGGTGTGAGTTAGAGGCCTGTGAAGATGGAAGTTTTACCCATGTGACCTTTCCAAGCTCACTTTCCCAGGGACTCTGATGGAGCAGGGAATTGAACCCAGGTCTTCTAGTTTTCAGGCTACCGCTTATTCAAAGGGCAAGTCATTTCACCTCTGTGCCTGGCTTTCCCCCATCTACCCAACAGGGACAATACTGCCCCCAAAAGTGATCCTGGCTAAAGAGCAGTGTGAATAGTATCACCTCACCATGTGCTTGCTGAGGAAAGGAGCTGACAGCAAAGCTCATGTGAATATCTTCAGGAGTTGCCAGGGAAAATGCCATCTTTTAATTTACTCAGGTATTGCTGCTGAAAGCAGGTTTTCTACACAGTGCATGCAACTGGGCTAAGAGGCTCTACCTCTACATGCCAGCTCTAGCTGTCTAGGTCCTTATACAGCCCCCATGGACCCAGGGTCTCTTTACCTCTGGCACATGCAAATGGATGTGGGAGGTCACCAGAAAGTCAATGGTGGGTTCCTTCTGCATCAGGAAAGCTCGTGCAAATGTGTAAGCTATTTTGGCACTCTCTTTCATCACATCTCCCAGTTGTCCTGTTATTTCAAGGGACCCATCCTTGTTTTCCTTGTCTTTGGGTCGCCGCAGGGATGTTTCAATAAATAGAGTGGAACCTCCTATGAAAAATGAATACAGGAATCTTTAGAAGATCCAACAAGAACTGGACTAGAAGCAGCTTGTGCCAACCACTCCATATTAATTTTGGTGAATATTTTCCTCTGCACATAACCAAACGCTCTGGGTTATCAGGAGCCCCCTCTGACAGAACACTGGTATACAGCAGCAGTCTTTAGATGAGGCAAGAGGGACACCCCATGCTTCTTGCACTCAAATAAGGAAGCAAGGTCTCTGGTGAGACACAGTCCATATGCCATAGGGCACAGTGTTCGTGTACCTAGGTAGCACATCGTGCTGCTGGAAGATAACGGGCTCATACATGCATGCTACAAAAATCTTTACATTCAGAATTAGTCCCTCCCACAATATGAAGCCTTGGAGAAGCAGCACACTGGCTTGAAGCCAAGAGGGGTCTGATATGAGAGAAGAAATGAGTACCAGCTTTCAGCAGAGAACAAGTCAGGAGCTAAAGTAGCCACAGGAGGAAGTTTCAGTAATGCTAATAAGGCTTCCCCACTGGACCAAGGGGGGCCATATTACTTCCTCTCCTGCACAGCTGCTTTCAGAAAAAAGGCCTGGAAACTTCAGAGGAGCAGTAATTCAGCCCCCAACTGCTGCTAACCATTCAGCACCAGTAACTCTGCCTAACTGGCGAAAAGGAAGTGAGTTTCTCCTGGAAGCATGACCACCCATGACAAATGCCCACCCTGCTAATCCCCCATTGACTCTGCTGCAGCTGCATCTTACCCATAGCTGTCCAGGCCAGGCCCATCACCACTCCAGGAGGAGTGAGGTCATACATCCGATCCACAGTGAAGATGGGCTTGCCAACAAAGTCCTGCAAGTTTTCAGGGGTTACCTCAACTGTTTCTGCTTCTCCACTGACAATCTTATAGGCAGATTTCCTTAACACCTGTGCAAGAGAATGATTAGTTACTGCAGAAAGCTGCCAAGGCAGAAAGCACACAGAGGATGACTTGACATTCACAGCACCCTCACCTTCTCCACCTGCTTCTGCAGGTTCCTCACTCCACTCTCCCTGCAGTACTGCTTGATGAGAACAGTCAGCACATCTGATGAGATCTTGGTCTTGCTTTCATCCAAACCACTCAGGACACGTGCTTGAGGGACCAAGTACCTCTGAAAGAAATCAACCACTATGTGTTCCTTTTAGTCCCCACAACTGAATGCTTGGTCATCCCATTTCACCCAACTTCATTCTGCTCAATGAATACTTTCTAGACATGCCTAAGACTTGTCTTAATTGGAAATCCAGTATTATCCAGCTGGGAGAACAGGTCTGTTTTGGACCTGTTCTACGTGGCAGTGTTCCCTTGAACACTGTACCCAAGTTGACTGGTTGTGCAGAGCAGATGCTCAGATTTACTCGGCTAAAATACCCTTTTTTGTGATTTGATGCAGTCTGTGCAGAGCAGCACCTAATGGATCATTAATGAGATAGCTTCTCACCTCTGCAATTGCAAGTTTCTCTTGTGCGACATATCCTGACACATTGATCATTTCCATTCTGTCCCGGAGCGGCTCTGGGATGGTGTCTGTCACATTGGCAGTACAAATAAAGAGCACCTGGATATGACAAGATAAGCTTGGTTAGGTGTTTCTCATTGGCATGCTGCTTCACTTTACTCTGTCCTTGAGTTCTATCCCCTACTGTTGGGAAGTCAGATTCCAGAGCAAGCTGTTCTCTGCCCTCAAGTCAATGAATCCCACAGCACGCAGTGGGAAGTCAGAATGCTCTGATGGGAGCATGGGGAAGTGGCATGTGCCACTGTAACTAGAGAACAGGGACCTCGGCAGCAGCATGTGGAAGAAACCCAGATGAACATCCACTCTGAAAGTCTCCCTTGCAGCAGTTCAGGAAGCAATTATATAGGCAGGGCACTGGCATTCTGTCACTGACAGCAAGCCCCGCTTTGGCCAGTTAGAAGTGGAAGAGGAGGCCCCATGCTCACTAGCTGGCAGATGATGCTGTGACAGCAGTGTACAGCTGGCTCCCAGTCCAAGGCTCAGGCACCCACAGGACTGGGAGCTACCAAGTTAGATGGAACGTTTTCAGTACAGTGTGTACAGGTTTGGACCCACAATCAACTCCAGTCAAAAAGACTTATGTGGAACCCCCTGTGTCTCAACCACATCTCCCTTGGCCCAGAGAGTGTATTCTATCCTATTGCCTTGATCACTGAATCCTCAGCAGTTTTAATGGCTGGGGCATCTCAATATATTTGTAAACTTCCATTTTAAACATCCAGTTGAACGATACCTTTGATAAATCTACAGGAACATCAAGGTAATGATCCAAGAAGTTAGAGTTTTGTTCTGGGTCCAGCAGCTCTAGAAGGGCTGAGGATGGGTCACCTTGATAGCCTCGCCCAATTTTATCCACCTACAAGTGACAGAAGAACTTAAGAAAATGTAGTAACATGAAAAGCTTCATACCATGATTCATTTTTACTGCAAAGATTTGAGTGCATTTATGACGAGCAGCTGTTTCAAACCCTTGCTCCACCAGACTGTGCTTCTTCACTAAGACCACCTTACTCAGGTGCACCCCGGCGGCAGCACCCTGTCCTCATGGCCTCTAGGAAATAGCATGCTTGGCAAAAAATGGGGCAGTTGTTAGTACTCACAGGAAAAAAGTTGTACAGAAGTGACCCACGGGGACTTCTAAAATGTCCGGAGGAACAAAAATGTATGGCAGCAGCACATCAAGAGTGGCCACTTACAGTAGTCCCAATTCTTTCTTTGAAAGTGGTGTCTGCTCTGATGGACTAATGCAACATCACACTGCCAAATGCAAGACTTGTCATCAACTCCATTTGAAACTGCATTAGGGTCTGTGATGGGTTTATCTTGACTTTATTATACTGCAACTTTATATACTGTTTGCCTTCTTGAAATATTTTTTCATGCTAGTGGAAAGTGTTGGGTTGACAACCAGGAGACCTCTAACTGCCTGTGAATCAGGATCAGCACAGATGCTGACAAGGTAAGCTTCTTACCCCTCATGCCACTGCTTTAAATCCAACCTAGAAGAATTTCCTCCCCACCCCCTTGGGGCCAGAAGAAAAATTGGGGTTTTGTGCCCAGGCACCCCCTTCACCACCTATGCTGAGTCTGCCATTGAGAGTGTGTGTATGTGGGTGCTGGCTGATTACACTGGGTGTTCAAGGGCTCAGAGAGCAGTAGCAAGCCAGACTTTGATCTGAAAGGCCTTAACACAGCAATCTTAATTGAAATGTGTATGATAGGAGACTAAACATTTGGGTTAACTGTCTCAGTGCCTTAGGAGCCCAAACCTCACTGAAAGTCAATGGGACTTTGGAGATTTGGAAAAGTTACCCTTGGAGTTTCCCTGTAACCTGGGGAAGAGCTAGGAGAAAGATCAGATACATCACCTCATCAATCAGGATCAGGGGGTTTTCTGTCTTGGTCTTTTTTAGGCACTGGATTATTTTCCCTGGCATTGCTCCAACATATGTCCTCCTGTTTTATGAGAGACCATATTCAGGAAAGAGAAATAGGGCCGTGCACATATCAGACAACATATCATACAGTTGAGGGAATAATGTGCTTAAGAGGTAGCGATTCATTTTTTTTTACCCCTGTCAAGAATATTCTCAATGACTGCTCAATAGCATCCCCATCAAAAACCCATCTTGCCTAGTTCCAAAAGCGGTCACGGCTAGATACATGTTTGGAGAAATTGCCTGGACAGCAGTTTTACTTCTTAAGTTTGTTTTGTATTTTGGGACAACTGGTTTTCATTCCATTGTATTTTGTGGAGAATCTCAATGCATTTTTTATACCTGGGACAGAGAGGGCAGAGCAGTGGATTTCTTTATACCCTGAGTTGGAGGATCAACCTGCACCCACACAGTGAGCTGGCCCTTTATGAGAGTTTGGGCTCAGTCTCACATGGCTCCAGTTTGCCTCCCAGAGAGCATGTGACGAGAGACAGACTTGCTGGGAATTAGATAGGGCAGCCTGTTCTCACTATGAGCACTACTGTCTTGGGATGCTCCCCAGGGACCATGATCTGGGGAAGGCAGGATCAGTGGAGGCTTCCTGGCTGCATATATACACAGACAGGGAAGAAGACACCATAGGAAGTGGCCCTGGGAAGCAGTGGACCAGAACGGTTTTGAGTTTGAGGATGGTGGCCCATGGCTGAGGTTAAGATTCTGTCACAGTTATTTTTAGTAAAAGTCAGGGACAGGTTGCAGGCAGTAAACAAAAATTCACAGAAGCCCATGACCTGTTCCTGACCCTTACAAAAAATACCCGGGGGTGGAGGATGGGACGGGACACACTAACATCAGTGTGCTGCCAGGGGCGAACTGCCAGTAGCTGCTCCAGCCTTGCTGCCACTTCTGTGGCAGGGGCTTACTGCCACTGTTCTAAACCCAGGGGGGCTGACCCAGCCCGACCACTCCTTCACCCTGGGGCCGCTGCTTTGGTGGCCCTGGGGCTGACAGCTACTCCAGCCCTGCCACTGCCAAACAAGTCCCAGAAAATCCCAGAATCCATGACTTCCGTGACAGAATCATACCCTTACCCATGGTTGAGGGTCCAAAGCCAGGGGGCTCATAGTGGAGAGGGGGATACAAATCCACTGAGAGAAGTGGGGCAGAAACCCCTGCAACAAAGGGAAGAAGAACTATTTAGAGCTAAGCAGTGCACTCAGGTCCAGGTGCAGCTAGAGTGCTCAGGAGGAGGCAAGACATCATTTTGTTTAGCTGGGACTTTTGTTTTAATCCTCAAAGGACTGGATGTCTCAGTCGGATTACAGGGATAAATCACATTAGAATAACTGGCACTCTCAGCAAGAAGGAACTAGTATCCATGAAGAAGCAGAGGCTTCAAATGAGGGGTAACTGAGTCATCAATGCTGGATGGAAGAAACCACTCATGCACAGCAGGATTAAGAACCTCTGAAATATGTTTACTTCTTTCTCCCTGGGTATCTTGAGGCAGGGAGTTTCACAAGTAAATTTTACTCTGCAGGAGTTGCCCTTTGTTTTGCTATTTTAAAAGTGTTGCCCCCAGTTCCGTATTACAGGAGAAGGGGAACACATGCCAGGCTGGTGCACTCACTTATTGGTTTATTTGGAATCCTCTTGTTCTTGTCCTTCCCAAGCTGACTGACTTGTCCTCATCTTAAAATCATTCCTTAGACAGAAGCCCTGAGCATACCAACACCAACACGTAACCACATTCCAACATATCTGAACGGCATCACTCACCTCACCATCATTCAGTGGTGTCACCATTTATGCTGGGGAGCTTTCTAGCTTCACTGCAAATAGGGCTGAGGTCTTTGAAGTTTCATTTCAGATGCATTTCAAAATAGGTTAGGGTGTTTAAAAATTTAAGTTCCTGGATTTAGATACACTTATGAAATGGTGATGGCTTTGTGTGGTATGTTCAAATATCACTTACTAATAAATAGTGCTGAAGACACGTGCGTAGGTTATTAATACTATGTGGCTAGTGTCTAAGCACTGTTAGCCAATACACACATATTACGCATAGGTATTATGTGCATGGTATTAATATAGATTTTATATATTATAGGTTTCAGGAAGTTACATTAACTGAATGTTCCCACAATCCTGTTCACCCATGGCAAGTATCCCACAACACTTTGCAAAACTCAAGTCAGCTTTGGCATTGGAAGATAGGAAGCCTGTCAAAGCCAAGATACATGAATGCTGCATCCTAGCACTTGCTGGACTGTATCTCTACACCCAACTGGTTTGGAGTGTAGAGTCCAAAACCAAGATAAGAAAAGTACAGAACAAAACAACAAGTTAAGGAATTATTATGAACTGGTGAGTTGGATTTTAGTGGCTGGTATAAATACTGCTAATTGAAATGTGTATCTATGAAGCAGGGTGGGTGAGGGAATATCTTATTGGTCCAACCTCTACTGGTGAGAAATACAAGTTTCAGAAGTTGGTCCAATAAAAGATATTACCTCACCCGTATATCCTTGAAGCACACCTTCTCTGGAAAAGTGAACACACTGCAAGAATTTGCTTCCCAAAAGAGAGTCTGTATGTTTCCATTTTGAATTGTTCTGCTTTGTCTTTATGCAATACGTTTGGCTACGTTTCGTTACTTGGTCTTGAACATTTTTAAGAATGAACTGCAAATGTAGTCAAACAATCGGCTACATCCTTTAGTCAACAGCACCTTACATAGAGTACTTGGAAAGGTATTTGGGGAAAAGTTATAGAACAGCCAGAGAGGAGCAGACAGCATGATGTACTTTTTTAAAAGAAAAATCTTTATTCATTAATGTTTTGTTTATTTTAAAATCCTACTGAGGTCATCACTTTAATCACTTCCAAAAGACAAATCATCTGCTGTATCCATAGGATCCCTCTCTTGACTATGGGCAGGGGTGGTGAGTTGTATGGGCCCGTGGTGTCTGTGCTCCAGCAATATTCAGGGCCCAGGGTCCTGGCTCCAGGAACGTTTGGAGCCAAGTCTCTCCCCTGGCCCCGCCTGCCACCCCTGCATGCCTCCCCCGAGCGTCCCTGCCTGTGCCCTGGGCAGTGGGCAGCTGCCCCCTGCTGCGCTCTGCTAGCTCCCAGCATCAACTGCAGCCGCAGGGTCCTAGCACTCTCCAACCGTTAGTGCCAGGTCAGGCTGACCCAGGCTGACCCTGACCCTGCCCTTCTGCCTTGGACAGATGGACCCTTCCCTTTTCTGGCGGTAACGTCCACCAACACAGGTCCCCCACCCACAGTCACTGTTCCTGCCCCACGCTGGGCAAGGGGCAGCCCCATCCCCCACCCCCAGTGAGGGGCAGCAGCAGAGGAGGAGGCGCACATATGATGGCAACCCTCCTGGCACCCACCACAAGGGAGGCGAAGGGGCTTCCTGGACCTGAGAGGGGTCCTAGGAGCGTGTACAGTGACAGTGGTGCGAGGTGAGTGTGCTGCTGGGGGAGAGAGGGGGGCCCCTTCCCTGGACCTCGCTGCTGCCAGTGCGGGGAGGGCTGGAGGGAGTCCTTCTCTCTGGCCCTAGCTGGGGGCAGCCTGCACCCCAAACTCCTCATCCTTGGCCCCGCCCCATCCTAGAGCCTGCACCTCCAGCCAGTCCTCACCCCAACCCTCTGCCCTAGCCCTGAGCCCACTCTTCCACTGTGAACCCTCATCGCCAGCCACACTCCCGCAGCCTAACTCTCTGCCTGAGCCCCTCCTACACCCCACCCAGAGCCCTCACATTTTGACATTATTTTTAAAAATATATATTGGCTTACAAGGCAGGTGTGGGGAGGAGGGACTTGGACCCATTCTTGGCACCACCAAAAATTATACAAAACTGTTGCCCCTGACTATGGGAATTTAAATTACATGCACATTTCATCGTCAGCAGGGTCACTGTAAAGGTTGATAAAAACTCACTGGGGTGAGAAATTCTTGAGTTAAACTGACCTGTGTCCTTTGATTTCTGCCACATCAGTCATTCCTCCAACACTGAAGCGGAAATACTCTCGGTTTAAGGCTCTAGCGATAGAGCGGGCAATGCTGGTCTTGCCAACCCCTGGAGGGCCATAAAAACAAAGAATCTTCCCTTGGGTTGATCCTCGCAGTTGGCTGACTGCTATGAATTCCTGATGAACAGAAGATGCATTACAGGCAAGTACTGGGCAGCCCCACATTCAGCCAGGAGAAAAAGAACATCACAGTTACCGTGAGGAAGTTCTTCAGTAACGCAGGGCTGGAGGACTTTACCTGACACCATTTATGCCCAAGGAGATAGGAAAGAAATAGCTCCTCAGATTAACCTTGAAGGAGAGAGCTGGTAAAGATCCTATGGCACATCCTCTCCTGGCTGGGGGCAAGGAGCTGACAACTATATATGGAGCCCCGTCATTCCACTGTCTGCTGGGATGGAGCCACTTCTCCCCTATGGCTTAGGGAGTGGGATTCTATGCCTCCCTCCTACCCCCACTGGTTCTTACCTGCCTCCCCCATTCAGTGTGCACTCCGCTCCTACTGTTCAGTGTTCCTGAACTACTCCCCATTGTTACAGAGAGAGAGAAAAAAATGTCTTGCCTCTGCTACAAAATGAAACTGGACCAATACTTGCATGTTTCACTCTGCAGGACATAGCCCTTTTCAGTTTCATTCAGTTACAGAAGCACAGTTCTCTAGTTCTAGCAAGCTGCTGTAACAGATGGCGGCTGCACAGAGTGTGGGTCTGTGTGTCCACAACACACTGGAGCAGCATGCCTCCAAGTGGTTTGAGGTTGTCTGAGCACAGGGTACCCCAGATAGTTAAGGTATACACCATCCTTGCCCTACAGTCTGAACTCTGTCCTCTGAATGAAACCTCAACTGCCCTGGCAGCCGTGATAACACTATTCTTTCCAATGAGGAGGAGCACTGTGAGGATGCAGTACAAGAAATGGTCAGACTGTGTCCTCACAAAGGCAAAAGTCTCATTTAGGGCAAGCTTAAAGAACACCAGCTGGCTGCTCCCTGCTTATGCTCAGCCACTTCAACCTGCTCTGCACAGCCCACCCCACAGTTACCCTTTGTCCCAGAGGGAGTCCTTAAGAAAAGTGTTCACCCCTGCCCTTCAGTGCTGTGCAATGCAGGTTACCAGTGTGCTACCATGGCAAAAATAGCCACTGTGTTCTTCTGCTTGCACAACCCACATAACTCAGTGCAGAAACAACGTGTCTGCTGTGTCTGGGTACGGATGCACCTATCCTCATATCACAGTGTGAGCTGTGGCTACCTGATGCAAGTGGCCCCTGCGCCAATCAATACAGCCACCCTAATACTGTGCAGTGCAGTTGGAATGCATGCAGATGAATGACAATGCAATTCTGTGGGACACAGCACAACACAAAAAATGGTACGTTTATATAGTTTTCTCTCATGTCTGCTTATTATAGGGCAGCCTTGCTGCAACATACTTGCAGTATATCCACAGTAGCTTTTTCCAGCTGCAGGAGGTAGCTAAGGTGGAAGGGCAACCTGGTGTGTACCTTAAGCTCTGTTTCTCCTGGATTTTAGAGGGTTAAATAGAGATGCACTCTACATTCTGGAAAGGTATGAGGCATGGCTGGTAAACCTGACCTCTGCATTAATGATGTTTCTGGGCAGTGAATAAATGTTAATCAGGAAACTATTTCCCTACAGCGTTTTCGCATTTGCTCAGCCCCACCAGTGGCAAAATGGTACACAGCGGTTTAAAATCAGAACAACAATCTTTTAGGTCAGTGGTTCTCAATCTTTTCCAGTTGCTGCCACCGCCGCTCCCCACCTCCCCTTACCAGTAACGGAATCTGTCCACGCCCCCCTTCCATTACTGCACAGCCAAGGCTTCCTTAGCAGCAGAGCCTGGGCTGAAGGCTGAGCTGGGGATGTGGGAGGAGCTGGTCTGGGTGTGGAGAGGGGATGAGGGCAGAGCCGGAGTGAAGCTGTGACTGGGGTCGGAGCTGGTTTGGGGATGGAGACGGAGTGAGGGTGGAGTTGGGCCTGGAGATGGAGTAGGACTAGGGCCTGAATGAGGTTGGAAGCAGAGCTTGTCGGGGGGCAGAGCAGGGCTGGAAGTGTGGCACTCCCTCCCCACTCCCTATAAGGACTGCCTTGGGCCTGGCCACATGCCCCCCTGAACATTCCTCTGCGGCCCCCCCCCACCCAAGGGAATGTGCCCCACACATAGAGAACCACTGTTTTAGATGTCAGTGACAATTCAACAGAGGGGGAACAAAAATCTTGGGCTCTAGTTTGAGATCACTGAACAGTAATAAGCAAACTACCCTTGCTACCTTTATACAGACAGAGCCACTAAAATATGCCGCTACCCATCCTACACCACCAAGGCTCATGCATCTCCCCCATTAGACACATGAGGAAACAAACTGTACAGAGAGCCATGAGCCAAGCTGCACAATGCCACCTAGAATGACATACGCTGCCTTACCAGAATTCGCTTCTTGACGTCATCCATTCCATAGTGATCCTCCTCCAGAACTGCCCGAGCTCTGGTTAGCTCCAGGTTCTCCTCGCTGCATTTACCCCATGGGATGGACGTCAGCCAATCCAAGTAGTTCCGGGTAACACTGGCAGCAGCACACAATCAAAACAGTCAATATTGCAAAAACCAACACACCAGTGAAAGAGAGTTTCATTAAGATGAGTGGGATTTAAACTGTACTCATGGGGGGTGTATAGGAAGTGTCTTCTCTCTGTCACTTGAAATTCTGTTCTGTTCAGTTTGCCTGAAACAAACTGTTAAAAATTGCCCCTCTCTTCTGTTTGCATCGTGCAGGGAGATTTTGGCAGCCTCCCAAAATAACAACTGCACATGAACATTCTGAGGTTGGGCTAATGCTGCCACTGGAGCAGCAGCAGATAGCACTGTACCAGCTGCCAAGGCAGATTTAGAGGCTGGGCTTCTCCTGACCAAGCACCTTTAGCTACTGGGGAGCAGAGAGAAAGTCACAGCACCTCCCTCCATTGCCCCCCTCACCCCGGCTCCTGTCTCCCATGGCCCACCTCACTCCCTCTGGGATAAGAGCCTTCTCCTGCTGTCAGTTAATGCAGTTAGTCCTGTAGCTCAAGTGGTAGCTGTCTGTGCTTCTGTATGTACTGATGATTTACAGTTCAAACCTGGCTGACAATGCATGATGGGAGGTGAGAGCTGTTACAGTGATAAGTAAGTTTGGGTTCTTCCCCACCCAAGAATACACACACAGGAAATTATAAAATATGTTTAAAAGCACATTATTTAGATGGCAACGGTAAGTTCTCAAACGTTAGGAAACCAGATTTACTCTGGCCCCTGCAACATTAAATCTGAGCCCTTGTGTATGCCCCATACAGTTTAACTACATGGTCACAAACTATTTTTTTTCCATAGGACCTCTGCCTCATTCAGCAAGTCGGACAGAAAAACAAGAGGCAGAATTAAAGTTGCACAAGCAAACATGAGTCTGCCATTTCCTAATTTTAAGGTGCTTGATTCTGCTACCTGAAGAACATTCATTGAACAGTTTTAACAGTTTCTATATTAATGTTCCATGTTTTCTTACAGGTGGGATGGGCAGCACCACCTATTAAGTTTGCCTGACCCTTCCCATTAAAAGACTCTTTACCCTTACTTATAATGTTGCAAACCTTAACCTTTCAGACTGAAGTTTTACATGTTGGGTATCTGTCTCAGGCTGAATTTTTCAGCCAAACAGGTTCAGCCATTTCTGCGAACACACATTGTTTCATCTATGTGAGGAATTTTAGCAACCTCTTCTTTTAAAAGCTCTAGTACCCACATGCTTTGAAGCAGGGACTTGAGGCAGACAAGATTGGATGAGGAGTTACGATTGGTGAGGGAGGACTGGGACTAGCTGGGCAAGGAGATTAGGACTGAACCAGTAAGATGGGGAAAGGAAATGTGGTGGATGTGGTAAGGGAGACAGATCTAATGAGGAACTGGAATACAAGGGTAGAACTGTAATTAGCTGGGCAAAGAGACTGTGAGAAAGATCTGCAAGGTTCAAGGGAGAAGAGATGGGACACTGAGTTTGGAGGAGGCACCTGAGACCGAGACTGGGAGCTAATGGGAAATAGGTGACTGGAGGCCAGAGTGAGGGACAGAGACTGGCTGAGAAACTGATGGGGGACTGGGACTGGCTAGGCAAGGAGACAGAGTGGGAGTGAGAAGACTAGGTCTTGCTGGGCAAGGACACTGGAACTACAATGAGAAGACAGGAGTGGGGAAGAGACAGGACTGGACAGAAGGGTTCACACTTTTGAGGGCAACTGGCAGCAGCAAAGTCTATGCCCACTAGGACACACGCTACTCCAGAGCCTGGAACGGAATGAATCTTGTCATTCCTCCGCTGTCAGCAAACATCTGTGAAACTAATCGTCAAAGTGCATCTCTTTCCCCTCTAGAGCTGGTCCACGCAGAGGATACCAGCTTACTACTACTATCAGTTCTCCATCAGCACAAGTGGAAGAGGTCTGTGTGGCAGATTTGATGGTTCCAACCCTGCTGATGACCCATGTGGGTTATCAATATAATGCCACAAGAAGGAATTTGTTTTTTTAGTTTACTTTTTTTAAAACTAGGAAACTGCACGCAAACAGAACTATGTGAAAAGAACATTATTAAGGTTGCGAAGTCAAGCACAGTGCTCACAGTCCAGATACCACGATACTGGGGCTGGAAATCTAAGATGGGTTTCCAGCATGGCAAGGCAGAGAATTCTTTCTATGCCAGCAAAAATATTTAGTATATTTTAGATGCAAAGAGATGCTCTGGCATTCACTGTGTGACAACTACACAAAATGCTGCTTTGCATTAATGGAGCCTTGGTCTCAGTGAAATCCCAAAAGCTTGGGCACAGGGTGATCTATGCCAGTGTTTTCCAAATGATGGCTCCTGACTCTCCTAACTGGTCCCTGGACCCCTGCTGAAAGTTGCTTCCACTCTGAAATCTGAAATGGCACCCCAGGGAGCAGAGGAAGGGTGTATGTATGTGTGCGCGCACATGAACACACACTGTATGTATAAAATGGTGAGTCTCCAAAAAGACCAAATATAGTTGATGGGTCCCCTTTAGTAAAAAGTGTGGAATCACTGCTCTATGCTCCTGAAAGCCCACATCAATGAGTAACAGATTATGTTGCAAGAGTGATTCAGCCCTTTGCAATTCCCATCCTGCCCAAGCATTTTCAATCAATTAACAAGAGTTATGTTGCTGATCAACTGTCATGTGACAGATTAGCCTCTTGTTTCTCATGAAATCTAGAGCCCTCTTTTGAGAGCCAAAGCTGAGCTGCTTAGGGAGTGAGCATGAGAGCACTGTGTGAGACTTGTACTGAGGAATGGGGGATGGGACTACATAACCCTTGCTCACCCCATTAGGTTGTAAGAAATGGATTTCTAGAACTCCCAAAGAAAATAGTTGAAAGTAAATCGACACAGTAAAAACAGAAATCAACGGAACAATTATTTACAGGATCTACAGTAAGTCCACAGGGGAGAGCTAAGTTACCCTTTCATTTCTGGATACTGATTCTACACCAGGGGTCCGCAACCTTTCAGAATTGCTGTGCGGAGTCTTCATTTATTCACTCTGATTTAAGGTTTTGCGTGCCGGTAACACATTTTAACGTTTTTAGAAGGTCTCTTTCTATAAGTCTATACTATATAACTAAACTATTGTTGTATGTAAAGTTAATAAGGTTTCAAAATGTTTACAAAGCTTCATTTAAAATTAAATTAAAATGCAGAGCCCTCTGGACCAGTAGCCAGGATCCAGGCAGTGGGAGTGCCACTGAAAATCAGCTTGCGTGCTGCCTTCGGCACCTGTGCCATAGGTTGCCTACCCCTGTTCTACACAATGCAAAGAGAACAATATTATGGAGCAAGGAGAGCAATCCCCACACTGTAGGTCAGTGTTTCCCCAAGCAAGGTGTCCTAACCAACCAAAGGGTTGTGGGAAGGGTTTACCACTACCATCACGAGCCCATCTCAGACCCACACCACCCATACGAATATAAGAACAGCCATACTGGGTCAGACCAAAGATCCATCTTCCGACAGTGGCCAATACCAGGTGCCCCAGAGGGAATGAACAGATCAGGTAATCATCAAGTGATCCATCCCGTCGCCCATTCCCAGCTTCTGGCAAACAGAGGCTAGGGGGACACCATCCCTGTCCATCCTGGCTAATAGTCATCGATGGACCTGTCCTCCATGAACTTATCTAGTTCTTTTTTGAACCCTGTTATAGTCTTGGCCTTCACAACATCCTCTGGTAAACAGTTCCACAGGTCAACTGCGTTGTGTGAAAAAAATACTTCCTTTTGTTTGTTTTAAATCTGCTGCCTATTAACTTCATTTGGTGACCCCTAGTTCTTGAGTTATGAGAAGGTATAAATAATACTTCCTTATTTACTTTCTATACACCCGTCATGATTTTATAGACCTCTATCACATCCCCCTTACTCAGCTCTTTTCCAATCTGAAAAGTCCCAGTCTTATTCATCTCTGCTCACATGGCAGCTGTTCCACACCCCTAATCAGTTTTGTTGCCCTTTTCTGAACCGTTTCCAATTCCAATATATTTTTTTTGAGATGGCATGACTCCATCTGCATGCAGTATTCCAGATGTGGGTGTACCATGGATTTATCTAGAGGCAATGTGATATTTTCTGTCATATTACCTGTCCCGTTCTTAATGATTCCCAACATTCTGTTAATTTTTTTTGACTGTCGCTGCACATTGAGTGGATGTTTTCAGAGAGCTATCCACAGTGACTCCAAGATCTTTTCCTTGAGTGGTAACAGCTAATTTATACCCCATCTTTTATATGTATAGTTGGGATTACATCTTCCAATGTGCATTACTTTGCATTTATCAACATTTAATTTCATCTGCCATTTTGTTGCCCAGTCACCCAGTCTTGTGAGATCCTTTTATATTCTTAACTATCTTGAGTAATTTTGTATCATCTGCTAATTTTGCCACCTCACTGTTTAGCCCTTTTTCCAGATCATTTATGAATATACTGAATATGACTGGTCCCAGTACAGACCCCTGGGGGACACCACTATTTACCTCTCTCCATTCTGAAAACTGACCATTTATTCCTATCCTTTGTTTCCTATCTTTTAACCAGTTACCAATCCATGAGAGGATTTTCCCTATTATCCCATGACAGCTTACATTCTTTAAGAGCCTTTGGTGAAGGACCTTGTCAAAGGGTTTCTGAGAATCTAAGTACACTATATCTACTGGGTCCCCCTTGTCCAAGTGTGCATTTGACCCCCTCAAAGAATTTTAGTAGATTCGTGAGGCATGATTTCCCTTTACAAAAAACATGTTGACTCTTCCTTAACAAATTGTGTTCCTCTATATGTCTGACAAATCTGTTCTTTGCTGTAGTTTTCCTGCCCCACACATGCCCCAGAAATGATCTGGGGAGCTGACCTGAGTACAGTGCTCTGAGTGGACCCCCCCAGGGTGTTTCACAGAGCTTTGCCCTCACTGGGAAGCCCTAACTGGCTTGCAGTGCTCTTAGTCACCACAGCTCTGGGTTTAAGGGGGATTCTCCCATGCACCTGGGGCAGGGGTGCCAATCCAGGTGAGCAGGGCACCTGAAGGGGGTGGGGAATCCCTTCCATGTGCCACCACCCCTCTGCAGGCAGGAGCCACGGACAGCCACAGACCCCAGAAACAGCTGCTGATCAGCCAGTACCCGCTGGGGGCTGGGATGTCAAGAGGGGCAAGGAGAGTCAGGCCCCTTCATGACACTGGGGGGAGCAGGGGGAAGCTCACTGAAACATGGTGCAGAGTGCGATTAGGGGAGGGGCAGCTGCTAGGTATGGTTGGGGGTGCCCGATGCTGCCAGGTGACTTGGGGTGAGTATAGGGC
This sequence comes from Chelonoidis abingdonii, assembly GCF_003597395.2. Lineage (NCBI taxonomy): Eukaryota > Metazoa > Chordata > Testudines > Testudinidae > Chelonoidis > Chelonoidis abingdonii. The sequence continues at coordinate 27,248,410 of NC_133779.1, read as the reverse complement.
TGGGGGCACTGCTTCCAAAATGCATTTTTTGAAGGTTAAAATCTAAAAAGCTGTCTAAGAGCTGTTCGAAGTGGCTAGTGGACTCCCACTGAAAGGTGTCCCCTCCCCACCACCGAAATGGCATCCCTAGGAAGCAGAGGAGAAGGAGGTGGGGGGAGAGGTGCACGCACACACACTCTATTGGTGAGTCACAATAAGAGACAAAAGGCAGTTGGAGGATCCCTTTGTAAGAACGTGGGGAACCACTGCTCTAGGTGCCCTGTGGCACTGCACACATTTCAAATACAGCTCTAATTAATCCTCATTGCACACAGCACCAGTGGGCACTCACTTGAATTCTGAGGAGTGATTGTCCAGCAAACCAAGTTTGTTCAGCTCTTCATCAATCACTTCCATGACATGTTTTGGCACTACCAGATCCTTGAGCCGCTCTCGGAATTTCTCCTCTATGGCATCTTTGTCCTCCTTCTCTAGGCCCAGCTCTTTCTTGATAATCTTCAGTTGCTCTTGGAGAAGATACTTGCGATGAGTCTGCTTGATCTTCTCCTCAACCTAGACACAATGAGTACAGTAACTTTAACCTGTTACAACTAAGCCCCCTGCTCCCCGACCCAACACCATATGCCTCCAACCACTTTCCAGAGAGATCTGAATGAACTGGGAGTTCCCCAGCAAGAGAAGATGCAAATACCCCTTGGAAAGCACTTGCAGTGTAGCTCTACTCTAAGAAGTGACCAAGAGTGGCATTGTGGAGTCTCACATTTATTGCATTTCAATTACTTCTCTGTCACATGCGCTCAAGTTTACAAACAAAGGTGGCTCCAGCAACTTAACAAGGCATCATCTATTTCCCAGCTCTTGGAACTAGAACCGAGGCCCTTTCAAAGCTCCAATATCTAGATCACATCCCTTTCGTACCCTTCTTGCATGTTTTGTAAAAGTCAGTCACATATAACTCACTTTAACAGGAAATGGCACACACATTGGCTTTGTTGCTCAGCTATTAAATATAAGATTTTTTTTTTTTTAAACAATAACTGGAGTCACATTGCTTTAATGTCATCTTATTTTTAAAAGAGAACATTAGGAATCATTAGGATTCCTCCCTTGAATGTATATTATTTTAAAACACAATTGTGTTGTTTTCAGTGTGTGTATACAATTCTTCATTTAAACTAAAGCCATAGAACATTTACATGTGCAATATGAAGTTTTTGTAAATTAAAAGTGACGTATACCTGTCAAAAATACTACACTTCCTTCAATTTCTGTCCACTTTCTCTTAATCTACAACGCATACCCAAGTAACTAATGCAAATTAGTGAGGTTTCTACTTCACAAGACTAAATATAGATGACATTGTCCAGCTGAGAGACATGAGATGCCACCACATAACTGCTATTAACTTAGTGTTCATCTATATTGCAGCAATGAGTGCAGTATAAGAACTTATAAGACAAGGTATGTGCCCTGTTCCTTTAGAGCCTCACCTCCCGTCCAAGACGCTGCTGGAGTTTACTCAGCTCATACTCTTTCTTCAGGAGAGAGAGGGCCTTATAAAGCCGTTTGGGAATCTGAAAAAAAACCGAAACCCAGCAACAAACTGTGTCTTCAGATTTATCACAGGCCTGTTAGCACTTGGCGAGAAAGGCTACTGCCTAACGACAAAGGCACAAAAGGAGGTTGATGAGCTGTCACAATGTTCTTCCATGAACCTACAACTCTCCAGTATCCACAGTTTTGCTGAGACTGATGCAAAATAACTTCTCCACTCACAGGTTGAAGATAAGCATGTACAAAAGCACATCCAATGACTTCAACACATAAGGAATAACATGGCATGATCACTCTGGACAGCCAACATCTAGCAATGTGGAACTGATGGGAAAACTCAGTCGTTTGCCATCAAACAAGCCACCTCTCACCGATTCTACTGTCATTCAAATGCAGGAAAGATGATAAAGATTTGGTTTAACTCTCAAAGGATAACTCAGGCTGATAACAAGGGATGCATTTTCAAAGAAGAGACAGAGCTAATGCCCTCCTGCAGTGCTCCACCCCTCCCGCAAGGATACAATGTGATAAAAAGGACTAACTCCTTAATGCTTTAAAACTTGGCAAAGGAGCTGCATTTTTGTGAGACCACTGGATTATTCCAGTCTATGATCCATTTTAAACAGATTTTGTTTCTTTTACCTAATACAATAAGTGTCATGAGATCCCCACTTACCATTACCATTCCAATTTAGCTCACAATGGAAATCATACACACACACAGATTTAATTGTCCATTGAAATCAACCCTTAACCAAATGCAGAGCTAATGTGGCCTCAGAGTAGAGGACACTAGAGAAGTCACAACAAGTAATGATGTATCTGCTTTGAAAGAGGCAGCTATATGACGTGATTTATCAGTTAAAAGTTTCTTCATCTTACATTGGTTTCTTCCAGGATATCCTGCAGCTCGTGCGACTCTGCCCCTGTTAACGCTGCACCCATGTCACTCAGATAGATTGGATTATCTACCACTCGTTGCCCTGCCTGCATCATCTGAAGCACAGACTCTCTGAAAGGTCAATTAGAAACAAGAATCAAAACATCTAATAAAAAGTAAATGGTTTCTTTGATTTAAATATTCTAAGAATACAGAACACTCCCATTTTCCCACATGGCCCAGGGAGCAGCTGAAACTTTTGGATAATTGGGCCTTTGGCTAACAGGCATGCTATTTTAATGCTTCAGATGCAACATAGGGCTACATGGGGACACTATGGATTCAGGTAACTATGGTTTTCAGATAATTGGAATTATATCATATTAGAAATTCCTCAGTACAGCCAACAAGACAGGTGGGACGAAACAGCAGTTCAGCATTTCAGAGTGAAATAACGTCATTTTTCAGTCCAGCTCAACCAGCGCTCACGGGGTGACTAAAGTGAGGAATTATTGGTGGCTAACCCCAGCCTTAATGCAGGCAAGATCTATGGAAGTGTCCCCCACCCAGCTCTGTAGCACCTCTGCATCTCAGGAATCCTAAGCCTAGCTTGGCAGCTGTGGCAAGCTTTTGTTGTAACATGTCTTAGGTTAAGACTCACGTCAGGTGACTAAGCTACATTTGAATCCAGGTCACCAGTTAAGCTTAGTGCTTTTAGCCCATGGGCTCGTGAGCCTACCCTCCTAGACATTTAAGTTTCATATCATTCCCTTTATTACCATCTTGTTCATTAAATCTACTTCCAGCCTGAAGCTAAATCCTAGGTGGGAAACTCTCTCCAGTTACTGCTGTCCTTTGATTAAGCTACAGCACACAGACATTTACTGAGTCTAGAAAGAATGGCTTCAAAGTACTGAACATGCCTGAAAACTGCTGAAAGCCAGAGGTAGAACAGGACAGGGTAAAAGTACCTGTAGAGAGGGTTCAAGGCAATGATGTCCCGGATTGTTTTGACAATTTCTGCAGTAAGCGCCTATTAAACAAAACAACAGAGTCTGAAACCCACAAGTCTTGACTGAAAATGCAAGCAAAGAATTGCTTCTTCCTCCCATGTCAGGGCCCAGAAACACCAGTAAGATGGGCAAAAGACCCTACTGCATGTGTCCATTTAACTCTGGTTGTTGTTAAGGAAGCTTGCCCTCCTCCATTTCCCATTGTTCTGGGAGGGAGGGAGGGAGGGCCTGCAGACTGGGCTCTTGCATAGAGTAAACTAGCTTGGCAGTTGTGGCAAGCTTTTGTTGTAACATGTCTTAGGCCAGTGGTCCCCAATGCCGTGCCCACGGGCGCCATGGCACCTGCCGGGGCATTTATGTGCACCCACCTAGTGCCCAGCAGGGGAGAGAAGCCGTGGCCCAGCACCTGCTGGGGAGAGAGAACTCCAGGGCTGCAGGCACCAGTGTTCTCTGTCCTTGGCAGGCGCGGGGCTTCGGCTTCTCCCCGGCTTCTCCGGGGCTGCAGGCACCAGTGTTCTCGGTCCCCAGCAGGTGTGGGGCCGCGGCTTAAGCCGGAGAGAAACCACGGCCCCGTGCCTGCCTGGGACAGAGAACTCCAGGGCTGCAGGCTGTGGGCACTGGTGTTCTCGGTCCCTAGCAGGTGTGGGGCTGTGGCTTAAGCCGGAGAGAAATTGCGGCCCTGTGCCTGCCTGAGACAGAGAACTCCGGGGCTGCAGGCAGCAGTGTTCTCTGTCCCCAGCAGGCGTGGGGCCCGCCTAGTGCCCAGCATGGGAAAGAAGCCGGGGACCCGCGCCTGCTGGGGACAGAGAACTCCAGGGCTGCAGGCTGTGGGTGCTGGCATTCTCTGTCCCTGACAGGTGCACGGCCATGGCTTCTCTTCAGCTTCTCCGGGCTGCAGGCACCTGTGTTCTTGGTCCCCGGCAGGTGTGGGGCCGCGGCTTAAGCCGGAGAGAAGCCGTGGCCCGGCACCTGCCGGGGACCGAAAACACCGGTGCCTGCAGCCCTGGAGAAGCCAGAGAGAAGCCGTGGCCCTGCGCCTGCCAGGGACAGAGAATGCCAGCGCCCGCAGCCCCAGAGTTCTCTGTCCCTGGCAGGTGAAGGGCCGCAGCTTCTCTCCCTTGCTGGGCACTAGGCAGGCCCTGTGCTTGCCAGGGACAGAGAACACCAGCGTCCACAGCCTACAGCCCCCGAGTTCTCTGTCAATGGCAGGCGCGGGGCCACGACTTCTCTACACGGCTGCAGGCGCCGGTGTTCTCTGTCCCTGGCAGGCGCAGGGCTACGGCTTTGAAGCCGGGGACAGAGAACTCCAGGGTTGCAGGCTTCATTCTATGTTAAAGTAAGAATAATAAACGTTGAACTGCTGGTCCAAATATATTTGACTTTTTAAAAATAAATAAGATGAAAACTGTTTATGATATTTATTTTGTAAAAACTCCTTAATTTTTCTTACAGGTAGATAAAAAAGAGCAAATTCACATGGTAAATGAAAGAGTAATTGCTGAATAATTTATTTAATACCTTTTGCATGTAAAATTACCCTTTTTATCTTATGGATTCATATATTATGTAATATTAAAGATGATGTTTTTTGTATTATTTAATGTACAGATACAAAATAAGTCTTGAAAAATTGCTGGCGCCCGCCACACTCTTCTGAAAACATGAATGTGCTACTGGACACAAAAAGGTTGGGGACCACTGTCCTAGGCTAAGACCCATGTCAGGTGACCAAGCTACATTTGAACCCAGGTCACCAGTTAAGCTTAGTGTTTTCAGCCCATGCACTCATAAGCCTACCCTCCTAGACATTTAAGTTTCACATCATGCCCTTTATTATCATCTTGTTCATTAAATCTACACCCTCAAGTTGGCCCTTCAGACATCATCCTTGAAAGAAGTTACAATCATTCTTTAGCCAAGCTAGTTAAAATAAATGCCCAACAGGATACAAGCTATTACATGAGATGCATGCACAGCACAATCCATCCTTACAGTGATGTTAATTAGGGGCCAGGGATCCTGAGCAACAGAGCTGTTGCACTGAGAAGGGTCATTGTAATGGGATTAACATGCAGGCACCTTCCATGGGGTGAGGTTAAATGAATGGACAGTGTAATAGACCTGTAAACAGCATGTGCAGGACATCCCCAATAGCTCAGGCACAGATCTGGATACACACACTTGCTGCACTAGGCTTGTGTGATTTCTTCACTTACTTTAACTTCTTCTGTGATCTGAAAATCTTCATGGACAACATTGTCCACTTCTACCATGAGCACTTCTTCCGGCGAGGCAGCCACAGGTTCTAGCACCAGCTCCACAGTTTGGTCCTTTGGTCCCTCCTCTTCTTCAGCCTCTCTCTTGGAGCGCTTCAGCTTCCTTCTTGCTTTCTGTTTGTTCTCAGATTCAGATTCCTCAGGCTCAACCTCTAGTTGCTTGTTTATACGAATTCTGAAGACCAAGAGAAGACAAGTGTAGCCAGCACTGCAAGTCTAACATTGGTGTATGTGACTACCCTACTAGAACGGGGAGGGGCAGAGTTACTTGTAGTCTCTGGATTAAATATTAAGCTTAGGTGTCACCCTTTCTAAGGTCTCTATCAGGAACACTGAGGATTGATTTAGCATAACTAAGAATCAGGCAGCTGTAAACCCCCATGGGATTTGCAAACCAAATACTAAAAAGAATAAACTGAAGCATGAAAGAGAGAAACTGGCTGCTGAGTTAGCTCCTTTGTAGTTCTGCCCTACGTCAAAGTGGAATTCGATTTCAACATTTTGTTTTGAAGAACCAACCCTTCAAAGAAAACACATGCTTCATCAGTAAGCAAAACAACTGAATTTGAATCTGTGATCCTTGGCTCCCTCATCACATCCTGGTCTAAGTATAAGGATGGACACACAGACTGAAATCTTTTCATCTGATGGACCATCTCTGCTATATGTCTTTGCAGAGCTCAGCACAATGGAGCGGGTGCCATCACAATGCAAATTAGTAAACAAGTAACTTTAGATCTGAAAGACCCAAAGGCTTTTCCAATCTGGTTGTCTATTTTACTAAGCTCTTCTGAGCAGGAGCTTGTCTAGCATTTATCTCAAGTGCCACACACACTTATAGCACTAAAACAGTAACACCTGTTATATGAGTGGGATTATCCCCCTGGATTAGTCAATCCATTACCCTTGCCAGAGATTATCACCCAGACTGTGCTTCCTCAGACACTAACCCTATCTGTTAGATCAGAAACTTCCAGACCCAGGAGTGGGAGATCTTCTGGAGACGTGTACCCCCATTCTATCAGGGATAGAGTGGGGCAAAGTGCAGCACAGATTGTAAATACAAGATTTCAATTTTGAGCAAACACTTAGCTGACAATAGCAAGCTCCCCAAAGAGACCTCAGATAGCACCCCATAACCCTCTTTTCCTCATTACAAGTACAGTAACATATGTGCAGTGGCGAGAGCTGAAGGATGTGCCTGCCCACCAAGAATGGCAGACACATGCCTGGGCTCTGTAGCAGATGCAGTTACCTTCGGTGCCCCATGACAATCATGCGCAGCTTGTCTCCAAGGTCCTGCATTTCATGGATCTGGACAAAAGTTCCTGTCTGGTAGATTTCATTCAGGTTTTCCACCACGTCAGATTCATTGCTGATAAAATTTAAAGGTAAACATTACATAAACATGAGACAGACAAGGTAGGTGAGATAATATTTTTTGGACCAATTTCTGTTGGTGGAAGGTACAAGCTCTCGAGCTACAAAGAGCTCTTCAGGTGTGGGGAACGAAGCAGTGTGTCTGAGTTAAATACATGTTGGAACAGACAAGCTGAAGGGGTAACAGGTTAGATTGTTATGCATAAAGGGTTTGAGTGGGCAATTAAGGGTAACAGAGTGTGGCATGTTACAAACAGCTGTAATGAGCCATAAAACCCTGTTAAAACCATGGCTTTTGGTTCTAGCAGAATTATGAATTTAGGTTCCCAGGCTCATCTTTTTTTTTTTTTTTTTTTTTTTTTTTTTTAATAATAGCAGATATACCTATCTCCAAGAACTGGAAGGGACCTTGAAAGGTCATTGAGTCCAGCCCCCTGCCCTTGCTAGCAGGACCAAGTACTGATTTTTGCCCCAGATCCCTAAGTAGCCCCCTCAAAGATTGAGCTCACAACCCTGGGTTTAGCAGGCCAATGCTCAAACCACTGAGCTATCCCTTCCCCCATCTTTTGGGGATGTTGCGCAGGTTTCCCTTGAGGACAAGTATTGAAAAATCAGATATGGGGCGATTGCTTTGTGAACAGCATTTGCCCAAAGGTGATACGGTGTTTTTGACAACTCCCTCCTTGAACCCAGCCCCTATGTATTCTGTTGTGGGGGAGGGAAGGGGGTGAGTGTCCCCTAACCTAAAGCATTAGAGATGGCCATATATGGAGATGGGACACTGGATGGGGTGGGCCAGGCCTTTGAGGTGGCACTGAGCATTCTCTCTCTCAGATGCTTGCTGGCTGATTCATGCTCACATGCTCAGGTCTAACTGATTGCAATGGCAGAGCATAAGTGAGATGTACCTGGATAATGCCAGCAAGTGTGGTCTGTGCTCCATGCCTCAGAAGAAAGTGAAAAACTGCCTATCTGTTCTGAGGCATATGGCAGAGACCTTGGACTCTGGGGCACCTCGGTCTTGCCTATTCTTGGCTAGTGGCATGCAACAGCTTAGTCTTCTGTGGGATGTAACATTTGCATCTAATTTTAGATACAGGTTTAGTGTGTGGGTGCTGGTGGCCTGTGAAATACATGAGGTCAGACAAGAGGATCCAGTAGTCCTTCCAGGCCTTAACCTCTACTGCTATCTTTACTCTGGTGCACACACTTGTGTATTTACCCATTCATATGCTCACGCATGTATCCCCCTATGCTGTGCTGGACACAGGTAAAAGCTGTGACACTGCACCCCATATTCTTCATAGTGATATTATGATATGATTGTAGCATAATTATTTTATGCAAGATAAGTTATTGAGGTGTTATCGGACAAGCTATTTGCTGAATATGATTATCCTATTCGTATGTATGTATCATTTTTGTATCTGAAGTTATAAATACTATGTATCTGTACTTCAAATATAGTTACACCTGGGTAACACCCACTAGACAAGATGCTTTCAGGCTAGATAGTGGGTGGAGAAGAGCCTATTCAGGACAATGGGCCATTAGAAAGAACAATAGGGCCTTAGGAGAAGCTTATCTCCCACCTGGTGAGCCTGAGAACGCTACAGATGTCTATGAGTGATGGCTGCTATGACTCTACAAAGACATATGACCAGGCCACATGACTCTGGACTCTATTTTGGGGTGTCTATTTTTCCCCACACACTGGTCTAGGAACTGATTTTGGAACAAAGGGTTCCTGCCATACGCTAAAGCTATATAAGGCAGGGAGTGACATCATCTAGGCTTCTTCACTCCTCATACACAAAGACTACTGGAAACACCTGAGGAACAAAGACTGAACTGGGAGATTTTTAGCCCATGTTGAAACACCTGGGGATTCCAAGCTGTAAAGCAAGTGTAGCTTGTGCCTTAAGAATCTACACATGTGCCTGTACCATCAGTTAGGGTGAGAATCTGCTAATTCATATCCAGTCTATTTAGTATATTAAGCTTAGTTTGCATTTTTTATTTGCTAGGTAATCTACTTTGATCTGCTTGCTATCACTTATATTCTATCTTTTGTAGTTAATAAACTTGTTTTTGTTTTAATCCAGTGAGCTTTGACTAGAGTGCTTGAGGAAAATCTCTGCTTCGTTAACACAAAGGTGCATTGTTCTCTTCACATTCAGGGAGAGGTGGACCGGGTATTAAACCCATATACTGGCCAGATTTAACCAGAGCAGGACAGTACTGCTGTGGGGTCCCAGGCTGGGAAGCTGATGGTTAGAGAACCTGCATGAAACTGCAGCCGGGTGTCCCTACCTGTGTGAATGCTGACAAAAGTGCAAGCTGGAGGGCTTTGCAGCTTGTCACAGGCTGGTGCGCCAGGGGGCTCAGTGGTACCCCAGTTCCAGGTGACACCCTGGGGAGAACCTATCACACAAGCATACTTGCGTCCACTCTGCCACCTTTTTGCTACATACCTTTAGCATTAGAATTTCAGGGGTAGTAACCCAGAGTTATGTGCATCACAAGAAAACTCTCCCTGCAGTGTGTTATTGGTCCTGTCTACTACTTTCACATATTTGTTGATGTCAGTGCCCACTTACCCTTTTCTCCTGGCCAACTTAGAAGAAGACATGGAGCAAGTGACTGACAATGCATTTCTGCTCCTGCTCCTTTTTTCAGGACAAACATGTGCATTGCAGCGTGCACCTGGTAAGAATCTTAGATGAATGTACTCGGACCTCTCACACACACCAAAGATGAGTGACCAGGAAGGTGACTGATGCACTGTCACCCTGTGAGACAAAGAAGCAAGAAATTGCCAGTGTCGTGACTAAGTCCATGGGTGGACTACCACCTCTGGACCAGAACCACCAGCGAAGTGTGGTGGGATCACATTGTCTTGAAAACTTGGGATCATGACCAGTGGCTGCAGAACTTCAGCATGAGGAAGCAGATGTTCATGGAGCCATGTGAGAGCTGGCCCCAATCCTACAGTGGTAGAACTCTTTGATCCAGAGAGCCATACCGATGCAGAAGCAAGTGCCAGCTTCCAGAAAGCAACAGTCAATGCTGGACAGCTACCAGTCAAACACAAACCACTTCAGAGTAGGGAAGTCCACTGTCAGGCTTGTGGTAGTGCAGATTTGGGTAGCTATCAACACTCTCAAACCCATGGCCAGAAATTATAGCTGGGGTCCAGAGAATGGGGTTTCTGAACAGCATGGAGGCCATTAATCCCCAAACTTTGTCCACTGAAACGAGGGAGAGATTGTCAGTTGAAAAGATTACTATTTCGGCATTCTTCAAGGCTTAGTAGATCACCAAGGCTGGTTCGTGAACACTAATGTCAGACATATAGGAGAGGTTCATGATGCCAAGGTGTTGTGGAGACTGGGATTGCACTTGAAGGTGTATGAAGGGACTTTATTTCCCAGAAATGACATGGGTCTATATAGTGTCTTCATGCCCAGAGTTATTTGGGGGACCCTGCATATTGCTCCTACATTGGCTAATGAAACCCTACCCTAACCAATCCAGTTGAATTCAACTTCAAACTAAGCAGCTACAGGATGATAGAGTGGACCTTTAGGTGGCTGAAGACTTCTTAGCTATACCTACACAACCAATTAGATACCAATGTTGCCAGTGCCATCTGCATTATGTGGCCAGCTGTGCGCTTCATAACATTTCTGAGAATAAAGGGGAGTACTTTAGGACAGAGTGCACAGGACAGGACTGGTGTGCAAAGCCTTTACAGACAGCATGATCCAGTGATGTTCATGCTGGTGCTGGATCACAGCAGGCCAGGGAAATCCAGGATGCAATTCATGCCTATATCTTGGAACAGCAGGCAGACAGGGGGTGAGTCACCTCAGCCTGGTCCCAAACTAAGCACCAGGTGCAGTAAAAAAGGCAACCGGGAACATTCCCATTCACCTGTGTTTCAATTACCAGTTTAGTTCCCCTCCTGCTGATGGTCATTAGCCTGTCATTTAGATAATGACTTGTTATGGGTAGTTGGGCAGGGGACCTCCACAATTATAACATCTGCTTTGTTACTGTTCTGTGATGGGTGTCTGCCAGTTAAACTGCATTCTTAGTTTTTTCATTTTCTGTTAATGGTCACAACTGTTAGCCAAACCAGAGTTTTGTTTTTGTTTTTTTGAGGGGGGGAGGGGGAGAATTACTCAATGCTTATAGGACCTGGAGAATAGTTGAAGGCGGCGTTGGGAGGGGCTTTTACAACTGGCATCTGTGAGGTGTGCAGGGATAAGGGCACTTACAGGCTGTTAACTAATCAGTAACTCCATGGTTCAGAGTGGTCATAGTTTTGGTGGGTGAGAGCTGAGGGGCCATTTTAGCACTGTTCTGTAAGCAGTGGCAGTTACTCCACTTTGCTTTTCCTGTTCTGTTTTGTCAAACCCATAGGAAACTTTATCCACTCTTTCCTCCTCCTTCCCCAGTTAATAAAGTTACGTTATTTCTGTGCACATTGCACTTTCCAACTGTCTCTGGCTTATTACATTATAGTCTCATACCTGGATAGAGAGGAGGGGACAAGTTTGGAGGGAGAGAGAGGACCTGACAGTTTTTTGCCCTGGGGAGTTATGTAGTTCAAGGTACCAAATGGTAGGGCCCAAGCCAAAAGGGGGTGGAGGGAGACAAATTTTACCCTTTTATCACAGCCTGAATGAAGGGTCCACACGTATGTAAAGGAAAATAACATTTATTGAAACTAGTACATGTAGCATAACTCTAAACAGTTTTTCAAAAGGAACTATGAAAGACAGCAGAATGGATCAGACTCCCAAGAACATTAAACTTCAAAGCATATGATACGGTGTCTTTGGCTTTGATCTCCCCACTCCTGCAGACAAGCGGGACAAATAGGAACAACTCCTGCACAGGGTTTGAGAGCCAACATATGCTGGCCTTCAGGCACAGTCTTGGGCTTATTGTTTGCTTCCTGCATGGCACAATGCTCCCCCGGGAAGGGTCTTGGTGCAGCATGCTGTCCCTGCAGTCTTTCAGCCTCCCCCTGGTCATTGGGGGGGAAAGCCGGAGGCTGTTTGGATCCTCTGCCTGAGCAACACCCTGGCCTGCAGAAGTAGCAGCTGGGAGATGAGAAGGAAGGTGCCAATTCCTGGACCCTGGCAGTGGCTATTGCAGTAGGTGGGACCTAAATCCTTTCCACACCGTTTGTGCCAGGAACTGCAACAGGACATGCTCCTGGTCCCTCCAGGAAAGCTTCTGCTCCTGGTATTCCTGACTCTGGAAAAAGTATTCCTGCTGCTCAGCACCCTGTTCCTCCTTTTCCTTCAGTTAAACTGCTCCTGGGTTCTTCTGTTGATGCCAATGAGCAGTGTTCTTCATCTGCCCCTACTGTGCCTGAGCTGCTGCTCCTGGCCCCCAGGAGGAATGGGTTCATGCTCCTCAGCCGAAGGACCTGCCAAGTCAATCAAAAGACCAGCATTCTATCATTTTCTTTCCTTTTGAAGTGTGAAATCCCCTCTACATAATACAACTTTGCTGTTGAAGGTCACAATATAGATACCATTCAGCATTTCAGGAAGGATTGTTTCACTACCTTTCTTTCTCAGACAACTTTTACAGCCCCCTAGAAAAGAGCACCTGCTGAAAGCGGTAGGTAGCATGAAACAGTAGTTTTTAAAAATTTACTGTCTTTAAATGTGTGATTGGGATGGTGGATGTATTTATTTCAGAAGTAATATTAACCATTACAAGGTCTTCTTTCAAGGCTGGTCATCATTTGGATGAAACAGGTTTGACTGTACCCAGACCGAAAAAGGGAGGTGCCTTTCCAGTTCCATGGTGGAGACCTAGCAATCTATGCCAGAGAGATGTTTGTGCTGCTTCTCATCTCTCTAAGTGTCACTGAATGGAAGGGATTGTGAGCTGGAAAGGTCGGCCAAGCACATTTGCGCTGCCACTGAATTTTAAGAACCAGCTAGAGTTTCTGCTGCACCAGAAATGTGCAGAGGTAAGCTTACGGGACTTGAAGGCAATCAGAATGGAAACAGACTATATTCTAAGATAGCTGATGGAGCCTGTGTGGAGGGGAAGAAGAAAACCACTACAAATGCCTAGCCACCACCAACTGAGGCCCCTGGGCCCCTTTGTTCAGCGAAGAGCAAAGACAGGAATAGGGAAAGGCGGGGGGCAGGGGAAAACCACCATAGCAACTGTACTTTGTTCCATGAACATTCCAGTCAAGACCACAAGTCACTCTCCTCCCCACTGCAAAGGGACACAGTATTGTGTCTTTGCAGCCACCACAGTGGAACCCCCACCTGCCCCCCTTCCTCCGGCTTGCGAAGCCCGGCTCCAAGCAGGGAGATCCCAGACACTTAACTCACCATCCCTGATACTAAACACCCTGCTCCACCCCCAGTATGGTTCCTGTTCGTAGAGGGAGGGATGTTACTCTAAGGGAAGTCTGAGATCTTGAAAGACAAAGCAGTTGCAACTTTGAAGAACAATTAAACCAATAGTAAAAGGTTCTACAGCCACATAAATAAGAAGAAAACAAAGAAAGAAGAAGTGGGGCCGATATACACTGAGGATGGAACAGAGGTTAAGGATAACCTAGACATGGCCCAATATCGGTCTTTAATAAGGCTAGTGAGGAGTTTAGGGATGATGGAGGGATGATAAACGGGAATGTGGATATGGAGGTGGATATTACCGCATCTGAGGTAGAGGCCAAACTTGAACAGTTTAATGGGACAAAATCGGAGGGCCCGGACAATCTCCATCGAGGATATTTAAAGGAACTGGCGCCGTTGAAATTGCGAGCCCGTTAGCGAGAATTTTAAGCAATCGGTAAACTCGGGGGTTGTACCGTACGACTGGAGAATTGCTACGTAGTTCCTATTTTTAAGAAAAGGGAATAAAAGTGATCCGGGTAATTATAGGCCTGTTAGCTTGACGTCTTAGTGTGTAAGGTCTTGGAAAATTTTAGAGAGAAAGTAGTTAAGGACATTGAGGTCAATGGTAATTGGGACGAATTGCAACATGGATTTACTAAAGGTAGATCGTGCCAAACCAACCTGATCTCCTTCTTTGAGAAGTGACCGATTACTTAGACAAAGGAAATGCGGTAGATCTAATTTACCTCGATTTCAGTAGGCGTTGACACGGTTCCTCATGGGAACTGTTAGTTAAATTGGAAAAGATGGGGATGAATATGAAAGTTGTTAAGGTGGATAAGGAACTGGTTAAAGGGAGACTCCAGCGGGTCATACTGAAGGGTGAATTGTCAGGCTGGAAGGAGGTTACTAGTGGAGTCCCTCAAGGATCGGTTTGGGACCGATCTTATTTAACCTTTTTGTTACTGACCTTGGCACAAAGAGCGGAATGTGCTAATAAAGTTTGCGGATGACACAAGCTGGGGGGTATTGCTAACACGGAGAAGGACCGGGAACTATTCAGGAGATCTGGACACTTGTAAACTGGAGTAATAGTAATAGGATGAATATAATAGTGAAAAGTGCAAGTCATGCACTTAGGGATTAATAATAAGAATTTAGATATACGTTGGGACGCATCAGTTGGAAGCGACGGAGAGGAGAAGGACCTTGGTATTGGTTGATAGCAGGATGACTATGAGCCGCCAATGTGATATGGCTGTTAAAAAAACAAATGCGTTTAGGATGCATCAGGCGAGGTATTTCCAGCAAGGAGAAGGGGTGTTAGTGCGTTATATACGGCCTGGTGAGACCCCACCTGGAATACTGTGTGCAGTTCTGTGCCCATGTTTAAGAAGGTGAATTCAAACTGAACAGGTTCAGAGACGGGCTACTAGGATGATCCGAGGAATGAAAATCTGCCTTATAAAGGAGACTCAAAGAGCTTGCTTGTTTAGCCTGCCAAAAGAAGGCTCCGGGGATATGCTTGCTCTATATAAATATATCAGGGGGATTAACGTAGGGAGGGAGAGAATTATTTAAGTTTAGTACTAATGTAGCACAAGACGAATGGGTACAAACGTGGATATAGGAGTTTAGACTTGAAATTAGACGAATTTCTACCATTAGGGGATGAAGTTCTGGAACAGCCTTCGAGGATAGTGTGGGGCAAAAACTTATCTGGCTTTAAGACTAAGCTTTATAAGTATATGGAGGGATGTTATGATGGGATAGTTTAATTGGGCAATTGATCTTGATTATCGCAGATAAGTTTGCTCCAATGGTCTGTGAGGGATGTTGGATGGATGGGAACTGAGTTACTGCAGAGGAATCTTTCTTGGGTGCTAGCTGGTGAGTCTTGCCCACATGCTCAGGTTTAGCTGATCGCCCATATTGGGTTCGGAAGGAATTTTCTCCAGGCGGATTGGCAGAGGCCCTGAGGTTTTTTGCCTTCCTCTGCAGCGTGGGGCATGGTCGCTTGCTGGTGGATTCTCTGCAGCTTGAGGTCTTCAGATTCTAATTTTGAGGATTTCAATAACTCAGTCATGGGTTAGGGGTTGTTATAAATGTGTATGGGTAGGGTTTTGTGGCCTGCCTTGTGCAGGAGGTCAGACTAGATGATCATATTGGTCCCTTCTGACCTATGAGTCTAAATGCCCTGTCCTCCACCTTGACCTTTTTACCCCCACCCTTGCTGTCAGCCAGTTGGCTGATGAACTCTTAGACCCAGGGGCAATACAACAGTTTGCTGATAATCTGTTCAATAACTTCTGCCATAAACTTTATGGTGATTCATGGTAATTCGATAAAATGTTGAATGCCTTGGTCAGGGACCATTTGAGTAAGGGAAGGGAGTAGTCTTCCAGTCCTGCATAGCCCTGGAGAAAGAGGGAGGGGATATTGGCCGGGTGGGTGGGATTTAACTTACCACTCTTGGGTTCTGGCTCCTGGTGAGCCTTGGGGTCCTCCTCTGGCTCATCCAGATGGGTTTGCTCAGTTGGTTTCTCAGGCAGAGGTGCAGGATAAATTGCTCCTCCTCCTCTGGGTCTATGGAGGCTGCCACCTCCACAATCCTCATTGCCTCCTCACCCTGGGTTTAGATGCGGACATCCATGCACCTGTATCCAGTTGCCAGTGTAGACATGGCTGTCAGACGATAAGGCCCACAGGGTTGAGAGTCACCTCAGGCTCTGTACTGGGGGCCCTGGAAAGCACTAGGTCCAACTCCTTGAAGATGGGGCATGTTGGAGAACTCCTTCCAGAGTGACTGCTGGAGTCTTTTGCCTTTCAGTTCCACAGCCTGACATAGTTTACCTGTTCCTGGCACTGAGCCAGTTTGGTGCATACCCACCTGCACCAGCCTCTCTGAATCTTCCTGGTAAAGATGGATGTTCTTGGTGCTGTGGGAGAAGCTGTGGACAGTGAATTCTGACCACACATTGAGTGGGTGTGCTCAGCTGACCATGTGGTAACTCTTGGAGCAGATTCCATGTTCGCTTATAGTGGTGAAAAGAATTCAGTGGAAAAAAACTGTTCTGTAGCGGTCAGCACAGCTCACTAGTGGCGATAAAAGTAGGGGATCAGGATCTTTATAGATCTGGGTAAAGGTCAAGCAGGAAAGGGTCAGTGCATTGTGGGAATGGGAATGGAGGACTAGGATCCGGTATACACCCATTACCCATACAAATTGACATGGGTACTGGGCTGTGCCACAGCTCATGGTGTGTTCATACTCATCATGCTAGTATTCTTGCCCCATGCACACCTCAAAAGCCGTTTCTCTTTAGTTTAGATGTGGTTGGCAGGGGGTTCTGGCACAACCATGCATATAAAGCCCTGTCCAGTCTATGACATTCAGGATCTGACTCTGAGATATTCAGTCTGGAAAATGTGGTGAAGGAGCAACACACTGGGGCAACTCCTTAGAATCCTTGTCCCTAGAGTCTGATACTAATTGTTTTATTCACGCCATTGTGTATATGGTCTCCACTCAAAGTTCTAATGAATACTTGGAACCTCTTACTGTTGATCAACGGTTAAGGCCTTTTCTACAGAAGGAAAAAGCCAAGACCCACAATTCTCTACCAGCAGTAGCAACGGTGGAAGATGTAGCAGTGGTAAACAAAGGTAACAGACAAGGTTCAGCCCTTTTTACCACCATGCTACATCTTCCACCATAGTAAACGCTGAGAGAATTAAGGGACTCAGCTTTCCTAGTGCACTCCCAGCATAATCAACATCATTAGTATATTTACATACAGAAAGAGATAACACTTACTTGTCATCTTTCTTCAAAAAGACACCAGCATAAGGCTGGGCAAGGCGAACTTTTCTCCTCAGCAACTCCACTAGCTTCTTATTTTTCACCTAGGATAGCAATGAGTTTTAAGGAAAAATTCAGAGCAGGCTTCCCAGAAGCTTTCAGCTCCTGTCACACAGGAAGGATGGGGTTGTGGTTACAGACCAGGAGTGAGTTAGAAAATCTAATCTAGGCTACCTTCCCAACTCTGGTACAGACCTCCTGGGACTTTCAGCAAGCCACTCCAGTCCTTTCTGACCCACCAAAGTCACACACACAGCTGTGAAACATGGCTGTTGGGTACATTGTGGTAAACTAGTTTTTCTTGCCTGTACTGACACCCTAAACAAGCAAGAAAAGCATGTTAGAGAACCTTGGGAGGCTTCTAAACTAACACATGGTTACAACATGGGTTCCGGTTTCCTGTAAAACAGGGAATCAAGAGTAAGAATAAGTGGTCAGTTTTCCCCATGGCTAAAGATGAACAGTGGGAACTACATAGCTCCATACTAGGTTCAGGCTTGTTTAACATCTACTGAAAGTCTGGAAAAACGGGGATGAGCAACAAGGCAGAAAAATTAGCAGATGCACAAAATTGTTGAAGTTAGAACATCAGAAAGACTTAACTAAGCTGGGTGACTGGACAACACAATGGTAGATGAAATGGCAAGTGCAAAGTAACTAACCGAGCTTTCTTAGGACCCAGTCCAAGGCTGTGGAACGAACTCCCTCAGGAACTATTGCCCATCAAAAACCTCTCCCAGTGCACTTCTTTGACCTGCCTTCTCTAACAAATATATAGCAGCATGTACATATACAAATTTTAAAATCAACATACTTCCTTCACACACTTGTCCCTCTGGGAAGAGGATGAGTACATGTGACATGTTAATTACATTGCTTAACACATTACTGAATGGTGCTCAAATACTACACTGATAAGCACAGTACAAGAACCTATAGAGAATAGAACAGACACCTTTAAGGCAAATTTGTTCAGTTGGCTATTTGGAACATATCTGCCTTCTCTATACCACACACAGCTTTAACATTCACTGCAGAACAAGTGCTACTTTTAGGTGTGTGTGTGTATGTGTATATATATATATATATATGGAAATATATGTCTCTCATAGAACTGGAAAGGACTCTAAAGGCTATTGAGTCCAGCCCCCTGCCTTCACTAGCAGGACCAAGATCCCTAAGTGGCCCCCTCAAGGACTGAACTCACAACCCTGGGTTTAGCAGGCCAATGCTCAAACTACTGAGCAATCCCTGCCCCTCAAATCTTGCCCTATAGTGCTCCTGAATTTGAAGTGTTGTGAAAATGCTACAATGAGCAATAAAGTCCTGGTTGATTTAATGCAGCCCCTGTTTTGATGCTGCTATTTCTGTTAATCACTTAGTATACTGTCCTGCTATCGATGCCAGTGTAGGAAGTCTGTGGGACTAAAGGGTTACAAAACCAACAAGAAAAATAAAAACCAGTCTTCAGAGAGTTTGAGTTTCAGAAAGATCAAGGCCAAAATCCCATCCTTGCCTGTAAAGGACACTGAGCTGTTGAAGTGAAATATAGCCATGGAAAGGGAATCAGCTTCAATCACCCTCCATGCTATTTCACTCCAAATTTGTTCAGAATTTTACAGCAGGTATAGTCAACAGGCAGGCCAAATCCAGACCAGACACTTTTTAATGGACTGCATGGACTGAAGCAGAGCAGAAGCAAGCAGAAAGAATGTTGCACAGGCAACCTAAATATTGGCATTTAACTTTTAAGTACTTGAATTTGCAATGTAAATAGCTTTCTTCTAACAGTTATGATTAGGGCTCCATGTCTGTTACAGAGATTGCGAAATTCACGGATTCCATGACTTTCTCTGACTTCTGCGGCAGGAGCAGCTGCAGCTTGGTGGCCCCCGCAGAAGCCCCAGGGGTGGCTGGATCAGCAGCGGGGGGGCCAGAGCAGGTGCTGCTCCGTGGCCCTTAATGGTGCTGCCCACCCCCCCCAACCACCCCCAAGCAGCAGCCCCAGGGTTTCTCCCCACAGCAGCGACAGTGGCTTCCCCCACAACCTGAGCTGCAGTGCTCCCTCCAGGTTTCCCCCAGGAACGGCGGCTCCACCCTCCAGCTAAGATTTAGTCAGGGGTATTTATAGTACAAGTCATGGACAGGTCACGGGCTGTGAATTTTTATTTATTGCCCATGACCTGTCCATGACTTATTAAAAATATCCATGTCTAAATTGTAGCCTTAATTATGACACTTTTTTTTTGACAAGACCCCCTTATTCAGTGAAAAGCTAGAACATGCCTTGGGAATTAAATCAACTCTGTGTAATGATTGAGGCTGTTCATAGGATCTCAGTCTCATTTGCTCTAGAAGCTGAAAGGTTTATACTAGGGCTGTTAATTAATTGGAGGTAACTCATGTGATTATCACGATTAATTTTTTTGAGTTAATTGCAAGGTTAAATAATAGAATACCAACTGAAATTTATTAAATATTTCTAGATTTTTTCTACATTTTCAAATTTGTACTCTGTTGTAACAGCAATCAAAGTGTACAGTGCTCACTTTATATTATTTTTTATTACAAATATTTGCACTGTAAACAAAAGAAAGTATTTTTCAATTCATCTCATACAAGTACTGTACTGCAATCTCTACCGTGAAAGTGTAAAATTTTGTGTGTTACATAATAGCACTCAATGTAAAACTTTACAGCCTAGGAGTCCATTCAGTCCTACTTCTTATTCAGTCAATTGACAAGACAAAACAAGTTTGTTTACATTTACGGGAGATACTGCTGATTGGTTCTTATTTACAATATCACCTGAAAGTGAGAACAGGCATTTGCATGGCACAGTTGTAGCCAGCATCACAAGATATTTAAGTGCTAGATATGCTAAACCTTCATATGGCCCTTCATGCTTCATCCACCATTCCAGAGGACATGATTCCATGCTGATGATGCTCATTAAAAAAAAAATGCATTAATTAAATTTGTGACTGAACTCTTTAAGGGAGAACTGTTCTGTTTTACCCACGTTCTTCAATATATTTTATGTAACAGCCGTCTCAGATAATGACCCAGCACATGTTCATTTTAAGGGCACTTTCACAGCAGATTGACAAAATGCAAAGAAGGTACCAATGTGAGATTTAAGGAAACATACAGCACCAGACTCAATGGTTAAGAATCTGAAGTGTCTTCCAAAATCTAAGAGAGATGAGGTGTGGAGCACGCTTTCAGATGTCTTAAGAGAGCAACACTCTGATGCGGACACTACAGAACCCAAGCCACCAAAAGAGAAAAATCAACCTTCTGCTGGTGGCATCTGACCCAGATGATGAAAGTGAATATGCATCAGTCTGCTCTGGATCATTATCGAGCAGAACCTGTCATCAGCATGGAGGCATGTCTTCTGGAATGGTTGAAGCATGAAGGAACATATGAATCTTTATCACATCTGGCATGTAAACATATTGCTATGCTAGCTACAACAGTGCCATGCAAATGCCAGTTCTCACTTTCAGGTGACACTGTAACCAAGACATAGGCAGCATTATCTCCTGCAAATTGTAACCAAACTTGTTTGTCTGAGGGATTGGCTGAAGTAGGACTGAGTGGACTTATAGGCTCTAAAATTTTAATTTTATTTTTGAATGCGGTTTTTTTTGTACATAATTCTACATTTGTAAGTTCCAACTTTCATTATAAAGACATTGAACTACAGTACTTGTAGTAGGTGACTTGAAATATATGATCTCTTTTTTATGGTGCAAATATTTGTAATAAAAATATGAAGTGAGCACTGTACACTTTGTATTCTGTGCTGCAACTGAAATCAATATATTTGAAAATGTAGGAAACATCCAAAAATATGTGAATAGTATTCTATTATTGTTTAGTTGCGTGATCAATCGTGCAATTGGTTTTTTAGTAATTGCGCAATCAATCACGCAATTATTTTTTTTAATCGTTTCACAGCTCTAGTTTATACAGAACAAAGCAAGGAACTACATAAAGAGAAAGGATGGTCCAGCAGTTAAGCAGGTGAACATCACACAAGAGAACTCAATTTTATCCCTGTCAGAGTTCTTATGTGATGTGTATAAGTCACTTAAGCCAAACTTTTCACTGGTCACTAACTGTGTTCTTCATTTTCTGGGTGCCCAACCTGTGATGCCAGGGGTCAGATTTGCAGAAGCACTGAGCACTCACAATTGCAACAGAAGTTGTTTAGACCTGTGGCTGCTCAGTGCCTCTGACAGTAAGGCAGTGTGATCAGGAGGAATAAGCACACAGTTGGGAATCAGTAGGCCCCTATTCCAGCTCTGTCACTGACATTGTGTGGTCTCAGGCATCTGTTGCAGGTTTCCCAGTTGTAAAATGGGAATATAATACTAATGTATCTCCAGTGCTAAGTAAGAGTATTTGTAAGGCACCCAGCTACTACGGTGATGAGCACCTTAGAAGAGACAACGAGGAAATGAATTACATTTTCAGAGCAGGGTTTGACTTGTGGTAGTAAATAGTTTGAAGCTACACACTGAATGTTGAGATGAGAATAGAAGGAATACTTAACAGATGCCTCATCCCCAAAGCACCATCCATCCAGTGCACTGAATGAACGGGGTGGGAGAATATGGAACCTAGTATAGCATCATATAATTAAAGGCTACCATTAATGCATACATAGAGGCTTATCAGATCTTGATTTTTTTTAAATAATTGAGGAATAAGACAAGACTTTTTTTCTATTTCTATCTGTCAATATTTATAGCTACACAAATTATGGGTTAAGTATTTTTAAAAATGTTTATATACACATTTTCATAGCTGTGGGAAATTACGGAGGAATCAGACAATCAGGGAGTCAGAAAATTATTTAATGATAGTAGACACTGAGCTTTTTAACCATTAAAACACAAACTGTCATGATGCGTTAAAATATACAAAGTAAACATCCTTAAGTCAAACTAGTAAGTTCTCAAGCAACAATTTTACTGCTTTTTCTATCTGTAAATTTCTATCATCATCATCAATGGAATTAGTTTCTCACAGATTTGAGAGTGGGTATGGTGAAATAGACATTTACCAACACTCATTAATAAAAATCTAATCCTTCCAAGCCTATCTGCATACAGGGGGGCAGAATGAATGTTGCATAAGAAACCCAAATTTTGGCATTTCCCAATATTTGAGTGTTTGACTTTGAAACCCAAACATTTTAATATAGTATTTATGAACATAATTATGATAAATAACCACACAGGAATTAAAAGTTACATCGCTCTCACTTTTGATATTTTCACTCTAAGATCAGCTACAATAAAACTGTAAACACAGCACTACTAGGTGCTAAGAATAAATATTTACATTTTCCAAATGCTTAATATCCACAAAATAAAGTCCATCCATCCTCCTGACTCAAACAGCATATTCAGTTTCAGATTTAGATGTGCTGTTAAATATCTGCAAATTGTGTGATAAGGGTTCCAAACCATACAGCTGTACAACAAAGTAGGACATATTCCAAAGTGAACATGGCCAGGCATATAACTAGAAAGGTCACTATCAAGGTCAGCATGCCCCAAAATGTGACACTCTCTGAGGTTTCTTTGGTGTTTTGACTGAAAGATGCAACCATAAAAAGTATGTAATAAACTATGGAAATAAGACTCATCACTGCCACTTTAAGGACATCAGGAATACATCATGTTCACATACATCTGAACACAGGCACCCAAGGCTGAATCAAGGACACAATCACTATGGTAATAAAAACACTGACATTCAAGGGCAACCTAAAATTTACTTGGTAAGTCTAGCTGCAGTGCAATCTCCAACTACCACAAGTTAGTTTTACATAGTGGTAAACAAGATGAACAACTGGAACTGGGAAGAGATAAAACACTCTTAACTATGCAAGTCCTGTGTGTCTGGGTCCTAGAGGCTAAGCAAAGCTCTCTCTGGACTCCTGTTTTTGTGCCCTGCCTAGTCACATGGCCTTTGCATACCCCTCTCCTTCCTATCTGCCAAGACAAAGGTGAGCGGTGATGTCAGTAGAACAACAGCCTCCAGAAGTAATAACACTTTCACCTTCTTTTGACTTACTCGAGACCCCATTCTAGCTCTGCCACAGACTTGCTAACAGAACCCAAGAACCCTGGCTCCCTGTCCCTACTAACGTGTCCAGCTTGGACTTGCCTACAGACAGAAGTTGTTCTGCTTTAACTACATATAGGATAGCAAATAAGCTATGCCGGCCTCTATGACGGCCCATTACGCCAGTATAACTGCAAACATACTAGGGGTTTGTACCAGTATAAGAATCACACCCCTGACAGTTACTCTACCCCCAGATCTGTGCATAGATCAGGGCGCAGCATCCACTGCAATAGGTGGAACTCCGAGAGAGGCACGTTCATCTTCTGCGTGACTGGGACGCAGCTAGGGCTGGGTTTTAATATTACTTTGCCAGTCAACACCCCCCTCTTCTCGGCTGGCAGAGAGCTCCTCTCCCTCAGTGTGGGTCCAGAAGCCTTAGCTCAGGTTGCAGGGGCACAGGCTTCAGGCCCCAGAGCTGGCAGGATGCAAAGGAAGTGGGAGGGTCTGTGCCCCCGCAGCACGACCCCTTTACCTCGATGCATTAGGCAAAGAGAGGAGCTAGGGCCGCTCAGGGGGAGGGAGGTGTCCGTGGCCCCGCCGGAAAGGAGGAGCAGTGCCCGGCCCTGGGAAAGGAGAAAGGGTCGCGACTATTGTGATGAACGGGGCTGCAGATGGTGAGCTCCCGGGCAGGGCACCGGGGATGGCGTCCCAGCCCCGAGGCGCGGCGGGGGCGCCCTGCGGGAGACGCGGGTAGGGATGCGGGGAGCCGGCCTGGCCAATCGGGCGGCAGGGAGCGTGGCGGCTGCCCGCCCGGAGCGGGGAATCCCGGGCTGCCCGCGGAGCCAGGCCCCGTTACCTCGAGGATCTTGATGAAGCGCGGGAAGACGGGGTTGCGCGTCACGGCGATGAGCGGCACGTTGGGGAAGCGCTCGGGGATGAGCAGCGGGGTCAGCGCCGTCATGGCCGGGGGGGCCCCGGCGGGATCGGCTCCACTACCGCCGCCGTCCTCGGCTCCGCGCCTCCGCGCGTCCCCGCGCCAGGGCTGCCGGGCCACGCAGGTGTCGCGGGGGGCCGGGACGCTTGAGACCGGCCAGGGGCGTGGGGCCGGGCCCGCGGGCCACAGGCCCACGGGAGGCGGAGAGCAGGCCGCGTGCACCGCCGATCGAGCCGGGCCGAGCGGGGCGAGGCCCCCCGGGCAGCCCCGGCCGCCAGCAGCGCCACAGCCGGAGGTAGCGGGCCGCGGCCATTCCGCCGCTGCGCTCACTGCGACAGCTCCGCCCCGGCTCCCGGCGGTCGCGCACATCGACCACAGGGCACCTCTGCGCGTGCGCGGAAATGCCAACTCGGGGGACGGCGTCAATGCGCAAGCGCAGGGAGGCAGGCGGCGTGCGCGTGTGGCGCGATGGCCCCGTGCCCGTCACGTGACCTGTGCGCTGTCGCCCAGTCACAGCTTTTGGCCAAGAGAGGCCGGGGCGCCGCGTGGGCGTCAGTTCCTGGCGCGCTCCCGGGCCTCGCCCCGACGTCACTGGGTCACGCCTAGGCCTGGCCCCGCCCCAGGGGCTGGTAGACGGGAGGGGCCTGGGCGGGGCCTAGTCCAGCCCCGGCTCAGGCCGGGTGACGCGCTGTCCCGCGGGGACGGGGACGCCTGATGTTGGGGCTCGTCCTTATAGGGCGCCTATCACTCCCCACCCCCCTCCTAGTTTTTCACACTTGCTGTCTGGTCACCCGGCGGCTCCTCCCAGCCGGGCTCTGTCACGCGGCGTGAAAACCTCTGGGGCGGTGGGGATTCACCCACGGAAGCTCACGCTCCAAAACGTCTCAGTCTATAAGGTGGCACCGGAGTCGCTGCTGCTTTTACAGCTCCAGACTCACAGGGCTGCTCCTCTGTTACAAGGAAGGAGCTTCCACCACCTCCCTCGGGAGCCCGTTCCAGTGCTTCACCGCCCTCCTAGCGAACCAGTGTTTCCTAATAGCCAGCCCAGCCCTCCCCCACCTCATCTCCGCCCAGCACCCCACGTCTCCTCTCCGCTGCCTACTGCCAGTGCCTGCCCCCGCCAAACAGCCCTGGGTGTTAAGGTTAGGGAGGGACAGGGGAGGAGAGGGAACGTGGTGTGCTCGGGAGGAGAAGGGGCAGGTGGGGATTTGGGGAAGGAGTCGGAATGGGGGCTAGTTGGGGTGGGACTTTGGGGATGGGGTTGAATTGGGGGTGGGAAGGGTGGGGCAGGGATGGAGCGGGGGTCGAGGACCCTCCAGTGCCAGTAGAAGTCGGCGCCTATGCTCTGTGGAACTACAAAGCTCTATGAAGGCTGCTATCAAATCTCCCCTTACTCTTCTCTTCTGCGGTTAAATAATCCCCTTCCCTCAGCCTCTCCTTGTAAATCATGTGCTCCAGCCCCCTAATAATTTTTGTTCCCCTCTGCTGGACTCTCTCCAATTTGTCCACATCCCTTTTCTAGTGGGGGGTCCAAAACTGAACATAACACTCCAAATGTGGCCTCACCAGTGCCAGATAGCACCCTGAGGTCCTGCTCTACCCAGGCTCACCATCCATAGCACCTCAGGGACCCCCAAGGAAACCAGTTCTGACCTGCCCGGCAACCCCATAAGGCCCTTAGGCCCTGCTTTGCCAACACCCCCGCCCCACCCCATAGTGCCCTCAGGTACCTCCAAGCCCCACCTCCATAGTGCCCTCAGGCCCCTCCCAGACCCACCACTATAGCATCCTCAGGCCATGCCCTGCTCAAACCCCCCATAGTGCCCTCAGGACCCTCCCAGACTCACCCCCGTGGTGCTCTCAGGCCCCGCCTGACCCAGTTTTGCAATACCAACACTTACTCAAAAAGAACATGGAAATCAACGTAAGTGGTCACAGGACGAATGCTACTCTGCACTACCAATGTTGTTTTGCAGTGAAACAGAAGGCACTGGTTGCACATGTGTTCACTGTACCTGCATCGTCTCTCTCTCTCTCTCTCTCTCTCTCTCTCATTCAGCAGCTTCCCATCTCTCTGCATTTGGTGCAGCCTAGTCTTCCACTCTAAGGTTTGTGTGGGGTGGGGGGTTGAATTGGGGTAGGAAAGATGATGGGGGTTGGGGATGAGCCTGACATACACATAAAGATAGATCACAGTCCCAACCTGCAGCCTCTTGCTGTTGAAGATGCACCACAGACTGGACTCCCAAGTCTCCTAGTATTAGCCCCCCCAGTCACTGCTCAGAAACTTCGTTTATACAGGACTGAATTTCCGTGGCAATGCCTCATGCCCTTCCAGAGTGTCACATGCACATATTTAAATCTCTACAAATAGGAAATAAAGAGATACGGTCAAACAAACTGGAAATCGGAAACTCCAGATCTAAGGTACACACCTTCTCTGCACCACAACCTGAACTATGGCCATGGAGCTGTCAATAGCCTCTAAATGTGGTTCAGTGAGAGTTGCTTCAAAATGAGCAAACATGAAGAATGACTGACATCATCTCTGTGCCTTCCAGCTGCCCATACTGTGTTAGGGTAGCTCTGTTGCCTGGTGTGTGGCTTACTTATGGCAGGTTGCCCCAGCTCACACTATGATATGAGAAGAGGAGAAGAAGGATTAGGAGGCCCTCATTTCTGCACTGACCTATGTGAGTTGGTCAAGCAGAGAAGCAGAATGGCGCTTTCTTGCCAGGGGATTTGTAGCAGGCTGGCAGCAGACATGACAGTGCAAGGGATGTCCCAATTAGAATCCTTAGAGAAGTGATCTCCAACCTTTTTATGCTCAAGATCACTTTTTGAATTTAAGGATCTACCCTGCCCCTTCCCGAGGCCCCGCCCCTTCTCCAAAACCCTGCCCCACTCTCTCCATCCCCACACCCCATCACTCGCTCTCCTTCACCCTCACTCACTTTCACCTGGATGTGGTAGAGGATTGGGGTTCGGGAGGGGGTGCAGGCTCTGGGAGGGGGCTCCAGGCTGGGTCAGGGGGTTGGGGTGGAAAAGGGGATATTGGGTGCTGGCTCTGGGAGGAGGCTCTGGGCTAGGGCAGAGTGTTGGGGTGCAGGAAGATATACAGCATGCTGGCTCTGGTAGAGGGTCAGGGCTGGGGCAGGGGCTTGGGTGCAGGAGGGGGTATGGGGTGCTGGCTCTGGGAGGCGTGTCAGGACTGGGGTTGAGGTGGAGGAGGGGATTGGGGGTGCAGGAGGGGATATGGGGTGCTGGGTCCGGGAGGGAGCTCAGGGCTGGGGTGCAGGAGGAGGTTTGGGGTGCTGGCTCCAGGAAGGGGCTTAGTGCTGGGGTTTGGGATGTGGCCTCTCACCGGACAGCATTTACTGCTAAAGTAGGCTCCCTACCTACCCCGACCCCAAGCCACTCCTGGAAGGAGACAATGTGCCCCTGTGGCCTCTAGGGGTGGAATGAACATCATGTGGCTCTGTGCGCTGCCCCTCTCTGCAAGCACCGCCCCCTCAGTTCCCATTGGCCACAGCTCCCTGTTCCTGGCCAATGGGAGATGAGGGGGTGGTGCTTGCAGGCAGGAGCAGCGCGCAGCGGGAAACCTCTGCCCCCCACCCGCGGGGCTGTGTGGGCTGCTTCCAAGAGCGGCGTGTGGGAGGGGCAGGCAGGGAGCCTGTCTTAGCAGCAGCCCTGCTGTGTGACTGGAGATCATGATCAGCCAGTTGGTGACCATTGCCTTAGAGCAACAGACAAGGGGTGGTAACGTCTGGTCAGTAGGGAGGGTGGATGCAGAGTAGTTGAAGTTGCTGAGTATAGGCAGGAGCAGCCAGCTGGTGTTCAGGAGCCTGCCCTAAATGAAACGCTTGCCTTTGTGAGGACACAGTCTCTTCCTGTGCCCATGTTCTGTGTCTGCAGTATGCCGGCTCATCAGAAGGACAGAGTGGCACGAAGTCTGGCAGGGGAAGGGGCAGGGGCAGGGGCAGTGAGTTGTATGGGCCCATGGTGCCTGGGCTCCAGCAATATTCAGGGCCCGGGGATCTGGTTCCACCAATATTCTGGGCCAGGTCTCTTCCTCAGCCCCACCTGCCACCCCTGCATGCCTCCCTTGAGCGTCCCTGCCTGTGCCCTGCTGCGCTCTGCTTTGCCGGCTCCCAGCATCAACTGCCGCTGCAGGGTCCTAGCGCCCCCCGACCACTAGTGCCAGGGCAGGCTGACCCTGACCCTGACCCTGACCCTGCCCTGGACAGATGGACCCCTCCCTTTTCCGGCAGTAACCTCTGTGACGGTGCACCCCATAAGGCTTCCTGGGTATAGGCTTATGCATGTAGATATGATATAACTGGAATATGTTTTATGCTACATATGCCATGTAACATAACATAGCTCTGTAAAGATTATTATCTACTGAATCTATTAATCCTGTCTCTATGCATGTATCGTTTTTGTATTCAAAGTTATGAATATTGGCTGGGCACTGGCTTGATTTTTAATTAGCCTTTGTAAAGCATTTGGTCAGCTTCCTGGGGAAGGAATGTGCAAATGAAGTGCCCAATCAAGAAGCACTTAAGAGACAATGGATCTTGGGTGGCTCCAATCCACATAAGAAGTCTAGATGAGGATTGTGGCAGGGCTAGGTAAACCCCTGGAATGCCCTGCTAAAATGTTGGCCTGGGTTACAGGGTAAAATGGATTTAATTGGGTTTAGACCCCATTGGGAGTTGGGCATCTCAGTGTTAAAGGCTGGAACACTTCTGTAAGTTGCTTTCAGTTAAGTTTGCAGCTTTGGGGCAGGTGGTTCAGAGCCTGGGACTGTGTTGGAGCAGCTGGGAGTGTCTGGCTCAAGACAGAGTGCTGGGGTCCCAGGCTGGCAGGGAAAGCAGGGGCAGAAGTAGTCTTGGCACATCAGTTGGCAGTTCAAGGGGGTTTCTGTGATCCAACCCATCACACCCTCCACCAAACAGGGCCCCCCCCACCTGCAGTCACCACTCCTGCCCCACGCTGGGCAAGGGGCAGCCCCACCCCCAGTGAGGGGCAGAAGCAGGAGAGGAGGTGCACACAGGATGGCAGCGTCCCCAGCACCCACCACAAGGGAGGCAAAGGGGCTTCCTGGACCTGAGGGGTCCTAGGCACACATGCAGTGACAGTGGTGCCAGGTGAGTGTGCTGCTGGGGGACGGGGGGCTGAACAGAGTGGAATAATCACTTCCCTCGATCTGCTGGAAATGCTCCTACTAATACGATATGCTGTTGGTCTTCTTGGTGACAAAGGCACACTGGTGACTCATATCCAGCTTCTCGTCCACTGTAATCCCCAGCTACTTTTCTGCAGAACTGGTGCTTAGCCATTCGATCCCCATCCTATAGCGGTGCATGGGATTCTTCCTTCCTAAGTGCAGGACTCTGCACTTGTCCTTGTTGAACCTCATCAGATTTCTTTTGGCCCAAACCTTCAATTTGTCTAGGTCACTCTGGACCCTATCCCTAGCCTCCAGCGTATCTACCTCTCCCCTCAACTTAGTGTCATCTGCAAACTTGCTGAGAGTGCAATGCATCCCATCATTCAGATCATTAATAAAGATGTTGAACAAAACCGGCCCCAGGACCGATGCCTGGAGCACTCTGCTTGATACCAGCTGCCAACTAGACATGGAGCTGCATGTTGATCACTACCTGTTGAGCCTGACATCTAGCCAGCTTTCTATCCACCTTATAGTCTATCCATCCAATCCATACTTTTTTTAACTTGCTGGCAAGAATACTGTGGAAGACTGTATCAAAATATTTGCTAAAGTCAAGGTATATCACCTCCACTGCTTTCCCCATATCCACAGAGCCAGTTATCTCATCATAGAAGGTAATTAGGTTAGTCAGGCACCTAACCTTGGTGAATCCATGCTGACTGTTCCTGATCACCTTCCTCTCCTCCAGGTGCTTCAAAATGGATTCCTTGAGGACCTGCTCCATGATTTTGCCAGGGACTGAGGTGAGGCTGAGCAGTCTGCAGTTCCCTGGATTCTCCTTCTACCCTTTTTTAAAGATGGGCACTATATTTGCCTTTTTCCAATCGTCCGGGACCTCCCCCAATCACCACAAATTTTCAAAGATAGTGGCCAATGGCTCTGCAATCACATCAGCCAACTCCCTTAACACCCTCAGATGCATTAGATCTGGACCCATGGACTTGTGCAAGTCCACCTTTTCTAAATAGACCTTAACCCGTTTCCACCAGGGATGGCTGCTCACCTCCTCACCATACTGTATTGCCCAGTGCAGCAGTCTGGGAGCTGACCCTTGTCTGTAAAGACGAGGCAAAGAAAGCATTGCGTACTTTAGCTTTTTCCACATCATCTGACACTAGGATGCCTCCCCATTCAGTAAGGGTCCCACACTTTCCCTGACCTCCTCCTTGTTGCTGACATACTTGTAGAAACCCTTCTTGTTACCCTTCACATCCCTTGCTGCTGCAACTCCAGTTGTGCCTTGGCTTTCCTGATTACACCCCTGCATGCTCTAGCAATATCTTTATACTCCTCCCTAGTCATTTGTCCAAATTTCCACTTCTTGTAAGCTTCCTTTTTGAGTTTAAGCTCACTGAAGAGTTCAGCATTAAGCCAAGCTGGTCACCTGCAATATTTGCTATTCTTTCTGCACATCGGGATGGTTTGTTCCTGCGCCCTCAATAAGGCTTCCTTAAAATACAGCCAGCTCTCTTGGACTCCTTGCCACCTCATATTAGCCTCCCAGGGGATCCTGCCTATCAGTTCCCTAAGGGAGTCCAAGTCTGCTTTTCTGAAGTCCAGGGTCCGTATTTTGCTACTCTCCTTTCTTTCTTTTGTCAGGATCATGAACTCAACTATCTCATGGTCACTGATGCCCAGGTTGCCACCCACTTCTACTTCCCCTACCAATTCGTCCCAGTTTGTGAGCAGCAGGTAAAGAGGAGCATGACCCCTGGTTGGTTCCTCCAGCACTTGTACTAGGAAGTTGTCCCCAACAATCTCCAAAAACTTCCTGGATTGCCTGTGCATTGCTGTATTCCTCTCCCAGCAGCTGTCAGGGTGATTGAAGTCCCCATTAGAACCAGGGCCTGTGATCTGGAAACTTCAGTTAGTTGTCCGAAGAAAGCCTCATCTACCTCATCCTCCTGGTCTGGTGGTCTATAGCACATGCTCACCACAACAGCAACCTTGTTACTCTCGCCTCTAAACTTAACCTAAAGACTCTCAATGGCTTTTCTCCAGTTTCATACTGGAGCTCTGAGCAGTCATACTGCTCTCTTACATACAGTGCAACTCCTCCACCTTTCCTCCCTTGCCTGTCCTTCCTGAACAGTTTATACCCATCCATGACAGTGCTCCAGTCATGTGAACTGCCCCACCAAGTCTCTGTTGTTCCGATCACATGATAGTTCCTTGATTGTGCCAGGACTTTCAATTCTTCCTGCTTGTTTCTCAGGCTTCTTGCGTTTGTGTACAGGCACCTAAGATAACTAGCCATTATGACACAGGAGGCTTCCTGTCTTGTACCTTCCTCCCCATGCACAAGATAGTCTCCCTATGCACATGGTGTGAGAACAATTTGAATGTTAAAGTAAGCTATTTATTGGGAGGTTGTATCTAAGGAACTCCTTGACCAAACAACCTTAAACTTCTACCACTCTTTCCTCCCTTGGCTCTGATGAGGCGTACAGTCAATCTGAGTATACATGTGGATGCCAGAACACTGAAATAACAGCTCTTAATGAAAAAGTTCACACTACCCAGGGCAAAACTTCCCAGGGAATAGTAGTGCGCACAGCAGCAGGCATTCTCAGCAATCTGCCAAGGGCCAGAATTGAACTTACCATCCTTGAGTATTGCTCAAGGTCAAGGGGTTGAGCCTTTTGCCCTGAGTGCTCCAATAACGCTGAGAGCAATCAGCCTCTGTGCAGATTTTCCATTGCATGTATGTAAATCACTCCCTGCTGCATGTTGGCCAGATGCTAGTTTGTAGTGCTAACTTTTAGTGTTTTATTGCTCCCTTGGAAGGGCAGCGGGCACTAGGCACGAGCTCAGGTCAAATCCCATTGAGAGCAGTTTGGGGAGGCCAAGTACCAGAGTTGGAGAATGCAGGTATATGCAAGAAAACATTCTAAGAACTGTATCAGAGGGGTGGCCGTGTTAGTCTGGATCTGTAAAAGCAGCAGAGAATCCTGTGGCACCTTACAGACTAACAGACGTTTTGGAGCATGAGCTTTCGTGGGTGAATACCCACTTCGTCAGACGCAGGTAGTGGAAATTTCCAGGGGCAGGTATATATATGCGAGCAAGCAAGCTAGAGATAATGAGGTTAGTTCAATCAGGGAGGATGGGCCTGTTCTAGCAGTAGAGGTGTGAAAACCAAGGGAGGGGAAAACTGGTTCTGTAATTGGCAAGCCATTCACAGTCTTTGTTTAGTCCAGAGCTGATGGTGTCAAATTTGCAAATGAACTGAAGCTCAGCATTTCTCTTTGAATGTGGTCTGAAGTTTTTTGCTGCAGGATGGCCACCTTAAGTCTGCTATGTGTGGCCAGGGAGGTTGAAGTGCTCTCCTACAGGTTTTTCGTTATTGCCATTCCTGATATCTGATTTGTGTCCATTTATCCTTTCCGTAGAGACTGTCCCAGTTTGGCCGATGTACATAGCAGAGGGGCATTGCGGCATATGATGGCGTATATTACATTGGTGGACGTGCAGGTGAATGAACCGGTGGTGTGTGGCTGATCTGGTTAGGTCCTGTGATGGTGTCGCTGGTGTAGATATGTGGGCAGAAGTTGGCATTGAGTTGTTGCATGGATTGGTTCTGAGCTAGAGTTACTATGGTACGGTGTGCAGTGCTGGTGCACCTGGATAAATGGACACAAATCAGATATCAGGAATGGCAATATACAAAAACCTGTAGGAGAGCACTTCAACCTCCCTGGCCACACTATAGCAGACCTTAAGGGCCATCCTGCAGCAAAAAAACTTCAGGACCAGACTTCAAAGAGAAACTGCTGAGCTTCAGTTCATTGCAAATTTGACACCATCAGCTCTGGCTAAACAAAGACTGTGAATGGCTTGCCAATTACAGAGCCAGTTTCTCCTCCCTTGGTTTTCACACCTCTACTGCTAGAAGAGGGCCATCCTCCCTGATTGAACTAACCTCGTTATCTCTAGCTTGCTTGCTCGCATATATACCTGCCCTGGAAATTTCCACTACCTGCGTCTGACGAAGTGGGTATTCACCACGAAAGCTCAACGCTCCAAAACGTCTGTAGTCTGTAAGGTGCACAGGATTCTCTGCTGCTTTCACAGTTCTAAGAACTGGAAAATGTAATGGTCATATTTTAGGGGCACTTTATCTTTAAAAATTTCTCAGATGACCTCATCTTGGACCAGAACCTTCCCCCACGCCCTGCCTGAGGCACGGCTGTTCAATTGGTGTGAGCACGTGGATTGTACTGCACTGGAAACGTCAGCTGTGAAACAGGAGTGAGTCTCAGCCTTAGCTCTAGTAGAGCTACACCCATTGATACTCAACACAAGGGATGATGTACACTATGAAATTAGGTTGATTTTATAGAAATCGATTTTATACAGTCGAATTGTGTATGTCTCCACTAAGCGCACTAAATCTGCAGAGTGCGTCCTCACTACTGTGGCTAGCATTGACTCATGAAGCAGTGCACTGTGGGTAGCTATCTCACAGTTCCTGCAGTCTCCCGCTGGGAATTATGAGTTTAAGCTCCCAATGCTTGATGGGGCAAAACATTGTCAGCGGTGGTTTTGGGTACATGTCGTCACTCTCCCCTTCTCCCTCCGTGAAAGCAACTGCAGACAATCATTTCATGCCTTTTTTCCTGGGTTACCTCTGCAGAGCCATGGCGCAGCAAGCATGGAGCCTGCTCAGCTCACCGCTGCTATTGCGGCATTGTAAACACCTTGCGCATATACTGCAGTATGTGCAGAACCTGGCTAGAGATAGCAGCCCGAGGTTTACTGTGATGACATGGACACAGACATTCCTTGAAGCACAGGCTGTGGGAATTGGGACATCATGGCGGCAGTGGGCCTGGTTGATACAGTGGAACACCGATTCTGGGCCCAGCAAACAAGCACAGACTGGTGGGACCACATAATGTTGCAGGTATGGGATGATTCCTAGTGGCTGCAAAACTTTTGCATGTGTAAGACCACTTTCCTGGAACTCTGTGAATTGCTTTCCCCAACCCAGAAGCACAGGAATACCAAGATGAGAGCTGCCCTGACTGTTGAGAAGCGAGTTCCAATAGCCCTGTGGAAGCTTGCAACACCTGACTGCTACTGGTCGGTGAGAAATCAATTTGGAGTGGGCAAATCTACTGTGGCAACTGCTGTGATCCAAGTAGCCAATGCAATCACTGATGTTCTGCTATCAAGGGTAGTGATTCTGGGAAATGTGCAGGTCATAGTGGATGGCTTTGCTGCAATGGGTTTCCCTAGTTGTGGTGGGGTGATAGACGGAATGCATATCCCTATCTTGGCACCAGATCACCTTGCCAACCAGTACATAAACTGCTCGGGGTACTTCTTAATGGTGCTGCAAGCACTGGTGGATCACAAAGCACATTTCACCGACATCAACGTGGGATGGCTGGGAAAGGTGCATGATGCTCGCATCTTTAGGAACTCTGGGCTGTTTGAGCAGCTGCAAGAAGGGGCTTACTTCCCAGAACAGAAAAATTACTGCTGGGGATGTTGAAATACCTATAGTTATCTTTGGAGACCCAGCCTACCCCTTGCTTCCATGGCTCATGAAGCCATACACAGGCAGCCTGGACAGTAGTAAGGAGCAGTTCAACTATAGGATGAGCAAGTGCAGAATGGTGGTAGAATGTGCCTTTGGATGTTTAAAAGCTCGCTGGCGCTGTTTGCTGACTAGTGTAGACCTCAGCACAACCAATATTCCCATTGTTATTACTGCTTGCTGTGTGTTCCATAATATCTGTGAGAGTAAGGGGGAGATGTTTATGGTGGGGTGGGAGGTTGAGGCAAATCTCCTGGCTGCCAATTTTGAGCAGTGGTAGCAGCACAATTTACTGCATTCCCATCCCTATGCAGCGTTTGCCAAAATATGTTACGGTCCCCACAGATGCCTCTTAATGGTGCTCACAGCTTAGAATGGGCTGGGTCACATAGGTTAGCGACATGGTACCTCTTCTTGCTGCTGGTGTCTTGTTCTGCAGAATCACAGCATTTGCTATATCTATATAGAAAGGCTCTAGCTGTCACAGCTGCAAAGAAAACCTTCAGCACATGAACTGAATGTGGCATCTGCCTGAGTCTGCAAGGGAGCCTGAACCAAGAGATATGAGGAACTGCCCCTGGCATTAGCTTAGATGCTCAATGATGATACTTTAGTCTTGGATTTTTCAAACAAACCTAAGGGAGTTAGATACTGAAGTGTCAATGGAAATTAGGTGCCTAATTCCTTTAGCCTTTTTTAGCATTCCAGGGGCAGTTGTCTGAAGAAGCTAGGCCTGCCTAGCACACCATGAGGGGGATGCTGGGGCTTCAGTAAGAGCATTTTGAGGTGGGCCTGACTGTATATTCTGGTACTGGGACACGTCTTTTCATAGAGGAGGGTGGACATTACACAGGTACTCCCTCCAAACACTTTCATCCTCCTTCCAGTAAGTGGAGCTAAGCACAAGCTATTATTTCTTGGACAAGGTTTGCAGAGATGGAAAGAATATACTTGGCACCTG
Organism: Chelonoidis abingdonii; assembly: GCF_003597395.2. Taxonomy (NCBI): domain Eukaryota; kingdom Metazoa; phylum Chordata; order Testudines; family Testudinidae; genus Chelonoidis; species Chelonoidis abingdonii. The sequence continues at coordinate 27,212,287 of NC_133779.1, read as the reverse complement.
AGTGCAAGGAAGACAGTTTGTAACTACTTGTAATGAGGAATTTGGCAAGGTCTAGAGGTCAGGTGAAAGCTTCAGGGGAGAGGCTTGCTGGTGAAGATTTACATCTAGTGCAGGCCCCCACGACATGGACAAGTGAACACCATGAACTGTAATGAATGATGCCAGAGGCTTTGTCTCTAATTTCAGACACTGAAGCTTGTCAGATCATGCTTCCAAGGCAGGACTCATGGAAAATGTTTCCTTTTATTTTTCAAATACACAAAATCTCCACCATTAAAATCTCTGAAACTCAAAGCATACAGAAGCAGCCCTCAAGCATAAACACAGCCAACTTGTGAGCACACTATGAGCACATGATCAAGCAATGGTTTTCAGTTGTCAATTTCTTCCATCCCTATGTGCAGCCATGGATGGACAGGCCATTGTTCCAGAAGTGGATCCACTGGGCAAAATTTTGGCTCCTGGAACAAACTGCCCATTTGATACTTTTTGGCTCCTGTGTGTAAATTTGCTTTCACCACTTCAAAATGTTGCCTTTGTCCTGAAAATTCTGTGTTTCTCCATTTTAACAAGATGTGTTTTGGCCAAGCAGTTCTTTACATATTTAAAGCAGTGAACAAACTCCTTGTTCAAGCCCACACATTGCACACCCAATAGTTAGAAACAAGACTGCACTGCAGTCACATGGACGCAGACACATGACTTGTTTAAAATACAAAAACAATTGGAAGGTCCTTATAGGAAGAAGCATCACTTAGTTAACAGAGACAGACCCTCAGGTACCTCTTGACAATAGAATTTTAAACACGAACACTTTCAATATCAGATTTTCAAGGACTAGGGCAAAGCTAAATCTTCGGGTTTGGAGGGTGTTGTTCAAAATCCTATGCTTTGTTGGCTGGACAGGCTTAGTCTATCCCACTCGGTGTAACAAAGACAAACACAACAGGAGTATGGGATGTACCTGGGCATCCCAATTCTCAGTAAAGAATGTTCCACCCTCTCATATGCAAAATCCTAGAGATACCACCCGCTGACATGACAAACAGAATATATGTACGGTGCTCCTTCCTAGCAAGGCTGGTCTTGGGCATCCAAGTGTCAATATGACCTCCCGAAGGTGTCTGTTTTTAAGGAGGGAGTTACTTGGTTAATTGAGTCGAGCACCAGAATGGAGTGTGCAGTCTCACAGAGAGGGAGCTCTGTATTTCCAGCCTAGAGTCATAAAGGTGCTTAGGTGGCTAAGGCTGGGTGTAGGTGCCTATATCCCAGTTTTAGGCACCATTGCGATTCACAAAACACCCACTGAATTAACTCTGTAGGTGCCTAAATTCACTCAGTGTCTAAGTTTTTAGAGTAAAAACTTCCCATAGTGCCTGTGTTTGTGCTTCAAGTCATGTGCACTGCTGCCTCCTTCTAGGTGCTGTGACAAAGTTCCTCTTCTACCTTGATGGGTCCTGCGCTTAATGGCAGATTTGCTCACCTCAGTGATCTTCCCCACAGTCTGGGTCAGCTCCTCCTGTGTCTGATTAGGAGTTGGGAGGTTTGGGGGGAACCCAGGCCCACCCTCTACTCTGGGTTCCAGCCCAGGGCCCTGTTCTGACCACCGCGCTGCGCTTCCCAGAGTGCAGCTGGGCTGGAGGAGGGCACGGCATCTGTGCAACTGCCATCCGTCCAAGCTCGCTCCAAACTCCATTTGGCGGGAACCGACCAATGGGAACTGGGGGGGTGCCTGTGGTGTGAAAGCTGTGCGGAGCCACTTGCGCATTGGATCTGCTGCTTGGCCCTTCTGGGTGCAGTGCAGTCTGTGGTGCCAGGACAAGCAGGCAGCTGCCTTAGCACCCCCTCTGCACCGTGACCAGGAGCCGCCAAGTAAGCCTGTGCCCCAATCTCCTGCTCCAGCCCTGAGCCTCCCTAAACCCGGACCCCTTCCTGCACCCAACCCCCTCATCTCTGGCCCTACCCCAGAGCCTGCACCCCCAGTCTAGAGCCCGGAGCCCTTCCCACACCCCACTCCCTGCCCCAGCTGAGCCCCCCCAACCCAGAGCCCCCTCCTGCACCCCTACCCCAGAGCCTGCACCCCAGCCTAGAGCCTGAACCCTTCCCACACCCCAACTCCCTGCCCCAGCTGAGCCCCCCCAAACCCAGAGCCCTCTCCTGCACCCCAAACCCCTCACCCTGGCCCCACCCCACAGCCCTCACCCCCACACCCCAACCCTCTGCCCCAGCCTGAGGCCCTCTCACACCTCAAACCCCTCATCCCCAGTTCTGTTGGGTCATGGACATGAACAATTTTCTTCAACTGGGTCGCCAGAAAAAAAGTTTGAAAATCACTGACAACCCCTTGCATAAAGCAGGACCAACCCCAACTAAATAATCCCAGCCAGGGCTTTGTCAAGCCAGGCCATAAAAACCTCTAAGGATTGTCATAACTATAAAGGGAAGAGTAACAACCCTCCTTTATACAATTCTATAAAATCCCTCCTGGCCAGAGGCATCAAAATCCTTTTACCTGTAAAGGGTTAAGAAGCTCAGGTAACCTGGCTGACACCTGACCCACAGGACTAATAAGGGGACAAGATACCTTCAAATCTTGGAGGGGGAGGGGAGGGAAGGCTTTTGTTGGGACTAAGAGAGACGGGACATCAGTCCATGTTCTCCAAATCTTTCTGCACAAGTCTCTCATATTTCAAACTTGTTAGTAACAGCCAGGCAAGGCGTGTTAGTTTTAGCTTTGTTTTCTCCAACTTGTAAATGTTCCTTTGCTAGAGGGAGGTTTATCCCTATTTTGCTGTAACTTTGAAACTAAGGCTAGAGGGGGTTCCTCTGGGCTCTTCGAATCTGATTACCCTGTAAAGTTATTTCCATCCTGATTTTACAGAGATGAACTTAACCTTTTCTTTTAATAAAATTCTTCTTTTAAGAACCTGATTGATTTTTCATTGTTTTAAGATTCAAGGGTTTTGGATCTGTGTTCACCAGGACTAATTGGTGAGGGTATACTCTCAAGCCTGCCCAGGAAAAGGGGTGTAAGGACTTTGCGGGGGAGGAATTAGTCTCAAATCTGCCCAGGAAATGGGGGGTTAGGGACTTGGGAAATATTTGGGGGAAGGCAGAGTTCCAAGTGGCTCTCCCCTAAGATTTGGACCACGCTTGGTGGTGGCAGCTTACAGTTAACCTAAGCTGGTAAATAAGCTTAGGGGGTCTTTCATGCAGGTCTCCAGATCTGTACCCTAAAGTTCAGAGTGGGGAAGGAACCATGACTGATGGAGATTCCAGTTCTGATAGCTGTCTGCCTTTCCATAGTTAAGGCTGCAGCTAAGTTTCTGTGTGAAGCTGAATTTTACTCCTCTCTGAAATGGTGATTGTTACATAGCACTTTCTATCGGCACTTCTCAAGTGCTTTACCCAGGTGGGTCAGAATCAGAATCATTTTTCAGATGGGAAGACTGAGACAAAGGGGGAAGGTGATGTGTCTAAGGACATGCAGCAGATCAGCTGCAGATCTAGTTTGGTACTCTGTTCCCTAGCCCACATGCATGATCAGTCTACCCTCTGGGTGGAGACATTACGAAGAGGATGTTGCTGTAATTCCTACTTTCCCCCTTCCCTGGGCTTGTCAGACTGTGACTTTATTAGAGCCTGGGATGTGTTACATTCTAGTTTCCTTAGCTTAGGTCTTTACTGTATTAAATGGCAGTTCCACTAGGAGATGGCTCAGCTAGGGATGTTCAGGCCACCACACTGTGTAAATAGTAAACGTGTGTAATGCACTGGATTCTCGGACGGTTTTTCTGAGCTCTCCTTATTTAGGCACTGATTTAAAAGATGGAGTAGAAGCCCTACAGCCTGCACTGTGCCAGTCTATCACTGTCACGAGGGACCAGTCTGCAATGGGAATCCCTCCAGCAGGACATGAATCAAGTTACTGGCAAGGGAGCAGCAGCCTGCTTTCAAATGATAGAATTGTGCAGATATTTCACTTACAAAAATAAATCAGAAAAATAAGACCCAGCTGTCTGAAGCTGTCAATGCTTCCAAGCCTTGCCCAAGGTGCTAATTGCCCAGCTCCCATGAAAGGTAGTGTGCTGGCTCTGCAGAGCAGGGGGCTACAAATCCTGTCAGCCCCCTCCTCACCACACATCCCCTTACTCCTGGCCAGGTAAGGGGAAAGACCCTCAACCAGAAGTGGCCAGGCTTTGTTTAGGAGGGGGAGCTGCATGGCAGCAGGGAGCTGGAGAGAAGCCCAAGGAACTGTGGAGAGCTGCGCGTGGAACAGGCTGTGACTGTCGGATGACACAGGTGGCCGCAGGTCTGTGTGGGATGTATGTGGGAGCGGCAGTGGCTGGGCAGGGAGCCAGCGCAGAGAGGCCTCAATGAGAGACACTAACTGAACCTGGCCTGGAAACCTGCAAGCTCCAGTTTGCTGGAGAAGAGACTGGACTGGAAAGGGCACCCTAAGCAGTGGGCTAGAAGAGCCCTGGCTCTGGACAGGGCTGGCCAGGGACCCCAACAGGAACCTCTATTACACACCTTGAACTGTAACTGTTTAAGCCTCTGTACCTAGGGTATCTGCTTCCCTAGTAAAACTACCCCTTCACTCAGCCATGTGTCTGAGTGGTTATTGGGACCCACAGTCTGGAAGCAGGGCCTGCAGCTGACCCAGTCTCCGGCAAGCTCATGAGTGCAGCTGGCCTGTAGTAGGCTGCCTGTCTGTCTACGCCGCTGGATTGGTGGGAGAAGTCAGTAGACTGGCTCTTATGCCCAACAGAAGCAGCAGCAGTTCAGCAGCTACTCAAAGCTTTCACCTACAGCTGCAACAGCTCTTGTGCCTGCTATTCCCAGCCTTGCTGCTGCCTTGGCCCCAATCTTGTCTCGCTCCAGGTACTGAAGCTCTGACCCTGGGCTGCGATTCCCCCCTACCAACCATTAGGCCCTAATCCTGCTCCCATCACTAAGCCCAACCACCCATGCTCTGGTCACTGACAGCCCAATATAAACAATAGGAGGCAGAGAGTGCAGAACCTACAATGGCCAATATTTCTCTCACAGAGCTAGCCAGAGTCCTACAGACCATGCCAGCTCAGGGTGCTGCCCTGTAGGCGCAGAATGCAGTCCTTCAAGCTCAAGCCATGCTGCCTTCAGCTCTGACCCTTGTTCCCTGTGAGTCTAAGCTCCCCATCTGATGAACTCAGTGGCCATCACAATACATTTCATGAGTTCCTTAATCAATGTTGGCTCCTATTTCTGATACACTCAGAGATAGGGGTTGGACTAGGTGACCTCCTGAGGTCTCTTCCAACCCTGTGATTCTATGTACCCCACTGACCAACCGGAGTGGGACAGATTATCAGCCTGTTTACTGGGGAGCTTGGCATCTCCAATCCTGAAGCCATTCTGGGACAATGTGAAGACTTCATTCAAGCTATGGCAGTGATCTTCGAGTGTGCAGCTGAAGCTGCATTTCAGGTGTTAGCAGGGATGCTAGAGTGCCAACGCTTGGCAGCAAACACTGAGTGGAATGAGGCTGACCAGAATTATCATTTCCAGCCTGGCCTAAAACGATGCTATTAAAGACGATCTGGCATGGGTGGGATCACCATCCCACCATGGGTTAGTCGACCTATGCATCAAGATCAACGGACTGCCTGACCAAATTCTGCCAAGGAAAAATATAGTCCTCCCAGCGTCCACTGCCCTGCTGGCTCCAGCCCCCTCCTCCAGTCCTTTCTCCAGTGCCCAAACCCATGCAAATTGATCAGGTCTGGCCCTGCCTCTCCAGTGTGGAGAACAACTGAGTTCCATAAAGACACAGTGGGAATTCTTGGGATATATCGTCTTGCACGAGAACCTCACCATGGACCCATGTCAGGTGGCAGCAATAGCCAACTGGGCTGTGCCCAAGCAGGTAGCAGGATGCTGCAATTCCTCGGGTTTGCCAGTTTCTACAGGCAATTTATTAAAGGATTCTCTAGCCTGGCGGCATGATTAATGGTGCTCATGTAAAAGGGAGCCCCGGTTTGCCTGGTGCAGAGGCTCAGTCGGCCTTTAATCCACAGAAGTTCACCTCAGCACTCATCCTGATTCACCCAGATTCCATTAAACCATTTACAATCGAGGACTACACCTCAAACTTTGCCATAGGTCAACATGCCCCCCCACCTCTATTCCACCCTTATGCCTTTTATTCTCAGAAGCTAACCCTGGCAGAAAAAAGCTATGGTAGTCAGGACAAGGAGCTACTGGCTATCAAGGCAACTTTCAAGGAATGGCACAACCTCCTAGAAGGAGCCTGATTTCCCATCCAAGTCCTGATGGGCCACAAGAACCAGGAGTACCTACAGACTGCTAGATGCTTTAACCAATGTCAATCAATTCATGGTCTGTGTTCGTGTGCCCACCTCTAGCAGCTTTTCAGATGAACAGAAGTCATCCAACCCCTTCCTGGTTCTGCCAGCCTGGCCCATATTCACAGGTAATGATATTTTGTCCCAAACTAAAGCAGGGCCACCCAGAGGATTCGGGGGGCCTGGAGTCTTTGGCGGCGGGGGGCCCCCGCTTCAGCGGTAATTCGGTGGCAGGGGGTCCTTCCACTCCGGGACCCTCTGCCGAACTGCCCCGAAGACCCGCGGCGGGAACCCCCGCCGCTGAATTACCGCCAAAGTGGGACCTGCTGCCAAAGTGCAGCCAGATCTTCGGCGGTAATTTGGCGGTGAGGCACCCCCATCGCGGGTGTTCAGGGCACTTCGGCGGCAGGTCCCAGAATGGAAGGAGCCCCTGCCGCCAAACTGCTGCCGAAGACCCGGCTGCACTTTGGTGGTGGGTCCTACTTTGGCGGTAATTTGGTGGCGTGGGGTCCTTCCACCCCGGAGCGGAAGGACTCCCCACCGGTGAAGACCAAGAGCGGAAGAAGCTCCGGAGGCCCGGGCCTGTAAGAGTTTCCTCACAGTGAGTGAAGGACCCCGTCCAGGGGCCCCGAAAAACTCTCGTGGGGGCCCCTGCAGGTCCCGAGGCAAATTGCCCCACTTGCCCCCCCCCCAGGCGGCCCTGAACTTAAGAGTAAAAGAAAAGTCAGAATGTCCATACTGTCCACAGTCTCCCAGCCCCGTGAAAGCCATGCAGCCCCGAGAGCTGCCTGTAACAAAGTAGCCAGGATACTGCATGAGACAGGCCCTCAGGAACCCCAAGCTGCTGTGATGTCACTGCTACTATTCTGATATAAATAAAATTGCCACTTGAGAAGTTGGGGAGTTCTTCTGGGGGCTCCTCACTGATTCCTTGTGTATCCCTTGCTAACATAAACTGGGTTCCCAGTGGTGATCCTCAGACCCGTGGAGCCTGACCAGCTGTTTGACTCTGCATCTCTGCAAGAGGACAAGCCATTAAGAATTTTGTGACAATGCTTCTATGCAGCCACAGTGACAATTAAATCATTAATCTAGCTCCAGTTATTGGTTAGGTAGTGCTTTAGCTGAGAACCAGGGGAGTTGCTAGACAGCTCTACCTTTGATTGTAACATACTCAGGTCCGATTCCTGGATCACACTAGAAACTAGAAAGCCAGGACTTCATAAGAAAAATGCTGCTGTATAGTGATAGGGACGTACCATGGAAGCAACCAGATCCTAGTTGGTTACTGCAAAATACCAACCAATTCTGGGAGCCAGTTGCTGCCTATTGTCTTGGTTCTTAACCCTTCACATGCCAAGCGTGCAAAGAAAGGCAGATAAAAATGTGAAGAAAGATGCTAATGAAACACATGGTGCCTCAGACAATGTCTAGAAATGGGAGACAGAGGCTGCTCCAGCTTTCTGTCTCAACTTGCAGAGGAGAAAGTTACTAATCTAAATACTATTATCCTCCCATTCCTAGTCTAGTCCAGGGTGGGGCCACAAAGCCAGGATCTCTCAGTCCTGCTTCTCTAATAGGAGGGTCACAATGAACATCCAACTCTCTAGGTGAGGAAAGGGTTAAGTCTTTGTTTTCTCTGTAGCTTAGGTTTAAAAGAGGCTGCGTGGGGAAATGGCGGGGAGGAGAGTTTGCTTCTGCTTGGCTCTTTCTCCATTCCCCGCTGCTGAGAGGTTTGTCTTCCAGTCCTGAGCTTTTTAAAGGCTCAGTCTGAACCCTGCTCCCTGGCGTCACATGATTGTCTCGCTGCTGCGGTGCTTGTGGGTGTTCGCCTGGTAGATCAGGTGGTAGGGCTTCTCATTCTCCTCAATCACAGAATTCCCAAGCTCACTGTCCTGTGCATCCAGCTCATGCCGAGACAGGTGCTCCACAATCCCGGCTCCCAGGGAGTCCCCTAGCACATTGGTGGTGGTTCTCAGACGGTCCCTGGAAAACAGCAGAGAAGAGTGACCAGGAAAAACGGAACGAGTCTTTCAGGGAAATGTCATCACTGTTTGGTACCAGAGCAGGCTGAAAAATCTCTGAATTTCAACAAAAAAAGGGACACATTTTCCACGAACATTTTCAGGGAAATGTTCCCCTTTTTTCAAGCAGCTCTAGTGCCTGGTGCTTTAGACAAAGGATCAAAAAGAATTTTGTGCTGAAAATCTTCCTAAGGCAGATCTAGGCAACTGCGAAATGGCCCCCTTGACTTGGGATACCTGAAGTTCAGTTTGTCTCAGAGAAGTGATTTTAAACTGATTCCTTCTTATTCAACTGATCTGCTCCCTCCTCTCACTTACGCCCGACACTTCCCTGGAATGTCAATAGGACCAGTACAGTTCCACTGGTTTCAAAGGAATTGCTCTCAGTTTACAACTGGTGAGAGACGAAAATCAGACTCTGTGTATCACTCTCAGTTTTGCTGCCTTTAGTGTCTCAGATAATTTTTTTTCATTTGGTAGAGCCAGCTGGGCTGAGACAGAGTGAACTCTACTCTGGCATTGAAAGGACTTCCCATCACTTCACACTTGTGCAATCCTGCTCCCAGCTCTGGGCTGCACAGCTCTCCTGGAGAGGTAATTTGGCCTGCAGAACCTTTTCTACTGGTGATGGTGCATTGGAGCCTGACTCACAGGGCCCAGGGCTGGCAACTGGCTTTGGATTTGGACTCACTGAAAGACAAACAAGGACACCCCCTAGCCAAGCTGTTTCTGAGCAGAACTGTGCCTTAAAACGAGGCTGAACAAAACCAACCAACCAAACTGCCCCCACCAAGAGTTTGACATAATCTGATTAAAAATCATTTCCCACCAAATTGCTCTGGTTTCTTTGCTGGTCACTGTTATGTCATCATTCTACTACTTTTTTACACACACACAAAAATGTCCTTGTGAAATAGTCAAGGTGGCCACACACAAAACTCACGTGATACAAAACCACGGAGTGAGGAATGAAGCCACTGATTGGTACACTCCCTCTACACCCACTGGCAGACATATGATTGCCACATCTACCCCAGAATCTTAATGCTGCCCACAGGGACAGCAACCTACCCCACATGCACTGTTGCCAGTAGGACCTGTTTCTTCACCTTGAGCTTCCACAGCTCACCAGAGTATACAAAGGTTTACTCCTCCAGTTCGGTTGACTGTGGGAGGCACATCTAGGCAGAAGTCATTTGTCCTTGAACTTGCTCTGCTCACTTGTAATTCTTATGACCCCAAACAAACCCCCTTCTTGGCCTCTGTGTTGGTGACGATCAGATTGTCCCTGCTAATGCTGGTGGGTACCTGTGTGTGCTTTACGATTACACATTATGTATAATGCCCAGCTATCCTAGCATCAGTTCGGCATTGAAAGGGATGAAAACTGATTCTTGACAAGCAGAGGCCCAACTGGTGGACTAAGCCTGTGTCATCTTCTGACTTGATTACACTTTGCTATAGAGATGACACTCTGTATGTTACACATGTTGAAAAATGTGGGGGTAGAAGGCTGGAATCTTTTGGGGGACATTTAAGGCTGTGCCATGTGGTGTATGGTAATTGTGGTAGTGAAATGGTGTGTGTCTGTGGATGGAGTAGAGGGCACATACTGCTAGGTGCTTTAACTTTTCATTTCTTTGCCTTTGTGGTTTCTCAGGTAACTTGCATGTGTGGCAGCTGGAACTGCTTCCCAACAGAGGGGTTTGGGTGCAAATTGCCTTGGATTTGGAATGTTTAAGCACCTGCACGACATGAGTGGGCCTAGCACTGTGTGAGGGCAGGGGTTTAGAGGGGACAGGGAAGGGTGCTGGGCCTGTGCACATAGGAAGGGGGGATGGAGCTTTACTGGGGGATGACCCCCAAACTGTGCTATCACAGCTCTGAGTGCCCGCTACAGACACCCTAGCACCAGCGTACACCCTCTCTTGCTCTAACCCATCCCTGTGAAGCAATGAGCAGAAAACGCTGCAGTATCAGTTAACGGAGTGAGTTACTAAAGGGCCCCAAGGAAAGGGGCCCAAGGAAAGGGAGAGGCCGGCTGCTGCAGCATGATCTCTGGCCATGAGGGGGTGCTCACACACGGTGCAATCATTTAAACACAGAAGCCAACACCATTTCACCAGCTCCCTATTTTCCTTCGCCTTCCTCAGCCAACTCCAGCCCTGAGACCCTTAGCCAGCCTCCATCCCCTGCTCTGTGTTGCAGGGGTGCACTTTCTGGCACTCACCCACTGTCATCTGCCTGCAGCCCTGGTCAATTTCCTTCTTACCAACACAGTCTTAGACTTGGGAGCTGCTTGTTCAGTCTATTCATCTGTTAATTTTTAATGCCCACAGTTGTCTATATCACAACGAATGCAGAGTACACAAATATTGCTGCTGTCTGCCATGGCCATACTCCAGCCCCGGCGGAACCTTCCCAAAAGTGGGGGAGCAGGAGCCCCGCTCCCACCATGGTCCTGCTCCCGGCCAAGCCAGAACTCAGAGCAGGCCAGGAGTCGCAGACCCTCCACCCTGCCCAGGGTGAGGGGGCCAAGAACAGCCTCTGGCCCGTGTTCCTGCCTTGTGGGCCTCAGCCCAGGGCAAGTGGAGGGTTTGTGGCTCCTCACAGCTGCCCGCATGGTTCTTACCCTGACCCGGCTCCTGCCAGGGGCTGGTGCCTCGGAGCTGCAGCCCAGCCATTGGCCAGGCAGCTATGAGGAGATGCGGACCCTCCACCTGCCCTGGGCAGGGGGCCCAGGAATGGGGACACGGGCCTGGGGCTTCTCTTGGCTCCCCCCACCCTGGGTTCCAGCTGCCAGCCTGGCTTGGGGGAAGGAGGCCCTCGGGGGGAAGAACAGGGGCAGGATTGGAGGCAGGGGTGGGGCTAACCTGTCCACTTTCAAAAAGTGGGAGGGCCATGGCCCCCTGGTCCTCCCTATTCCGACACCACACTCCTGTCTCTGAGGGGCCCTTTGCCTCCTTGAGACACAATCCCTCCCCATGCTCCCTGGGTGCAGTACTGCCCCAACGCAGGCCTATGCCTTTTGGGGACAACCTGGCCCTGAAGCTCTAGAAAGTCTTTAGGACTTGGCCAGTTTAGAGCAAGTGGAGCCTACTCTGCTCAGTGACTTGGCTGCTCTGAGCATGGTCACTGGTGCCTGGAGTCTCTGGGATACGTGCTGAGGAGCCCTGGCTGGAGCTCACATGTACAGGAGTAGATTGTAAGCTGTGCTGTGCTGCTCGGAACAAGAGCCAAGTACAGCAAACTCCCATGCGCAGCAGGGAGGAACAGGCTCTGCAGCTGGAGCAGGGAACTTACAGAAACCAGTCCACCGCAATGATTAGTGTGATGTCCTCGGTTGGCAGCCCCACCGATGTCAGCACAATCATCATGGTCACCAGGCCTGCCTGGGGGATGCCTGCCGCTCCAATGCTGGCTGCAGTGGCAGTGATGCTGGGGAGGACAGGAAAGCACAGTGATCAACAAGAGAAAGAAAAGTGTAAGCCACTTAATTTAGAAAGATGTCCAATCTTGATTAAAGACTGCAAGTAACAGCTAATCCACTATGCAAAGGGGCAGGTCTGCATTTAATCAGTGCCCACTTCTGCTCCCACTGAAGCCGCCGAGATCTTTCTCTGTGGCATCAATGGAACAGGTTCAAGCCCCAGATTTGGTTCCACACTTATTTTTCTTTTATTCTATTTTTCAATTGCACACACACAAAAAACTATATTAAAATGTTAAGGTTGCAAAATCACACACTGCAAAGGTAGGAAATGGCAGATCTTTGGTGGCCTGTGCAAGCCTAGCGCTGCCCTCTTGTCTCTAGGCATTATGGTACATTCCTTAATTCCATAACCACACACTATGTTTCCACAGGATTGCACCTCATTCAGTGCAAAGGATGGACAATGCTCAGTGAAGGCGGCAGCTTGTTCAGTATTCCTCAGTCAGTGTGTAGCCCCTGCCTTATTTACTGCCACCATCCAAACCCTGCACTGCATGTGTGATGAGGAGTCTGTAAGTACTTCTGTGGGAAGAAAATATATAATACTAGAGGGTTCTTCAACCTAGTGGACAAAGGTAGAAAAAAATCCAGTGGCTGGAAGTTGCAGCTAGATACATTCAAACTGGAAATAAGGAACAATTTTTAATAATGAGAACAAATTACTTACCAAGGAACATAGTGGATTAGCTGTTACTTGCAGTCTTTAATCAAGATTGGACATCTTTCTAAATTAAAAGATCTGCTCTAGTTCTCCCAGAAGCTATGGCTAGAGTTATGGAAGAGGTCAGAACTGATGATCAGAATGGACCCCTTTGACTTTATGTCTATGAATCTATAAGATTAAAGAGCTCTCTGCTATCAGAAATCTTCTTATCGGGTATGAACATATAGACAGTGATCAAGTCACCTCAATAAGCTAAATATATTGAGCTTCTTTATGCTCTCATTGCAAGGTTCTCCAGACCTTGAATCATTCTTGTAACTCTGCTCTGAGCCCTCTCCAATTTTTCAACATCCTTTCTGAGGCATGGAGGCCAGAACTGGACACAGTATCCAGTAAAGGTTTCTTTGAGAACATAAGAACGGCCATACTGGGTCAGACCAAAAGAAGGGTGGATGACGCACAAGTCTGCCCAGCCCCAGAGTGCCAGGTGGGCAGCCCCCCAGCCCTGGCTGGAACACAGGGGGACTGGAGGAGCCGCACACTGAACAGGAGGGGAGAGGGCCTGGGCAGGGCGGAGCGTCGGCAGGTCCACGCCTGGCTGTTTGGGGAGGCACAGCCTCCCCAGCCTATGGGATGCATGGGCTGGATGAAATTAAGCAACGGGCCAGATCTGGCCCACAGGCCATAGGTTCCCCACCCCTGTTCTATGGCATGGGGCAACCACATGGTACAGAGTTCAAACTCCACGAAGTGCAGGACTGTTCAGATCCTAGTGCTATTTCATCCCTTTCTACAAACAAGAGCCATAGCGCAATCCACCCCAGTCCCTGGCGTGGGGTAAAGAACCCTCCTGTAAACTTTGAGAGAGGCAGGAGTTCTCCTATGCGCCGATCTAGTCCAGCGCCGGTTCACAGAGCCAGTGTCACCCAAAGAGGCAGGTAGTGCGAGTAATAAATTCAGTGTATCACAAAGGTGCTCAAATCCCATCAGCCGCAGTTTCAGCAGCTCTCTCGCCTCGATCACCAAGCAGGTGCCTGCCATCCCCACGGGCAGTGAGTGGTCAGGCATGCAGCACAGTGCACACTTGCAGTGGCCATGAACCTAGGCTGCTTCCTGCATCCATACTCTGGTCTACTGTGTCCCAGCAGCAGCATGTGCCCTCCCCTGCACTCACTCATTTCAAAGGGAGATTTCAGGGCTCTGAGGGATGGGGCAGCAAGCGCCTCCCCTCTGCTCATCTCCAGACAATCAGGGCACTTCACTACTATAGGGACTGCATTAGGAACATGGTGGAGATGGACAGAATGGGGAAAGAGATGAGGTGGGTGGGGCCCTCTCTAGACTGAATTTGTTGTTTCCCCCTTGTCTCCGTTCCTTTTGAAAGCAGAACAGGTGCCTGAACCCTTTGGGGTCAGCCGTCAAGCCCTGCCCCGGGAGTCCCCCAGTGCCAGACTCCCTCCCAGCAGCACAGGTTCTCGGGTCCAGTCACCTGATTGTGATGATTTGCCCGAAGTCAAGCTCGAAGTTGTTGACTTGTGCGATGAAGATGGCTGCCAGAGCCTCGTACAGAGCTGTGCCATCCATGTTAATAGTCGCGCCTACGGGTAGAACGAACCTGGTGACGCGTCTGTCCACCCCGTTGTTTTCTTCCAAGCACCTGAATGTAATGGGGAGCGTGGCCGAGCTGAAAGGAAACCCCAAACACCATGAAAGAGCCACACCCAACCTCTGCACTAGGGAGTGGGCCCTGGCCGGAGGCGTTTTGTGACCCCCACTCCCTCAGGAATAGGCCCTGAAGGCTACTGGAGCCTATGCTGGGGGAAGGACCAAGGACTTGGCCCCTGGCATGGTGCCTCCAAGAACCTCTGTATTGTAGAGTAAGGCACAAAAGTGGAAAGGGACTTGTCCAAGGTGACATGCAGAGTTAAGCTCAGAGCCAAGAGCAGAACCCAGATTTCTTGACTCCTAGAACTCTAACCACTAAACCACGCTGCCTTCCCTCTAGGAAAGAGCAAAGGCCATGCACTCCAGCATGCTTGGCCCTTCCTTGGTTTGTTATTATCCCTGCTTTCTTGCCCTATAAGGTGTAGAGGAGGAGGTCAGAAGTGGCTGCTGGGATGGGGTGCAGGCTGAGTGGGTCTCTTGATGGTATAGTGCACTTTGCAGCTGCCTGAGAGTGTCAGGACTCCCAGCCGTGCCGCTGGCTGGGAGTGACAGTGTCAGGCCAGGAGCGGGCCTAGCAGCGGGTTCCATAGAAAGATGTTTGTTCTGCAGGAGGGTGGCACCCTCCTGAGCTTCTTTGCACCAGTCTTAGACAATGGTCTTGAGGACCTTCTCCCCAATCACTGAGAAAGACTAGACAGCCTTGTCTGAGCGTATATATGTGAGGGTGTGAGAACACATGTGAGAGCATGTGCGTGTGTGTATGACAGCATGTGTGAGTGCATGAGTGTGTGTGAATGTATGTGAGCGTGTATGCGTGAAAACACATGCAAGTGTGCGAGTGAGAACATATGTGAGTGCATGTGTTTGTGAGCATGTGTGAATGCATGTGTGAGAGTGAATGCATGTATGAGTGCGTATGTGTGAGTATGTATGAGTGCGAGTGCATGTGAGCATGTGTGTGAGAGCGTGAGTGCACATGTGAGTGCGTGAAAGCGAGTGAGAGTGCGTGAGCATGTGTGTGAGTGCATGTGCGTGACAGCATGTACGTGAGGGCACGTGTATGTGAGCGTGTTACTGCGTGTCTCTGTGTGTGAGCACATGTAAGTGTGTGCGTGAGTGTGTGTCTGTGAGTGGCATGCTGAGCAGTCTCCCCCAGGCCAGGCCAGTGCTATGTGAGTTTGGGCCCAGAGCTCAGGTGTACAAGTCCAGGGCCAGCAGGTAAGTCGCCACCACTCTCCTTCCCAGACAGGTACGTAAGCCCCCTTAAAGGGCTGGGACATTCACTAATGCACATAGATGGAGGCAGCCTGCCCTCATGATCACAGCCCCAATCCAAGGCCCAAGGAAGGCCGTGGGACTTTGCTGGGCTTGGGACTGGGTTCTAGGGCAAGAAGCTGGGATTCCCACACCATGGCCTGGTGGTGGCAAGAGTTCAGCACCCACTGAGAATAACGGGAGCTTCTGAGCATGTGTCCCATGAGGTCTAATTAGCTCCCCAGCCCTCCCTCATGGGTAAGGTTGCCAACTTTCTAATTGCACAAAACCGAACACTCTTGCCATGCGCCTGCCCTGCTCCTCCCTCGAGGGCCTGCCCATTCTGAGGCACTTCCCCACACTCAATCCAGCCCCCGTTCCTCCATTGCTCACTCTCCCCCACCCTCACTCACTTTCACTGGGCTGGGGCAAGGAGTTGGACTGTGGAAGGAGGTATGGGCTCTGGGCTGGGGGTGTGGGCTCCAGGGTGGGGCCAGAAACGATGGGCCCAGGGTGTGGGAGGGGGCTCTGGGCTGGGTAGGGGGTTGGGGTGCAGGAGGGGGTGTGGGGTGCAGACTCCAGGAGAGAGGGAGGGAGGGTGTGGGACGGGGCTCTGGGCTGAGTGCAGGAGGGAGGCTGTGGGAGGGGGCTCTGGGCTGGGTAGGGGGTTGGGGTGCAGGAGGGAGGCTGTGGGAGAGGGTTCCGAGCTGGGGCAGAGGGTTTGGGCTCCAGCTGGGCAGCACTTACTTCAGAGGGCTCCCAGTCAGTGGCGTAGTGGGGCTAAAGCAGGCTCCCTGCCTGCCATGGCTCCATGCTGCCCCAGAAGCGGCCGGCATATCTGGCCCTTACGTGGAAGTGAAGCCAGGCGGCTCTGCACAGTATGCGCTGCCAGCATCCACAGGCGCCGTCCCTGCAACTCCCATCGGTGTGGTTCCTGGCCAACAGGAGCTGCGGAGCTGGTGCTCAGGACAAGGGAAGTGCACAGAGCTTCCCTTATCACTCCTGTGCTTAGGGGGTGCAGGGACATGCCGGCTGCTTCCGGGAGGTGCGTGGAGCCTGCCTTAGCACTGCTGAGCCATCGACCAGATTTTTAACAGCCCAGGCTGCAATGCTGACTGGAGCCACCAGGGTCCCTTTTTGACCAGGGATTCCGGTTGAAAACTGGATGCCTGGCAACCCTACCCACGGGCTGCAGTGCCCCTGCCCAGTGCAGTCTGCCTGGGAAGCAGCATACCTTGAGGAGGTGCCCAGCGCTGTGATGAGGGCCTGCAGAAGACCTGCGATGAACACCCATGGGTTCTTGTGGGTGACGATGAAGTACAGCAGTGGCAGGACACACAGGGAGTGTATGAGCAGCCCCACAATGACGGTGAGCGTGTACATTCCCAGCTGGCCCCCCATCACTGCTAAGTCGTCCATCTCCAGAATCTTGCCAGCGATTAAGAATAGGATCCCGACTGGGGCATACCTGTCACAGGACACAGGGACTAGGGCTTAGAACTCCAGACTCGCACATAATTGCTTCAGCTCCCCCGCACTGGACAGAGTCATAGGAGGTTGGGGCACCCAAAGACACAGGCCACTCATGGAGTTGCCAGATAGGGCTATGGCTGCCCCCTCCTCGAAGCTGCAGGGAGAGCAGAGAGTTGCCTGTGGATTCAGATGACCAAGCAATGTTTGTCTGTCCGTCAGTGGCCTCAGTTCCCTGCAGACTCCACAGGCTGGGGCACTGGGTGGGATTGCTGCTCCACTGAAATCCAGCCCTCCCTCATGGCATGGGCCTCTGTATGACAGGCTCCTCAAATCCTTTTCTGTCCTCTCCCAGCCAGGCCCCTCCACCCTGAAGGTAGCATTAACTCGGGGGGAGGTGCAGGCAGGCACATCATGGAAACACTGGCTATGCAGATATTTTCATGTAAACACTTCTTGAAATATCAGTGGGACTCAGGAGCAAATGTTGCTAGCGATGCTGAACTCAGGTCCAAGCAGAGAAGTAAAAGGAGGGACTGGTCAGGAAACATTTTGTCTGCATTATGTTTGCATCAGCCTTTACATCCTCTCCTGTGTTGGGACCTGCCCTCTCTACTCCTCCATTCCCGTCTCACCCCACAGTGCTTCCTAGCTAAGGCTCCCAGCCCCGATCCCATCCTGCGAGCACAGAGCTCCCAGGTCCCATCCCATCCTGGCAGCGCAGGGTTCCCATCTTATGAGCGCAGGTCTCCTGGCTCCCATCCCATCCCGCGAGCGCTGGGCTCCCGGATCCAATCCTGTGAGCGCAGGGCGCCCAGCTCCCATCCCATCCCGTGGGCACAGGGCTTCCGGCTCCGATCCCATACCACGAATGCAGGGCTCCCAGCTCTGATCCCATCCCAGGAGCGCAGGGCTCCCGGTTCCCATCCCATCCCACAGGATTCCTGACTCCCATCTGAACCCTTGAGCACGGGGCTCCTGGCTCCCATCCCGTGGGCACAGGGCTTTCGGCTCCGATCCCATCCCACGAATGCAGGGCTCCCAGCTCTGATCCCATCCCATGAGCGCAGGGCTCCCGGTTCCCATCCCATCCCGTGGGTGTAGGATTCCTGACTCCCATCTGAACCCTTGAGCACGGGGCTCCTGGCTCCCATCCCACGGGCGCAGGGCTCCCGGGGGTGCAGGATTCCTGACTCCCATCTGAACCCTTGAACACGGGGCTCCTGGCTCCCATCCCGCAGGTGCAGGGCTCCAGTGGGTGCAGGATTCCTGACTCCCATCTGAACCCTTGAGCACGGGGCTCCCGGCTCCCATCCCACGGGTGCAGGGCTCCCGGCTCTGATGCATCCTGTGAATGCAGGACTGCCTGCCAGCAGAAGGCGCCCTAGTCCTGAGATGGAGCAGATCACAGGAAGGTGAAGTTAGGGAAAGATATTAGACAAAAGAGAACCATGGCTCTATGGACACACCCTTCAGGTTCTCAGGGTCCCTCTCAGGACCCCTGGCTCCCACTCAGCGCTCAGACTGTGGCTTTGAGGCTTACACTTATGGCTCACACTCATGGCTCAGGGCTCACCCCAGGGACTCCCATTCAAGCGTTCACATTCAAGAGGCTCAGGGCTCACACTCAGCCATGTGGGAAGTTTGTAAAAGTTCAGGTATCTTGCTTTCCTCTGCCTCTCTGGCATCAGCGTGAAAGCACCTTCCCAGCAGGAGGCAGCAGTTAGGACTCCCTGGAGGAAGCCTGTCCTTGGGAGATTTTGACCTGATTTGTGCCATAGTTTTAGGGGCTTGTCTTCCCCAATGCCCCTTGGCAGCTCCCTTTGCCATAGCTCTCCCCAACTCACCCCGGCCCTTGCATAGTAGAAATCTCCTGCAACTCAGGTTGCAGTCAATGAATGTGCCCGTTCCTTCAGCTGGGCATGCATGAAAGCAAAGCATTTCGAAGCCAAATTACTTTGATGTCAGTGATCAGAGCAGGGAGTTATTGGTTCTAGCCCTGCATGAGCCAGGAACAGGAAGAACGGGCTCGTCACAAGTTGCATGCACTAGCTTGACTCAGTGCGTTCCTGTTTAAGGAGGTGGCTCAGTGTTGCAGGTGCTGCAAGAAGCCTTCCCTTCTGAATCGCTATGATGGTCCCAATGCAGTGGACAAGTGGCCATTTCCCAACAAACACCATCACACAAAATAGTCTCAGCAGAGAGACCAGGCCTGCCAGTCCAGCACATTCCATTAATCCATGGGAAAGAGAAAACCCCACAACCCACCTGTGAAAGGAAACCCTGTGCTCTTAATGCTTCCATGCAAAGCCGTCAAGCACTGAACAGATGGTCAAACTGAGCCCACAGAGGTTATGTGATTTGCCCAGCATCACAGAGTGACCCGGTTGCTGAGAGAAAGATAAGAACCAGTCCTGACTCCAGAGTTGGCTTATAGCAACATTTTTGGTGGGTCCATGAGTTTGGGGTCCTGAATTTTATAGAACAGTCCTGCCTCCTTCAATCTCCATTCTTCAACAGTCTGAGGGTCCCTTCCCTACAAAATACCCACCAGCCGAGGTGCCCTGAGCTAGGAGCCAGGAGTGCCAGGAGTTCAAGGCTCAGAATCTCCAGTCAATGCTGTCACCTATTCATAGCTTCCAAGGCCAGAAGAGACCATTGTGATCATCTAGTCTGATTTCCTGTAGAGCACAGGCCAGAGAACAGCCCCAGGAGAACTCCTGGAGCAGACCCCTTAGAAAAAAACCAATCTTGATTTTAAAATTGTTTATGATAGAGAATCCACCACGCCCCATAGTAAATTGTTCCAATGGTTAACTACTCTCACCATTAAAAACGTGTGACCTATTTTCAGTCTGAATGGGGGTATCTTCAATGTTCAGCCATTGATAGTGTTAGACCTTCTGTGCTCAACTAAAAGGCCCATTATCAAATATTTGTTCCCTGTGTAGGTATTTAGAGTGTAATCAAGTTGCCCCGTAACCTTTTCTTTGTTATAACAGACTGAGCTCCTTGAGTCTATCACTACAAGGCAGGTTTTCTTATCCATTAATCATTCTAATGACACGGGATTCCAGCAGCAGTCACACCTGGGCCAATACAGAGGTAAAATAACCTCTCTACACCTACTCAAGATTTCCCTTGCTTATGCACCTGAGGATTGCATTAGACCTTTTGAGCACAGTGTCACACTGGGAGCTCATGTTCAGCTGACTGTCCACCTCTACCATGACCCCCAACCCTTTTTCAGAGTCATTGCTTCCCAGGATAGTGTTCTCCATCCTGGAAGAATGGCCTCCATTCTTTGTTTCCAGATGTACACATACACATTTCGCTGTATTAAAAGTATATTTTGCTTGCACCCAGCTTCCCAAGCAATCCAGATCTGACCTCCTCAGCATTTACCACTCCCTCAATTTTTGTGTCATTTGCAAACTTTATCATCGATGATTTTATATCTTCTTTCAGGTTATTGAAAAGAATATTAAGTAGCGTAGGACCAAGAACTGATCCCTGTGGACCCCCACTAGAAATGCACCTAATTGATGATTCCCCATTTACAATGACATTTTGAGACCCATCAGTTTTTAATCCATTTAATGTGTACTGTGTTCATTTTACAACTATCTCGATTTTTAATAAAAATGTCCTTTGTTAACCAATATGGCCTCTTCCTTGATTGGGGGATTGTGGCTTTTGGGGCAACTAGGGCTATGTTTACACTAGCACTTTTGTCGTAAAACTTTGAGTCGGGGTATGAAAAAACACCCCCTGACAGACATAAGTTTCACAGACAAAAGCGCCAGTGTGGGCAGTGCTCTGTTGGCGGGAGACACTCTCCTGCTGACAGAGCTACTGCTGTTCGTTGGAGTGGTTTAATTATGCCGGTGGGAGAGCAGCCACATGGGAGACCTTACAGCAGTGCCGCTGCAGTGTTAGGGCTCTGCCCCTGTAAGGTCTGTAGACATAGCCTGGTAAAGTGGTCTTAATTCACAGACATTCACTTTGTTCTGATTCAATTCTTCCTCCCATCTGACTTGGCTCATAATTGTTTTCAGCCTTGTGAAACTGGCCCTTTTAAAGCACCAGCTATTGATATCACTGGTCTGAACTCTATTCTGTTTGCACATTATAAATGTGGTAAGTCATGATCACTTGTGCCTAAGCTTCCATTCATTTTTAGTTCTGTGCTCAGTTCCTCTTTAGCTGTCAAAACAAAGTCTAATATAGACTTCCCTCATGTTGGATGCATCTCTTTTTGAGTTCACAGCCCTTTTCACTGAGCAAGGCTTCAGATCCTTGCCTTAGGGAGACCAGTATCATCCCCCCATTTTACAGCTAACAGGACTTCTGGCAATTAGGAACAGATGCCAGATGTCTAATATCCAGATCCCAGATTCAGTCACTCATCCTTTCAATTAGAGTCTGCTGAACCTATGCACTTGGCTCTCTTGGCTGCAACAACTGCTCTAACCACTCCTGTCCCAGGCTCAGAAACAGAACCCAGGAGTCCTGATACCCAACATTCTACTGCTGTGTGGCAAGCAATGTATTGTCCACTGATAAAACGTGTGTCACACACCCCTCTATTGGCTGATCCATGTGGAGGATAACTGCCTACTACTGCTACCAGCAACACTTTTAGCTCAAGGGGCAAATACATATTAAGTGCTCCAGAACCTCACTAATGCAGAGTTAAAGTTGCCCATTGATGCTTCCTGCCCTTCCAGAATGTGGACAGTGGCTAAACCTAAACCTCTGAAAATCAGAAAATACAAAGTTAAGATACATGCCAACCCTGCAATGCAACCTTAACTGTGGCCACTGCCAGAGCTGGTAACAGCCACTGGGAATGAGTTAAAGGGTTAACAAACTACCAAGGGAAGTGGTGGACTCTTCACCTCTTGATCTCCTCAAATCCAGACTGGACACCATTCTGGAGGGTGCCATAGTCAATCACAAATTATTAGTCTCAGTACAGGAGTATCTGGATAAAAAGGCCAGGGCATTGCCACGGGGTGATCTAGATTGCTTGGGAAGCTGGGCACAGGCAAACAATATACATTTTTTAAGTACCTACACAGGAACAGAAATTTGATACCAGAGGGCTCTGCACTCTAGCAGAGAAAGGTCTAACATGACCCAATGGCTGGAAGCTGAAGCCAGATAAATTCAGACTAGCAATAAGGCACACATCTTTAATAGTGAGAGTAATTAACCGTTGGAACAACTTAATGAGGGTTGTGGCATGTATCTTAACTTTGTATTTTCTAGTTTTCAGAGGTTTCTGTTTAGTCTCTCTCCACAATCTGGAAGGACATAGGGCACTGCTGGCCAATCGTAACACTGTATTAAGGTTTTTGAGCATTTAATTTCTTTGCTTTTAAAAAAAGACGGTTACTCACCTTTGTAACTGTTGTTCTTCGAGATGTGTTGCTCAGATCCATTCCAATTAGGTATGCGTGCGCCACGTGCATGTTCATCGGAAGATTTTTACCCTAGCAACACTTGGTGGGTCAGCTGAGGTGCCCCCTGGAGTGGCGCCGCCATGGCACCAGATATATGCCCCTGCCAACCCATTGCCCCCTCAGTTCCTCCTTGACGGCTACTCCGACAGAGGGGAAGGAGGGCGGGTTTGGAATGGATATGAGCAACACATCTCGAAGAACAACAGTTACAAAGGTAAGGAATCGTCTTTTCTTCTTCAACTGCTTGCTCATATCGATTCCAATTAGGTGACTCCCACGCCTTACCTAGGCGGTGGGGTCAGAGTGAGATGTCGCGGAGTGAAGGATCGTTGAACCAAATGCTGCATCCTCTCTGAACTGCTGCACTAATGCATAGTGGAAAGCAAAGGTGTGCACGGATGACCAAGTCACTGCCCTACAGATCTCCTGGATGGGTACATGGGCCAGAAAGGCGGTGGAGGAAGCTTGAGCCCGAGTAGAATGGGCAGTGAGGTGGCTAGTTGAAACATGAGACAAGTCATAGCATGCACGGATGCATGATGTGACCCAAGATGAAATTCGCTGCAAGGAGACCGGTAGGCCCTTCATCCAGTCTGCCACTGCTATGAACAGCTGGAGCATCTTTCTAAAAGGCTTTGTTCGCTCGATGTAAAAGGTGAGAGCCCTACGAACATCTAGAGAATGCAGCTGTTGCTCTCGTCACGAAGTGTGCGACTTCGGAAAGAAGACCGGGAGGAAGATGTCTTGGTTGATGTGAAAGGCAGACACCACCTTAGGAAGGAAGGCAGAGTGTGGTCACAGCTGTACCTTATCCTTATGAAATACCGTATATGGTGGGTCCTCTGTGAGGGCCCGAAGTTCCGACACACACCTCGTCGATGTAATAGCGATGAGCAAAGCTGTCTTCCCGAAAGGTACAGAAGTGAGCAGGTGGCCATCGGCTCAAAGGGGGCACCCATGAGCCTGGATAGGACCAGACTGAGGTCCCATGTAGGGGCCAGATGACGAACTTGCAGATCCAAACACTCCAAACCCTTGAAGAACTTGCTGACCATAGGATTAGAGAAGACTGAGTGCCCGTTCTCGGCAGGGTGGAAGGCTGAAATTGCTGCTAGGTGTACCTTGATGGATGAGACCACTAGGCCATGCTGTTTCAGGACCCAGAGATACTCTAGGATGGTAGGAACTGGCACCTGCAGGGGGACAGCATAATTCTGGGCACATCAGCAGGAAAAGCGCTTCCATTTGGCCTGGTACGTGGATCTAGTGGAGGGCTTCCTGCTACCCAAGAGTACTTGCTGCACTGAGTGGGAGCAATGCAGTTCGGACTGAGTTAACCATGCAGCATCCATGCTGTAAGATGGAAGGACTGTAGGTCTGGATGGCATAGTCTGCCATGTTCCTGAGTTATCAGGTCTGGCCACAGTGGTAGAGGAATTGGTTTGGTCACTGACAGGTCGAGGAGTGTGGTGTACCAATGCTGTCTGGGCCACGCTGGAGCAATCAGGATTAAGCGGGCTTTGTCCCTGTGTAGCTTGAGAAGGATCTTGTGGACCAGGGGGAATGGAGGAAAGGCATAGAGCAGGTGGTCTTTCCAAGTTAGCAGGATTGTGTCCAACAGGGAGCCCGGGCAGCGTCCCTGGAGAGAGCAGAACACCTGGCACTTCTGATTGTCACGAGAGGTGAAGAGGTCTATGTGGGGAAACCCCCACTTCTGGAAAACAGAATGGATAACATCCGGGTGAATCGACCACTCGTAAGCTAGGAAGGACCTGCTGAGGTGATCTGCCAAGGTGTTCTGGACTCTTGGGAGAAACGACGCCACTAGGTCGATTGGGTGGGCTATGCAAAATTCCCAGAGATGTATGGCTTCCTGACAAAGGAGGGAGAACCGCGCTCCACCTTGCTTGTTGATGTAAAACATGGCCGTTGTGTTGTCTATGAAGACTGTGACACAATGACCCTGCAGGTGTTCACGGAATACCTGACACATGAGCCGTACTGCTCTCAGTTCCCTTATGTTGATGTGTACGGTTATATCCTGTGCAGATCAAAGACCTTGTGTGTGAAGTCCTGCAAGGTGAGCACCCCAGCCCAGAGATGACACGTCCGTGGTCAGGGCTAGCGAAGGCTGTGGGGCATGGAATGGCATTCCCCCGCACACCAGGGTGGGGTTCAGCCATCAACCCAGAGAGGCTAAGACCTCCGTTGGCACAGTGAGAATTGTGTCCAAGCTGTCTCGGCCGGACAGTACACTGACAAGAGCCAGGTCTGAAGTGGACGAAGGCGTAGTCTGGCATGTCTCTCATAAACAGATAGCTAAGGGTTAATGTTTCTTTTACCTGTAAAGGGTTAACAAAGGGAACCAAACACCTGACAAGAGGACCAATCAGGAAACGATTTTTCAAGTATTAAGGGAGGGAATTTGTGGGTTCTTTGAGTTGTCTTGGGGTCTATGTCTGTTCTGTGCTCGTTCTCAGCTTTATGACAGGCATCTATCCAGTCCTTCGTAATCTTCTGTTCTCCCAGTAGTACAAGAGCAGAAGTATATTCTTTTAAATTGTTTGCGTGTAGTTTGTCATCTGTCTGTATCTAGTGGTGGAGTCTTTGTGTATTTGCTATAAGTACTTAACTATGTATTTGGTTTTTTAAGATATGTTATCCCTTTTCTATGTGTTTATTCATCTTCTATAAGTTTGAAACACCTGTATCTTACCATCTAGATTACGAGGGAGACTGTGTATTCGTATTCTTTCTTTCTTTTTTAATTAAAGTTGTTGCTTTTACTTAAGACCTGTTGATTTTTTTTCTAGTGACCACCAAGGAAAATTGGTGGGAAGAAAGGAAAGACAGGGGGAGGGGAGAACTTAACTCTCTGTGTTTAAACTCTCCTAGTGTCCCAGGGCGTCGAAGAAGCTAAGGGGGAAGACAGATAGAATCTTTTCTGTTTCCTTGTCTTGGTTGTTCTCTCTTTGTGGGAAGAGAGGAGACATGCTGTTCTTGGTATGTGTTGATGTAAAAGACGGTTGGGCATTCAGTAACTCTCAGGTGTGCCAGAGAGAAATTACTGGGGTGGGAGAGAGTGGGGGAATGGTTATTTCCCTTGTTAGGAGACTCAGGGCATTGCGTTTGGGGGGTTACCAGGAAGGTTGGGGAGACCCGAGTGAGCCAATAACACTGGAACTTTTGGCTCGGTTGCAGCCAGATTATCAGATCTTAAGCTGTAATTAGGCTAGAGGTCATGCTAGGCTCTCAGTATGAACCCTTAAGGCAGATCTGAAGTAGGGAAGCTATGACAATGTCGATCACAAAAGGCATAGCCATGTGCCCAGAAATAAGTCCTTTTGCACGGGCCTTGCTCTTGCTCTCTTCCTACCTCAGGCCCACCCCTGGCCCGCGGAGGCCGGAGTGGTTGCTATGTCATCCGGGAGCCGTGCTGTGGGGGTTTCTGGACCTCCCTGTCTCGGGGGGCGGACCTGGTCAGGGGTTGTTATTATGGCTTTTCTGTGTGATCCTCCATTAAGCAGTCATTTCTTTTAAGTGAACATAATGTTGCAGCGTATGTCAGCGTATGACATTCTGCACTTTCCAGTAAATACCTGGAACTTTTTCTCTTCAGCTGTTAAGATTAATTCGACAACATCTATAAAATGTCAGTGGTTCTTTAACTTGGGATGGTAATATTCTGGCGGGCTTGATGGGACGGGGGAGTATGCTGTGGTCTCCTTCTAAACGATTCGTGGATGTTGGGTCTGTGTGTCCGGTTACTCCATTTAGTGCATATGGGAGATGGGCACATGCCAGGGGTGCATGGGTTTTACAGGGTCCCTTGGTTCGATATTGCTATAGTTCCCAAGGGTGTATTCGGGTCTCTACTGGAACAGTGCCACTGGTCTATTATATTGAGAGTGTACGTACGATAATTAGCAGGAAGTTATGTGGTCTATCTGGAATATATTTCTTAAGTCATTGGATTCAGGCAGGTCTCGGAGGTAATGTATTATCTCCTGTATCTGGCCATCTGTTATATTTTTATGTGTGCTTTATTGTATGCTGTTTGATCTTGGCCAGATGAAAGCTTTACTACAGAGAAGAATTTGTCGTTGGAAAAAAACCGGCAGGAGGGGTCCTGTTTATTGAATGAGAAAAGGATTGTTATAGATCTTTGGGGTGCAGAGGTGCACAAGGATCTATCTAGGATGGCAAAATGATGGTGTGGTTGTGTCTTGATGAAAGGAGGATGAGGGAACTCCAGGAGTGCCCATATTAGGCGTGTGTCAGTTGTAAACTTGTTGGTGACGTGGGGACTACT
>NC_133779.1:27071178-27167441 GCF_003597395.2 Chelonoidis abingdonii | reverse complement strand
TAAGCATGCGTGGCCGGTAGGAGTACTGCTGCAAAAAATCTCCGATCAAAGGCGCAGGGGTGCACCGACACCTAAAGTGGAGCACCCACAGGGACATCTCTCGAAGAAGAACTTCAACTTTACCATGAATTTGTTGAGCCTGCGCAGGTCCAGGATGGGTCATAGACCCCCCTTTGCCTTGGGGATTACGAAGTAACAGGAGTAAAATCCCCTGCCCCTCAAGTCCTTTGGGACCTCTTCTATCGCTCCGATGGTCAGGAGCACCTGTATTTCCTGTAAGAGGATTTGCTCATGAGAGGGGTCCCTGAAGAGGGATGGGGAGGGAGGGTGGAGAGGGGGGGTGAAACAAACTGAAGATGGTATCCAGTTTCCACCGTGTGTAGGACCCAACGATCTGAAGTTATGCGGGACTATGCAGGGAGGAAATAGGAGAGACAGTTGCAGAAAGGTGGGAAAGGATCCGGCAAGGAGACTGATGCGCCATCCTCGAGCGCACCTTCAAAAGTTTTGTTTGGACCCCGCTGATGGCTTTGGGTCTTTGATTCTGGCCTGCTTGAGGACCAGACTGTCTCCTGCTATTACTTTGGCCACACCTTCTGGTGAAGCCTTGCCGTGGCCAAGGGTTAGGGTAGGTGCGCTGAGGCTGAGGCCAGAAGGGTCTGCCTTGCATCACTGGGGTATGCATGCCCAGTGTGTGCATGATGGCCCGGTTGTCCTTCAGGCTCTGTAGCCTGGGGTCTGTTTTTTCAGAGAACAGCCCTTGGCCATCAAAGGGCAGGTCTTGGATAGTATGTTGCAACTCCCGTGGAAGGCCAGATACTTGCAGCCATGAGATGCGGTGCATGGCCATGCATGAGGCTAGAGTTCTAGCTGCTGAGTCCACTGCATCTAAAGACCTCGGCCTGCAGGGATGTCCTCGCCACTTTCTTCCCTTCCTTGAGCAAGGCCGCAAACTCTTGCCTGGACTCCTGGGGGACCAACTCTTTGAATTTTCCCATCGAGGTCCAGGTGTTATAGTTATAACAGCTCAGGAGAGCTTGCTGGTTAGCTATTCTGAGCTATAGACACCAGCTGAATAAATCTTCCGCCAAATAAATCCATGCGCCTAGCGTCCTTGGACTTAGGAGCAGGCACTTGCTGGCCATGTCACTCTCTCTCGTTCACCGACTGCACCATAAGGGAGCAAGGGTGAGAGTGAACATAGAGATATTCATAGCCCTTGGAGGGCACCATATATTTCCTCCCCACCCCTCTGGCTGTTGGAGGAATAGATGCTGGGGACTGCCAGATCGTATCGGCCTTAGCCTGGATGGTCCTAATGAAAGGCAGGATGATCACGTGTGGGTGCATCTGCCAGTAAAATGTCAACCACTGGATCTTCCACTTCCATCACCTCCTCCACCTGCAGGTTCATGTTTTGTGCCACCCTGTGCAGGAGATCTTGGTGAACCCGAAGATCTATAGGTGGTGACCCAGAAGAGGACATGCCTGCCACTGCTTCATCAAGTGAGGAGGAAGAGGAAACCCCGAGGACCAGTGGATCCTGGGGAAGTTCAGGTTGTGGAGAGTCCTGGTGTCCGAGGTCCACTAAGGTGATGGCCTGAGCTTGGTCTGATGGAATAACAGCCGCATACGAGTCTACCGGGGGAGGGCAGCTTACAGTGGCCTCAGGCATTCGATGGTCCGAATGAGCTGACTGAGAGGCGCCTGAGGGGGCGCCTTTAGCTTGGTGGTATGCCCAAGGCATCCAGAAGGACCATTGTGGTGGTCCCTGATCAGGGTCTTGACCTTCATATTGGCCTTGACTAGCACCCTTGGAGTCATGGCCCTCGGTGTGGTAGCCACTCCCCGCCTGTGGGGACGACGAATTCGGTCGTGAAGGCCAAGGAGGGGCCAAACGCCCATGCAACATTGCACCGTTCTGCTCTGTCAGTTCACGCCTTGGAGCTGGAGACTGGAGCCAGGATCTTCGGTGGTACCGCAATCGGGATTGGGACCGACGGTCATAACAGTACCGGGAGGCCGATCTAGATCTCGACGAGGATCTACGGTGTCAGGATCGGCTGCGAGACAACCGGCACCAGGACTGGTGCCTGGACCTGGATCGGTACCGAGCATACCGGGAGGGAGACCTGAGTGAAGTGGAGCAGCCCTGCCAGTACAATCGGCGCCGAGATGGAGATCGGTGCCAGGACTGCAAGCGGTGCTGGGTCCGGGACCATCGGCGGGATTGAGACCGTGACCTGGACCAGGACTGAGATCGGTGCCTGGCTGTCACACTCAGCGAGGAAGGTTGCGTCAAGGCAGGTTTGCCTATAGATTGGATAGCCCGTACCAGCGGTGCCGGGGCCTGAGGTGGTCTGAGCTCCATCAGCACGCTCAGGTCGCGAGCAGAGAAGAAGGTCTCCGGAGTGCACAGTAGGCCGAACTCAACCACGGTGTGCACCGGGGAGCTTGTGTGGACCGGACTCAACGGCCCTTGTGAAGCCGGAATCGATGGTGCTGAAGTTGGCAGTGCCGGAGCTGAAGTCTTAGTGGGATGGTCCGGTCTGGGCTGTTACTCCAATGGTGGCACAGGCAGTGTCAGAGCAGCAGGTAGTTTGTGCTGCTTCTTAAGCTGCAGAGACAGCGAACGATGCCGCGACTGTACTGGTTGGTGGAGACTGCCGGTGCCGAGATTCTTTGCCGGTGCCGGCTCGTTCTGGTGCTGGAGGAGCACTTCGGACTGA
Organism: Chelonoidis abingdonii; assembly: GCF_003597395.2. Taxonomy (NCBI): domain Eukaryota; kingdom Metazoa; phylum Chordata; order Testudines; family Testudinidae; genus Chelonoidis; species Chelonoidis abingdonii. Next base: position 27,164,712 of record NC_133779.1, on the reverse strand, counting down.
TGGTGTCTGTTCTGTGAGCAGTACCGAAGGCACCGGGCTAAGTGCCACTTCCATTAGGAGCTGTTTCAAACGAAAGTCCCACTCCTTCATTGTTTGAGGCTTGAAAGCCTTACAGATGTGACACTTGTCTGGCTGATGGGATTCTCCCAGGCACTTCAAGCAGGAGCCATGGGGGTCTCCCGTTGGCATCGGCATGAGGCACGCCGAGCAAGGTTTGAAGCCCGGTGACCTGGGCATGGGCTCTGGTACCGGGGAGGAGAGAAGGGGATGAACCCTGCTCCCTCCAAGTACTATCTACAATATATGTACAACTTACTGTTAACTAAACTATAACTGCTAAAACTATTAACAACTACTATCTACAGAGCAACGAGTAACGCTAGGGAGGTGGAGATTAGCTATGCTGTACTCCACAGTTCCAACGACCGTCACAGGCGGTTAGAAGGAACTGAAGGGGCACTGGGTCGGCAGGGGCATATATCCAGCACCATGGCGGTGCCACTCCAGGGGGAGCCTCAGCCGACCCTCCAAGTGTTGCTAGGGTAAAAATCTTCCGACGAACGTGCACACGGCGCACACATACCTAATTGAAATCGATATGAGCAAGCAGTTGAAGAATATTCTCTCTGCACCCCCATGTACTCCCACCCTCTTCACTGTCTCTGGCTCCTTGGCAATGATTATCCTGGCCACTGAATACGCTGCTCCATATTAGTCCCTTCTCTGCCCCTGTATCACCTCCTGTCTCTGCCTCCTCAGCACACCCTGCTTTGCCTTCCTTCCCATAGAGAGGCAGGTGTCAGCACAGGACTCACATTGAGGAGCTGTGGGTGCAGGAGTGAGGATGCAGCAGCAGCACAGGGACTAGCATGGAGTCAGTGGGGACTTTTTTTGAAGAGGTGGATAAACTTGGGGGGCAATGGATGAGAAAGTTTTGGGAGACTGACAAAATCTACCCAGCATCCCTTTCTGCACAGATCTGACTCCCTCCTTTTCTCCCCACTCTTCCATGCATTGTTCTAATACCCTGACAACTCCAAAACCCCACATTCCTTGCAATTGTTCAGACTCCCCCCCACTGCTCTGATGCCACTTCATAGCCAACATTCTGTGCACTATGCCCATTGCAATCTGACATCCCCTGCTGCTCTGAGCCCACCTACTGCTCCGGACACTACACACCAGCGCCACTCTCCTTCTCACCACTTCATGCCCTGGTAAGCTTGGAGGGCCTATGAGAAAGGAGGAAAGAAGTTGGGGGAGGCGGTAGGGGTGGTTGAGAGGAGCGCATGAACCAGCTGGAGGCAGAAGATTGGAGATGCTGAGTCCCTGCCCCAAATCTGATCCTAGTGTTTGGGGAAGAGGCTCAGCACATCAATCTGCAGCACAGGTAGCTGAGAGATGTGAAGTGGCCCATTCATCCAAAGAAATGTTCTTGGAGACTAGCTGGAGCAGCCAGGAGGACATTAAGCTAGCAACACAAGAGGAGGATACTAAGAAGGCAACTGTGGTACAAACTCAAATGCAGTATGCTGGGAATAAATTGAACTGACGTGGCAAAGAATGAGAAGAGAAGAAATTTTTCAGTTGTTTTAATGCCAAAGCTAAGAGTCTGGGTACCAAGCAAGAGGAATTGGAAATTCTCATTGATAGAGAAGAAATTCGATACGACTGGTATTATTGAAACTTGGTGGGACAATTCACATGACTGGAATGTTAAAATCACTGCTTATAACCTGTTTTGGAAGATCTCAGTGGGCAGAAGATGCCATTACCTGTGTTAGAGGTATTGACAACTCAGACCCAAGGATCTTGTATGCCTATGGATCAAAGTGCAATTAGCAAAGCCCAGACCACTGAATCAGAGAACAGCTTGAGTTACTTCAGTCTGTAATGTGTGTTCAGAAAAATTGTGTTGTTATGAGAGACTTCAATCTGGGAGACATACACTGGAGGTTGCATTCAGCCAGCAGTAAAACATTGTTAGAGTTCTAAAAAATATAGATAATTTTCTAACACAAAAGGTATTGCACCCAACATGAAGGAATGCTATACTGGATACAGATTAATTAGTCACAGGGCTAGGAGCTGGTGATTGTCGAATGACCAGTGATTCAATACTGGTAAACAGAGGACAGGCCCAGTCAGTAATATACATACTTCAAAGGGCCTAATTCCCCAACACTGAGGAAAACGTCTGACCAAAATTGACTGTGAGGAAAAATGTAGACAGAACAATGAGGATTACAATGGTGAGTTCTCCAAGAAGTGTTAATTAGATGCCCCAAAGCCACAATTCCACACGAAAGAGGACAACTTTGACCAAAAGGCCCAGGGCTGCCCAGAGGATTCAGGGGACCTGGGGTCTTCGGTGGCAGGGGGACCCCCCTTCAGCGGTAATTAGTCGGCAGGGGGTCCTTCCGCTCCAGGACCCGCCGCCAAAGTGCCCCGAAGACCCGCAGCAGAGGCCCCCACCACCGAAATGTCGCTGAAGACCCAGCACTTTGGCGGCAGGTCCTGGGGTGCAAGGACCCACTGCCACGGGTCTTCGGGGCACTTCAGCGGCGGATTCTGGGGCAGAAGGACCCCCCACCGTCGGTCTTTGGGGCACTTCGGTGGCGGGTCCCAGAGTGAAAGGACCCCCCACCACGGGTCTTCGGGGCACTTCGGCGGCGGGTCCCGGGGCGGAAGGATCCCCCACCGCCGAATTGCAGCCAAAGAAGCTCCGGGGGCCTGGGCCCCTCGAGAGTTTTCCGGGGACCCCGGAGCGAGTGAAGGACCCCACTCTGGGAGCCCCAAAAAACTCTCGTGGGGGCCCCTGCGGGGCCTGGGGCAAATTGCCCCAGTTGCCCCCCCGGACAGCCCTGAAAAGGCCATCCATGGTTCAGTGGGGAAGTGAAGACAGCAATTAGAAACAGAAAAGCGTAATATAACAACTGGAAAAAAGGAGAATAGATAAATACAACAAAGAGTACAAAATTAATAAGGAAATGTAGCGAGGTGCCCTGGCTCCCTGCCGCGCCTGAGAGGGACGAGCCAGAACAGGTGCCGAGGTGGGTGGAGCCACCGCTGCCAGTCCCCGCCCCCTGGAAGTTAAGGGGCGGGACAGGAAGTATAAAGGCCCGGCTCCAGCGCTCAGTTAGGCGCAGGCCACCGGAGGGGACAGACGCTGGTGCTTGAGCTCCCGCCGGGCCCAGCCTGCCCCGAGCTCGGTATTCAGAAGAGCACTGGCCTAAGCTTCCTCGTGCCCGGTATCCAGAGGAGCTGCCCGAGCTCCCCTACGGCCGGTATCCAGAGGAGCTGCCCGAGCTCCCCTACGGCCGGTATCCAGAGGAGCTGCCCGAGCTCCCCTACGGCCGGTATCCAGAGGAGCTGCCCGAGCTCCCCTACGGCCGGTATCCAGAGGAGCTGCCCGAGCTCCCCTACGGCCGGTATCCTGAGGAGTCCATGGTCTGGAACCCATCAAACGAACCCGGCGAGAGACAGGTACCTAGAGAGGGGGAGACTGGAAGTGGCCTGGGAGTAGCCGACCGCAGTCTGGCTCCAGGGGACCCCGAACCCATGTCAGTGTGTTGTGGCCAGGATCCCCACTGATTGCAGCAAATCTTTGCCGCTGCCAGGGCCCTGGGCCGGGACGCAGTGGAGTGGGAGGGCCTGCGTCCCCCCTGCCACCCTTCCGAGGGTGGCAAACTCCCCCTCCCCCTGGCCTGAGGAGGCCTTCTGTACTGTTTAACTCGCTGTTCAGCCCCTGCCTGAGAGTCTGACCCTTACCGATGTTTGTTGCCCCGCCCTGCTTCAGGGCCTGGCTTACGGACTCTGTGTCCACCCAGCCCCTGTTGAAGGGCCAGGACTCTGACTTGCTTAGAGACTGTTTGTTTGCTCAGCCCCGCTGAAGGGTCTGAGCCCTGGACAGATTGCTGCTGTGTAGCGAGGCACCCTGGCTCCCTGCCGCGCCTGAGAGGGATGAGCCCCAGCACTGGACCCTTACAGGAAAGTAAAGACATCAGGATAAAATCCATGGCTGGCAGGGCTAAGGACAATCACTGGGGCCACTCGACAATCGAGGTGCTAAAGGAGCACTGCAGAAAGATAAGGCCATTGCGGAGACGCTAAATGAATTCTTTGTATGGGTCTTCACTGCTGAAGATGGTAAGGAGATTCCCACACCTAAGCCATTCTTATTAGGTGACATATCTGAGGAACTGTGGCAGATTGCGGTGTCAGTAGAGAAGGTTTTGGATCAAACCAGTAATAAGTTACCAGGTCCAGATGGTATTCACCCAAGAGTTCTGAAGGAACTCAAATGTGAAATTGCAGAACTCTAGTATTTAACCTATTCCTTAAATCAGCCTCTGTACCAGATGTCTGGAGGGTAGCTAATGTGACGCATTTTTTAAAAAGGCTCCAGGGGTGCTCCTGACAAATACAGGCTAGTAAACCTAACTTCAGTACCAGGCAAATTAGTTGAAACTACAGTAAAGAACAGAATTATCAGACACATAAAGTAACACAATTTGTTGAGCAAGAGTCAACATGGAACCAACAAGGAACCAATCCCTGTAACAAACCTCATTGCCTACTCTGTCCCCATATCCACTCTAGCTACACCATCAAAGGACCCAACCACATCAGCCACACCATCAAGGGCTCATTCACCTACACGTCTACTAATCTTATATAGGCCATCATATGCCAGCAATGCCCTTCTACCATGTACATTGGCCAAAACAGACAGTCCCTATGTAAAAGAATAAATCAACACAAATTGGACATCAGGAATGATAACAAAGAAAAGCCAGTAGGAGAACGCTTCAATCTCCCTGGACATTCTATAACAGATTTAAAAGTAGCTATACTTGAACAAAAAAACTTCAGAAACAGACTTCAAAGAGAAACTGAAGAACTACAATTCATTTGCAAATTTAACACCATTAATTTGGGCCTGAATAGGGACTGGGAATGGCAGGCTCATTACAAAAGCAGCTTTGCCTCTCTTGGAATTGACACCTCCTCATCTATTATTGAGAGTGGACTACATCCACCCTGATCGAATTGGCCTTGTAAAAACTGGTTCTCCACTTGTGAGGTAACTCCTTTCTCTTCATGTGTCATTATATAATGCCTGCATCTGTAATCTTCACTCTATGCATCTGAAGAAGTGAGGTTTTTTACCCACCAAAGCTTATGCCCAAATAAATCTGTTAGTCTTTAAGGTGCCACCGGACTCCTTGTTGTTTTGTGGATACAGACTAACACAGCTACCCCCAACACTTGACAACATGGCTTTTGTAAAGGAAATTGTGCCTCATCAATCTATGAGAATTATTTGAGGGAGTCAACAAGCATGTGGACAAGGGTGATCCAGTGCATAGAGTGCACTTCGACTTTCAGAAAGCCTTTGACAAGGTCCCTCCCCAAAGTTCTTAAACAGAGTAAGCCGTCATGGAGTAAGAAGGAAGGTTCTCTCATGGATCAATAACTGGTTAAAAGATAGGAAACAAAGGATAGGAATATATGGTTTTCAGAATGAAGAGGTAAATAGCAGTGTGCCCCAGGAATCTGTACTGGGACCAGAGTTCTTCAACATATTCATAATTGATCTGGAAAAGAGGGGTAAACAGGGAAGTGGCAAAATTTGCAGACAATACAAAATTACTCAAAATAGTTAAGCCCAAAGGTGACTGTGAAGCGTTACAAAGGGATCTCACAAAACTGGGTGATTGGGTAACAAAATGACAGATAAAATCAATGTTGATAAATGCAAAGTGATGCACACTGGAAAATCTAATCCGAACTATACATATAAAATTATGGGGTCTAAATTAGCTGTTACCAATCAAGAAAGAGATCTTGGTGTCATTGTGGATAGTTCTCTGAAAACATTCACTCAATATGCAGTGGCAGTCAAAAAATCTAACAGAATGTTAGGAACTACCAGGAAAGGGATAGATAAATAAGACAGAAAATATCACAATGCCACTATACAAATCCATGATCGGCCATCACCTTGAATGCTGTTCTGGTTGCCCATTTCAAAAAAGATATATTGGAATTGGAAAAGATACACAGAAGGGCAACAAAAACGATTAAAGGCTGGAACAACTTCCATATGAGGAGGGATTAAAATTACTGGAACTGTTCAGCTTGGAAATGAGACCACTAAGGAGGGATACAATAGGAGTCTAAAAAATCATGACTGGTTTAGTGAAAGTGGATAAGGAAGCTTTATTTACCCCTTCACATAACACAAGAACCTCCTGCTCTGAGTGTCCCTAAGCCTCCGACTGCCAGAAGCTGGGACTGAACAACAGGGGATGGATCACTCAATAAGGCACTGTTCTGTTCCTTCCCTTTGAAGCATCCGGCATTGGCCATAGTCAGAAGACGAGATCCAGGGCTAGATGGACTATTGGTCTGACCCAGTACTGCTGTTCTTATGTTAAGAAGAAATTTAAATATATTAGGTAAAAAATCACTCCAAGTAATGGTATAGGCCCATTACTAGATGGACACGGTAAACATGTTAATGATACACAAAGGCAGAAGGATTCAGTACGGAAGCTTGCTGTGAATGGGCATGCAGCAGATGGATAGTAAGGAGAGCGAGATTGAGCTACTGAGAATTGGTGGGGGGATAGATGAGAGAGGGGCAGCTGGCAACAGGCTGGCAAAGGGTGTCCCAGCACTTCCTACTGGCATTACTACAACAGTTCCTTGGCAGCTGGTGCCCAGTGCCCTGGCTCCTCCCATCTCTCACCCTACTCTGACAGCTGGCACATATGTTCCTGCCCCTCTCTGGGCCAAGTGTCCCCACCAGGACCCACAGTGGCTGGAAGGCAGGCACAGGACTGGTGTTCCTACCTGCTCCTCGTGGCTGATCTGATCTCATAGGATGTTCCAGCCCCTCCTCCCAATCCCACTGTCATTTCCATGAGATATTGTGGGGGAAAACACTGGAAGGGACATACATACATACATACTCCCCTCCCCCAAAATATTTCCCTTGAGGGAGCACTAATCTCCTACACCCATTGTTCTGCTGCTCCGGTTCAATAAGTTTTTCTATTCTGTATTTGGAAAGAGGCAGGATGATGTACTCATATCACATAGGGATGATGAAGTGCTTTCAACCTGATTAGTAAATTAGGAGGATGTTAATATCTACCAGAGATAAATATTTTTAAATTAGCAAGCTCAGTTAACTTGAACCCAAGAGTGCTTAAAGAGCTGGCTGAGGATATTTCTGGCCTGCTGATGTTAATGATGGAAGAGTGCTAATGCTATGCCAATATTCAAAAAAGGCAAGTGGGATGACCTGGGTAACTACAGACCAGTTAGCCTTACATGAAGGCAAAATAATGGAAAAACTGATACAGGATTCAATCAACAAAGAATCCAAGAATAGGAATACAATTAATTCCAGTCAACATAGTTTTATGGAAAATACATCTTGTCAAACAAAAGTGATTTCATTCTTTGAAGTGATTACAAGGTTGGTTCATAAAAATAACTGCATAGATATAATATACTTAAACTTTGGTAAGACATTTGAGTTAGTATCACATGATATTCTAATTAAAAATTAGCACTATACAATCCTAACAGAGCACATGTTCAGTTGATTAAAAACTGGTTAATGGACAGATCTCAAAAAGTAATTGTCAGTGGGGATTCACTGAATGGGGATGTTTCTAGTGGGGTTCCACAGGGTTTGGTACTTGGCTCAATACCATTCAACATTAACTAAAGCTCCTGGAAAACAGCTGGGAGGAAATCTCTGTGTGTGCCACACTCACAGCCTGGCCCTTTAGGTAATGGCTTAGTGACCCCCCACTCCAGCTCTCTAGTCCTCCAAGGAGCCCTCAAGCAGCAATAAGGAGGTCATGTCCTGGCCTCCCTGATATATCTATAATAAAAACAGCAAACAAAACCCAACACACGCTTGTGAATGAAAATCCCATCCAGGCTTCTCCCTCCAGCACTAAGGAGCAAAATGGGGCCCATACACATTTGTTTTCCCCATGCATGTCACCTTTAAAATTACCCCCATCTCTCATCAGGTCTCCTTGCCCCACCCACCCTGCTCCTCACCAGATGATAATGGCCACCAGCCTCATGATGGCTTCGTTGAGGCAGCTGAAGAACTCCTGCAGGGCCCGTCCCTTCTGCTTCATGCTGCCAATCACCAGGCCAAAACACACGGAGAACACCACCAGGCCCAGCGCATTCACTCCATTGGCTGAGCCGGGGATGGGGATGGTTTCCTCAAAGCTCAGCACTTCCTGCAGGCTCCTAAGGGTGCGTGTGACGTTCTCCAGGGTGCCGGTGACATTCTCGGGCATGGAAGCCTGTGAGTTGGCAGTGCTCCCTGCTGTGACATTGCTGCTGTGGAGGATGGTTCTGGTGAAGATCCTGGTGCTGTACTGCGTCTTGTACTGAAATGATACACTATTATCAGCTGTGCCCACAAGCCTCTGTACGATAACCCTGCACTTCTCTACAGCTGCTGAGCAGCATAAAAGGCCTGAGCCTGAACTCCCAGTGACTTGGCTGACAACTGTTTGGGCCTGTCTAATTACCTAGCTCAATGCAAGGATTCATAGACGTTTAGGTCATAGAGTGTAAGGCTATAAGGGACCATTAGATCATCAGGCCGGACCTCCTGTATAGCACAGGTCCCTTACATTCCACTCAGTTTCCCCTGTTGAGCCCAATAACTTGGGTTTAGCCAATGCAGAATTTCCAGAAAGATTCTGGTCTGGATCTGAAGACATCAGGAGATGAGAATCCACCTTTTCCCTGGATAGCTGATCGAACTCTTTAAGTCTCTCACTGTCAGGCATTTTCTCCAAGCCTCAAATGATTTGTGAGGATTTTTTCTGCACCCTCTCAATTTTTAAAACATCCTTTTAAAAATGTGGATCCCAGACCTGGACACAGCATTCCAGGGCCAGTCTCACCACTAATGTTTACACAGGTAGAAACATCTCCCAATTCCTATTCACTGCACCCCTCTTTATCCATCCAAGGGTCGCATTAGCTCTTCCTGCCACAGCATTGCACTGGGAGCTTGTGTTCCATGGCTTGTCCACTATGACCCCTAGACCCTTTCCAGAGTCACTGGATACAAGACCCGGCTCCCCATTCTGTAGGCATGGCCTGCAGTCCTTGTTCCTAGATGTCTGACTTTGCATACTGTTTGAATGGGACCAGCTTACCAAATGACCCAGATGCTCTGCTACCTGCACTCAGGGAAAGAAGGTTCTTTTACAGCTCAGCAGGGGATGGTGCAATGGCTAGGACTGTGAGTGGGGAATCTCATTTGGTTTCATTTTACATCCAACTGACACAGTTGGGCCAGATATTTGGACTCCTGTTATGGGCCTTTTATACTGCTCCTGAATGCACAGGTACTATAAAGCCCTGAGGGACCTCCCCTTGTTCACAGACAGCACAGGGCTGGCATATAAGGCCCCACACTGCCCCCTGGCAGGTCCCTGAGAGGAGCAAGCCAAGAGCAGGAAGGGTAGTGGCCAGATCAGTCTGTGCTTCAGCAATTCCGGCTGCTGACCAGTCTATAGACGACTGGGCAAGGATGCCTGGGAGCTGCTCTAATTTATACTGGGGGCTGCAGTAGTTGTTGGAGCAGTGCACTCTGAGAGGTGCAAAGGTGGCCTAAACCCATCCCTGGGGCTGCATCTCCAGAAAGGAGCAGTTCAGAGTGCAGACTGTTCTGCACAGGCATAAAGGACAATCAGAGTGGTGGGCAGAAAGAAGCAGGCATGGGGAACCGGTGTCCGTACCTGTTTGAAGCAGGCTTCTACTAGGTTCGGTGGGAACATGTTCCTGCAGCAAATAAAAAAAGGAGGTTATGCTGCCATCTGGCTGAAAGCCAGGTGAGCAGGCCCATTGCCTTATACTCATGGTTAAGCACTGTCTCGAGTTGGGATAGTCAAGGTTGGTAAGAGCTCAATGCCAATAGCACTGAGTCTTCTTTCAGGTTATTCTGTGCCCTTCCAGATGCTGCCAAGCAAGAAAGCGCTCTAGTCCCCAAAATAAAACGATGTAAAACTTTAGAGCCTACAAGTCCACTCAGTCCTACTTCTTGAAACATTTAAACATGGCTGTGCTCCCAAGTGGCAGCACGTGGCCCTGGGACGCTGGTCTGTGTGAGTTAGGTTTTATGCAGCTATGTATAGGGTCCTAGGATCATCAAAGTTAGAGAAGGAAAAGACCAAACCATCCTCTCCATCTCCATTCTCTGGCATAGTCCAATTTTAAGTGTCCCAAGCTGTGCAGCTTCCACTGCTTCCTGCAAGATGAGTTCCCCTGCTTGATACATCTCACTGTCCCACCCCCAATATTCAGCCCAAATGGTGCCTTTCTCTATCTCATCAATCACTTACAAGCTCCTGGCTTCTCAGTGGCTCCCACTCTCCGCTGGCAGGCAGACAGAGCTACAGGCAGTTCAGGGAGTCTCATCAATTTTGTTTAGAAAAAGTTGACACAGAATGTCATTTCAATTTTTTTAAACGAAAATTCTGGACTCCTCCTGCTCCATGGAAAATGTCAGAATTGTGAGCTTTCATTCCAAAGTGGAACAATTTTTTTAAAAAAATTGAATTTCCTGTGGAATTGGAATTTGGGGGTTCCAACCAGCCCACTTGAACTCCCTCCATTTCATCACTGCCTTTCTGATAGCAGGATGCACCGAACTGAAGGCAACATTCCAGGTGCATCACACTGGAGCCATCGAGAAAGGCACTACAATTTCCATGCACAGAGACATGATGCCATTATATCATACAGCATCAAACTGCACTCGGCTTTTTGTAGCCATGTCTTAGTGCAAATTCATGTCTAATTAACTGTCGGCTCTAAGCCTATTAGCTAGTTTCTTGTGTGTCTGTGCCTTGTATAACCATTTACACCAGGGCAAAGTGAGTGTGAAGTGGGTGTAAATTGCTACCACCTCAGAATAGTAGGACTTTACTGCTGCTACAAATTGTTCTGCTTAGCTTCTGAGACTAGGGCAGGAAGCAATGGGTTTAAACTGCAGCAAGGGCGGTTTAGGTTGGACATTAGGAAAATCTTCCTGTCAGGGTGGTTAAGCACTGGAATAAATTGCCTAAAGAGGTTGTGGAATCTCCATCATTGGACATTTTTAAGAGCAAGTTGGACAAACCTGTCAGGGATGGTCTAGATCAGTGGTTCTCAAAACTTTTGTACTGGTGACCCCTTTCACATAGCAAGCCTCTGAGTGCGACCTCCCCCTTATAAATTAAAAACATTTTTTAATATATTTAACACCATTATAAATGCTGGATGCAAAGCTGGGCTTGAGGTGCAGGCTGACAGCTCACGACCCCCATGTAATAACCTCGCGTCCCCCTGAGGGGTGCCAACCCACAGTTTGAGAACCCCTGGTCCAGATAATACTCAGTCCTGCCAAGAGTGCAGGGGACTGGACTAGAAGACCTCTTGGTGTCCTTTCCAGTCCTACGTTTCTACCTTGCATTGGTGTAAAGACTGCACAAGGTACAGGGCAGAGGAGAGTAAGGCCCTAGTTTTTCTCAGCAGCTCCTGCTTCCCAAGTGTCCCTGTGTCTGTGGCAGAAAAGGGGCTGCCTCAGTTTATTTTTCCCCAGGCGTATTTCAGAGAGATCTAGTTGCTGACTCTATTTTCAATCCCCCCTTTGCATTGTTTCTCTCACCTCTACTATTTGCAGCTCCTCCTGGTGAGGATTTCATAGCTTCAGGGTATTTTGTGAGAAGCTCTTTATTCTCTTCCCAAGCAAGATTAAAGAGATTCAATACGACTGGACGAGGAGAACGAGGGACATATCTGTATTATTTTTATGAATACAATATGCACCTCAGTTTACCTGCTTGATATTATTCTATCTGCATACACAGCATTAAATCAAAGGCTGTTGCAAGGGTAGGTTCCTGGGTTAGTGTTTCTGTGGTGTGGTATGTGGTTGCTAGTGAGTATTTGCTTCAGGTTGGGGGGCTGCCTGTAAGCAAGGACAGGTCTGTCTCCCAAGACCTGTGAGGAACCTATCCTTGCAACAAAGCCCAGTGCCAACTCTGTCCGCATATCTATTCAAATGACATCATCATAGGAGCTAATCACATCAGCCATGCCATCAGGGGCTCGTTCCCCTGCACGTCTGCCAAGTACGTTGGCCAAACTGGACAGTCTCTACAGAAAAGAATAAACAGACACAAATCTGACAACAGGAATCATAATATTTAAAAACCAGTAGGAGAACACTTCAACCTCTCTGGCCACTCAGTAACAGACATAAAGCTGGCAATTTTGCAACAGAAAAGCTTCAAAAACAGACTCCAATGAGAAACTGCTGAACTTGAATTAATATGCAAATTAGACACTATCAACTTAGGCATGAATAGAGACTGAGAATGGCTGAGCCATTACACACATTGACTATTTTCCCATTTTAAGTATTCTCACATCTCTTGTCAAACTGTCTGTAATGCGCCATCTTGATTATCACTACAAAAGTTTTTTTCTCTTAATTAATTAGCCTCTTAGAGTTGGAAGAACAACTCCTACCTTTTCATGTTCTCTGTATTGTATATATATGTATATGTTCCATTCTATGCATCCGATGAAGTGGGTTGTAGCCCATGAAAGCTTATGCTCAAATAAATTTGCTAGTCTCTAAGGTGCCATAAGTACTCCTGTTCTTTTTGCGGATACAGGCTAACATGGCTGCTACTCTGAAACCTAGGAAAAGACAGGTAATATAACGGGGGATTCAATTATTAGAAATATAAGCAGTTGGGTTTGTGATGACCAGGAGAACCGCCTGGTGAATTGCCTCAAGGGTGTGAAAGCTGCAGATCTCTCGACACCTAGACAGACTTATGTGCAGTGCTGGGGAGATGCCAGTGGTCGCTGTACATGTAGGTACCATTGACATAGGGAAAGGCAGGAGAGAGGTCCTGGAGGCCAAATTTAAGCTGCTAGGTAAGAGACTGAAGTCCAGGACCTCCATGGGAGCATTCTCTGAAATGCTTCCAGTTCCACATACAGGGCCAGCTAGATGGACAGAATTTCAGGATCTCAATGTGTGGATCAGATGATGGTGTTGAAAGAATGGATTTAGTTTTATTAGGAACTGGGGGGAAAGGCGGAGCCTATTTGGGAAAGGTGGAGCCTATTCAGGGAAGATGGGTTCCACCTAAACAAAAATGGAACCAGATTACTGGTATGTCAAATTAAAAAGGTCATAAAGTTTCTAAACTAAAGACTGGGGAAAGCTGACAGGTGAGGCGGCCACAATTCAGACAGGCACATCCCTTAGGGAAGGATTTATTAAAGGGGATACTTCATAACCTAGTAAAGAGGAGAGGATAGAAGCTGATAAAGTTAGGTAGGAACCAAAGAGAAACAGTCAAATGAAATAGAAGGTATCAAAGGGGTAGCTATGTTAGTCTGGATCTGTAAAAAGCGACAAAGAGTCCTGCGGCACCTTGTAGACTAACAGATGTTAGTATAAGCTTTCTTGCATCACATGAAGGCAGACAACTAAATATTGTCAGATTTTATAAGGGCTTGCATACAAATGCAAAAGTCTAAATAGTAAGATGGGTGAACTAGAGTTCCTGGTATTAAAAGAGGATATTGACATGATAGGTATCACAGAAACTTGGTGGAATGATAATCAATGGGACATGTTAATACCAGGGTACAAAATATATAGGAGTGATGGAGTAGGTTCCACTGGTAGGGGAGTGGCACCATATGTGAAAGAAAGCATGGAGTCAAATATAATAAAAATCTTAAATGACTCCAACTGTACCATAGAATCTCTATGGATAGAAATTCTGTGCTTCAATAGCAAGAGTATAGCAGTAGGAATATACTATCAACCACCTGACCAGGATGGTGACAGTGACTGTGAACACTTAGGGGGCTTAGAGAGGCTACAAAAACAGAAAACACAATAATAATGGGGAATATCAACTATGCCCATATTGACTGGGAACATGTCACCTCAGGCTGGGATGCAGAAATAACATTTCTAGACATCATTAATGACTGCTTCTTGGAGAGGCTTGTTGTGGAACCCACAGGGGGAGAAGCAATTCTTGATTTAGTCCTAAGTGGAGCACAGGATCTGGTCCAAAAGGTGATTATTACTGAACCACTCAGTAATAGCGATCAAAATGTAATCGAATTTAACATCTTAGTAGGGGGGAAAACACCAAAGAAACATACCACAGTAGCATTTAACCTCAAAAAGGGGAACTACATAAAATTGAGGAGGCTAGTTAAATGGAAATTAAAAGGAACAGTCACAACAGTGAAATACCTGCAAGCTGCATGGAAACTTTTTAAAAATACCATAATAGAGGCTCAAACTAAATGTATACCCTCAAATTAAAAAAAAAAAAAAAGTAAGAAGACCAAAAAAATGCCAACACAGACAAACAACAGAGCAAAAGAAGTGGTTAGAGACAAACAGACATCTTTTAAAATAAATGGTGAGTTTTTCCCAGTGGAGAGTCTGTATTGGAACTAATGCTGCTCAACATATTCAAAAATGGTCTGAAAAAAGGGGTAAACAGTAAGGTGGCAAAGTTTGCCAATAATACAAAATTATAATACAAAACTGACTGCAAACCATTACAAAGGGATCTCACTAAACTGGTGACTGTGCAACAAAATGGCAGCTGAAATTCAATGTGGATAAATGCAAAGTGATGCACATTGGAAAACATAATCCCAACTATACATATAAAATAAAGCAGTCAAGTGATTAAAAAAATGAATCATGATTAATTGTGTGGATTAATCACACTGTTAATAATAGAATACCATTTATTTAAATACTTTTGAATGTTTTCTACATTTTCAAATATATTGATTTCAATTACAACACAGAATACAAAGTGTACAGTGCTCCCTTTATATTTATTTTTTATTACAAATATTTTGCTGTAAAAAACAAAAGAAATAGTATTTTTCCAATCACGCTCATACTGTACTGTGGTGCAATCTATTACATCATGAAAGTGATATTACAAAGGTAGAATTATGTACAAAAAATAACTGCATTCAAAATAAAAGAATGCAAAACTTTAGCGCAACAAGTCCCTCAGTCTTACTCTTGTTCAGCCAGTCACTCAGACAAACAAATTTGTTTACATTTTCAGGAGATAATGCTGCCTGCTTCTTGTTTACAATGTTACCCCAATGAGATCAGGCCTTCTCATGACACTGTTGTAGACAGCGTTGCAAGATATTTACGTGCCAGATGACTAAAGATTCATATGTCCCTTGATGCTTCAACTACCATTCCAGAGGACATGTATCCATGCTGATGATGGTTCTGCTCAATAACATCCAAGCAGAGCAGACCGACACATGTTCACTTTCATCTCTGACTCAGATGCCACCTCAGAAAGTTTGATTTCTTTTTTGGTGGTTCATGTTTTGTAGTTTCTGCATCAGAGTGTTGCTCTTTTAAGACTTGAAAACATGCTCCACACCTCGTCCCTCTCAGATTTTGGACGGCACTTCAGATTCTAAACCTGGGTCAAGTGCTGTAGCTATTTTTAGAAATCTCACATTGGTACCTTTCTTTGCGTTGGTGTCAAATCTGCAGTGAAAGTGTTTTTTTAAAATGAACAACGTGCTGGGTCATCATCCAAGACTGCATAATATTAGATGTATGGCAGAACGCGGGTAAAACAGAGCAGGAGACATACTATTCTCCCCAAGGTGTTCAGTCAAAATTTAATTAATGTATATTTTTTAACAAGCATCATCAGCACGGAAACGTGTCCTCTGTCATGGTAGCTGAGGCATGAAGGGGCACATGAATGTTAGCATATCTAGCACGTAATACCTTGCAATGCGGCTACAAAAGTGCAACGCTAAGGCCTGTTTCTCATTTTCAGTAACATTGTAAATAACAAGCTGGCAGCATTATCTCCCATAAATGTAAACAAATTTGTTTGATTTAGTGATTGGCTGAACAAGAAGTAGGACTGAGTGGACTTGTTGGGGATTGGTCCTGCTTTGAGCAGGGGGTTGGACTAGATGACCTCCTGAGGTCCCTTCCAGCCCTAATATTCTATGATTCTGATTCTATGACTTGTAGGCTCTAAAGTTTTATATTATTTTGTTTTTGAGTGCAGTTATGTAACAAAAATAATCTACATTTGTAAGCTGCACTTTCACAATAAACAGATTACACTATGGTACTTATATGAGGTGAATTGAAAAATACTATTTCTTTTGTTTATCATTTTTACTGAGCAAATATTTGTAATAAAAATTATAATATAATGTGAACACTGTACACTTTGCATTCTGTATTATAATTTAAATCAAGATATTTGAAAATGTAGAAAAACATCCAAAAATAGTTAATAAATTTCAATTGGTATTGTATTGTTTAACAGTGCAATAAAAACTGCAATTAATCATGATTAATTTTTTAAATCACAAATAATTTTTTTGAGTTAATCACGTGAGTTAACTGCGATTAATCGACAGCCCTATTATAAAATGATGGGGTCTAAATGAACTATTACCACACAAGAAAGAGATCTTGGAATCACTGTGGATAGTTCTCTGAAAATATCTGCTCAGTGTGCAATGGCAGTCAAAATATCTAATAGAATGTTAGGAACCATTATATACAAAATTACAGGGTCTAAATTAGCTGTTACCTCTCAAGAAAGAGATCTTGGAGTCACTGTGGATAGTTCTCTGAACACATCTGCTCAAGGTACATAATATTAGGAACCATTAAGAAAGAAAGAGGATAAGACAGAAAATATCACAATGCCACTATATAAATCCATGGTATTTGAATAGTGCATGCAGTCTTGGTGGCCCCACCTCAAAAAAGATCTATTAGAATTGGAAAAAGTTCAGAGAAGAGCAACTAAAATGATTGGGGGAATGGAATGGCTTAAACAGATTTAAAAGACTTGAATTGTTCAGCTTAGAAAAGAAACAACTAACGGGGGATATGATAGAGGTCTATAAAATAACACAACAGACAATCTGTGGGACTCATTGTTGGGGATGTTGTGAAGGTTAAATGTATAACTTGATTCAAAAAGGAATTCATAAGATAGGTCCATTAATGGCTGTTAGTTAAGATGGCCAAGAATGCAACCCCATGCTCTGGGTGCCCCCGTATATGACCCCAGAAGCTGGGACTGGACAACAGGGGTGGATCACTTGATAAATTGCCCTGTTCTGTTCATTCCCTCTGCAGCTTCTGGCACCAGCCACTGCTGGAAGACAGAAGTCTGGGCTAGATGGACCATTGGTCTGACTCAGTGTGGCCGTTCTTATGTTCTTACTGTATGTGAGCTGTAGCCTATAGGTATAGGTATTGCTAAGGCTATGTCTACACTGCACAGCTTTTAGTGACATGGCTGTGCTGCTAAAAGGCGTGCTGTGTAGCCGCTGTTCTCTCCTGCCAACAAAAAACTTCCTCCCCCAAGGAGCAGTTAACCAAACTTTTGTCTTTCAGGAGGGTGCTTTTTAACACCTGTGGACGACAAGAGTTTGTCTTTCACTTGCCAGTGTAGACAAAGTTTAGGTAAGGCATGGGCATAAATTAAGGCAGTAATCAATGCCCCTACAAGCCTCAAGGCCTACAAGACAATAGTTTAGCTAAACTAATCAAGAGATAAGGCCCCAAAAGCCTTAACATAAACAGCTGACCAGCAGTAACCCTAGATCATGAGATATCACACCACAGAATGCTGTAATGACCCAACTGCTGATAGATGACCACATGATGCCTGTTGATATCAGTTTTAGATATTTTTAAGTTAGGAACATCAGCAGATGTCTGACCACTGGAAGGTCATGGTAACTAATTGATGTATATGTTAATGAACTTGAGGTAAAAGGCCTATTAACTTATGGGAGAAGGGCACCTCAGCATTACTAGGTGAGGAAATACAGATAAGAAAAGGGGTTGAAACCCCTACTGAACATGCATTAGGCATAGGGGCATCAGCATAACCCATTATAAAAGATGTATCTCAGCCTGCCTGCCTTGGGAGATGCCAGGATGATGGCCACTGGTGATGATGATGCTGGTGAGTATGATGAGGAGGATGAAGACTAACACTTCTGGTTTTTCTGCAATGGATGGTGTGAATATATTGTTGTTCAGATGCTTGTTTTATGTTCTTCACTGGTGATCAGCTGTTCAGCAGGGTGCAGGAGGAGCTGGGGGGAAGGGGAGGAGCAGAGCAGAAAGAGGCAAGGGCAGAGGCGCAGAATGGGGTGGGAAGAGGCAGGGCAGGAGGCAGAATGGGACGGGTGGGGTGGAGTGAGGGCAGGGCTTGGGGTGGAGCAGGGGAGGTCGAGCGCCCCTGGGGAACTCTGACAGACAGCGCCTCGATCACCTTTCAGAGGTTATTCAGAGCATATTCTCCAAGTGCAGTGCAGGGGTTTGAATGGCTTTCAGTGCAGGATGGCAACCTTATCACAGGGGCATGTTCTTACTGCACACCAACTTGTTTACTCACCTGACCAGGTCCATGAAGGCATCAGTTGTTTGCACCTGCTCAATCTTGCCCTCCCGGTGCAGTTTGTCCTTGGACCCTTTGCCTGGATGGATGATGATCACCATGAGGATGCCGATGAAGACCGCTATGATGGTGGTCATCATGTAGTAGACTACAGCCCGCAGCCCCATCTTCCCAGAGGCTTTGCCATCCAGTGAGGCCATGCCTGGGCAGCCACACACAGAACAAGGCAATTAGTGGTGGGGCTGGAGGGAGACTCTGGGGGTGCAGGGGACTGTGGGGTGCAGGAAGTAGACTTTGGGGGCTCTAAGGCAATGTGCGGTGTGAAGAAGGCTGTGGGAGTGCAAGGGAATATGGATTGAAGAAGGGAATAGTACACTGAGGAGGAATCAAGGAGATGTGCGGTTGAGAGGCAGGGTTTGGGGTGCAGGGGGATGTGGGAGTGGGAGGCAGGTTTGGGATGCAGGGAGATGTGTGGGTGGAAGGCAGGGTTGCAGAGAGATGTAGGGGGGTTGGGGCAGGGTTTGGGGTGCAAGAAGATGTGGGGGTGGGAGGCAGGGTTTGGGGTGCATGAGAATGTGGGGGTGGGAGGCAGGTTTGGGATGCAGGGACATGTGGGGGTGGAAGGTGGGGTTGCAGGGAGATATGGGGGGTCAGAGGCAGGGTTTGGGGTGCAGGAAGATGTGGGGGTGGGAGGCAGGTTTGGGGTGCAGGGATATGTGGGGTGGAAGGTGGGGTTGCAGGGAGATATGGGGGGTCAGAGGCAGGGTTTGGGGTGCAGGAAGAGTGTGGGGGTGGGAGCAGGTTGGGGTGCAGGGGATATGTGGGGTGGAAGTGGGGTTGCAGGGAGATATGGGGGTCCAGAAGGCAGGTTGGGGTGCAGGAAAATTGGGCGTGGGGGGTCAGGTTGGGCAGGGGTTGTGGGGTGGAGGACAGGTTTGGGGTGCAGGGAGATGGTGGGTGGAAGGCAGAGTTCCACTTAGGATGCGCATGAATCCCATTCACTGTTACAGACAGGGACACGCAGCCCTAGAGGCTAGGCAGCAGTTCTGCAGAAAGGACCTTGGGGTTACAGTGACGAAGAAGCTGGATATGAGTCACAGTGTGCCCTTGTGCCAAGAAGGTTAATGGCATATTGGGTGTATAAGTAGGCGTGCAGCAGATCGAGGGACATGATCATTCCCCACTATTCACATTGTAGGTCTATCGAGTACTGTGTCCAGTTTTGGGCCCCACACTACAAGGAGGATGTGGAAAAATTGGAAAGAGTCCAGTGGAGGGCAACAAAAATGATTAGGGGGGCTGGAGCACATGACTTATGAGGAGAGGCTGAGGGAACTGGGATTGTTTAGTCTGCAGAAGAGAAGAATGAGGCGGGATTTGATAGCTGTTTTCAACTACCTGAAAAGGAATTCCAAAGAGGATGGATCTAGACTATTTTCAGTGGTCCCTGATCACAGAACAAGGAGTAAAGGTCTCAAGTTGCAGCGGGGGAGGTTTAGGTTTGATATTAGGAAAAACTTTTTCACTAGGAGGGTGGTGAAGCACTGGAATGGGTTCCCGAGGGAGGTGGTAGAATCTCCTTCCTTAGAGATTTTTAATGTCAGGCTTGACAAAGCCCTGGCTAGGATGATTTAGTTGGGAATTTGTCTTGCTCTGAGCACGGGGTTGGACTAGATGACCTCCTGAGGTCCCTTCTGACCCTGATATTCTATGATTCTATAAGGCAGGGTTGCAAGGAAATATGGGGGTCAGAAGCAGCGTTTGGGGTGGGAGGCAGGTTTGGGGTGCAGGGAGATGTGGGGGTGGAAGGCAGAGTTTGGAGTGCAGGGATTTGTGGGGGCAGGCAGAAGGGTTTGGTGTGCAGGAAGATGTGGGTGCAAAAGGACAGGGAGACTGAGTGGGAGCAGGGAATGTGAGTTGCAGGAGACAGACTTTGCTGGGTGCAGGAGGTGTGGGAGGCAGATTTTGGAGGCTGCAGAGGATTATGGGGTGTGGGAGGCAGGCTTTGGGTGTGTAGGGAAATGTGGAGGCAGAAAGCAAACTTTGTGGGGCATATGAGGCAGACTGAAGAGAAGCATGAGGAGACTGTAGGGAGTGCAAAGAAATGGGATGAGAGAGGAAAAAGGAGGGGGCAGGGTAAAGGAGAAGGGAGTGAAAGATGGGGGCTGGTCAAGGTGAGAGGGGGTCTGGAGACAGAAGCCTTTGAGAGCCCTGGAGGGGACGTGAATTATGAGGCAGAGCGGCTGGGCAGGGAGGATAGGGAACCAGGACAGTGATGGGGAGCGGGCTGGAGGGTGCTGGAATGGCTGCTGTGTTAGCGAAGGGGAAAGGGAGCCCCCTCCAAGCAGCCATTGGGCAACCTACAGTTTTGCCTGGCTATTTCAGGTGCACTGTCACCCTGCAATGCTCACACACGCTTTGGGGGTGCGCACTTCCTCCTAACGTCTGAAGGCAAATGAATACCTCCAGCCCCTCCCTGCCCCCCAGTGCATCTTTAAGTCTCAGGATTGCAGCACTGGGGGCTGGCAGGACCATCATGCTTCCCCCTCACCCTTCCCAGACAGGCATAAGACTTCCTGCTCCCCTGACCTCCACCCAAGACAGCCAGGGGACAGATGAGTCAATCCCACTTGCCATAATCCCAGACAAGGCCTGGACAAGGTCAGTCAGGGACCTGCAGCGAGAGCTGGGTCACTGGCTGGCAGTGCTGTTGCAGGGTGCTGCATGGCCTGTAGGATGCAGACAGCTGCAAGCACCAGAAAAGGTCCCTCACCTGTGACCAGGCTGGAGACAATGAGGGGAAGAACCAGCATCTGGAGCATCCGCATCAGCAGCTCTCCTGGGAAGGAGAAATACTTGATCTGGCGATAGGTCATCTTGTAGGGTCGGAGGGCAAAGGCCAAAATGATCCCTGAGAAATAAGGGATAAGAAGGGAAACAGGATAGTGTCTGCCCCAGCAGCATCTCCAAATCCTGCTGAGAGCGACAGCACCTGCAGTGTGGGCCCTGGGTCCTGTTCTGCTGCCTTCCTCATTCACACCAGCCCAACGGCGGGCCCTGCTGCTCCCTGGACCCCGGGCCTTTAGCAGGCACTGGGCCCTCCCCTGCTGCCCTAGGACTGCCAATTTTGATTGGACATATTCCTGGAGGTTTCATGACATGACCTAATCTTTAATTAAAGATTTATCTTTAATTCCTGGACATGCCAGGACAATTCCGGAGTGTTGGCTGGCATCCCTGTGCTCCCTGCCCCTGCAGACATGCAATGTGCACAGGGCCTATGGCGGGCACTGGGCTCTCCCCTCCTAACCCCTGTCCCCCCCACACTTCCAGTGTGCACAAGGCCAATGGCAGGCTATGGGTCCTCCCTCCTAGACTCATCCCCCACCATGCACATAGGGCCTATGGTGGGCTCTGGGCCCTCTTCCACTGTCCTTCCCCTCCTGCAATGGGCACAGGGCCAACTGGTCCCTGAGACATCCTGGCTCTTGCAGAGATGTCGAAATACTGTTAGTACCACGAGCGGTGCAAGCCCTTTGGAGACATGCCGGTGGAACCGGGTCCCTAGGAACAATGAGCATGGCAGCCTGATGCTGCTCGGGTGCCAAACCTGGTGATTCTTCCCCAGGAGAGTTACAAACAAATAACGGAATGTCCCATCCCTGTGGGAGCTGAGCCCTCCAAACTGCTTCTCAAGCTTGAAGGGTTCCCCCCAGTTTCCTCCCCATTTCCTCAGCTGAGCTGCCTTTGAGTGCAGCTCCTTACAGCAGCCAGAGGGGTCGCGCTACAGCTACAAGAGGCACCTGCTCCTCTGCTCTCTATAGTGTGCTAGCACCATCGTTGGCACAGCTCCTCCTGTGCAGCGGGCACTGAGAGCTCCGAGCCACCTCGCTGGGTTCAGATCTCTGGGATGCCACCACGTCTAAATTAAAGGCTGAGGTGAGATGCTGACTTGGGAGGGAATGAATCTGTACAATCAAAGGGTTAAACACAGCCCCCTGCGCGAGGCCTGTCCTTTAGCCATTGCCTCAGTAAGCACGAATGTGCCAGGCATGGAGAATGGCCCTTTCCCCAGGATAACGATTCCTGAGACTCCCTTATTACAGGGGATGTTGCTCATGTAAATGGTGAGCTCCCTGTCTGGTAAACAGGAGCCACACCATGAGAGTACACCAGCCAGCCTTCAGCAAGAGGGGGAACAGCACTGCTCTAAACTTCCCTGCTGCACTCCCGGGTTGTATTTCTAGCCATGCAGCTCACCCATGCAAACACTTCAAGGCTAGAAGAGTCCATCTGACTGCCTTCATTGCACAGGCCAGAGACTTCACCCCATGATTCTGCAGCGAGCCAGCTGAAATGGTTGAGCTAGAGTGGATCTTTTAGAAAAAGACGTCCAGCTTTGATTTAAAGAATCCAAGTGATGGAGATTCTACACTGCTTTGGCTGGTCTAAAGCGAGTTACAGGATGGCTCCCTGCCTCAGTTTCCCCTCTGGGCAGTGGGGATAAGGAGACTTACCCTGTTGGGGCTGGGAGGCTTCCTGAGGGACTGACTGTCTGTAAAGCTCTCAGAAAACCTCGTGCAGCGGAGGTTTAGTGTAGCTTTCTGTAGTTCTCTTCTGAGGCTGGCTGTTATGAGCCACCGCGTGCTGGAACCATGCTGCTTTGCACACAGGCAATGCCTTGTGCCTGAGGCTCTCAAATCATCCTCACTTTCCCAGGTGCAGCAAATCCCCTTAGTGGAGGCACAGCTTATAGCAGCAGAGGGCTTTTTAGCTAGTAAAGCTATACAGTGCCCCAAGGCAAATGATCTAAAGATGACCTTTTTCTGGAATAACTGCAACTACATGAGCAGGAATCACCCCTGCACAACACCCTTACACCAGCAAACATTCCTAGTGCAGAGCCAGCCGGCTCTGTGAGGCGAAGCCTGGCTCTGCGTTCCAGGTGGGAACAGCGGACAGTACAATAAGGCCCTGATCCTTCACAGGCATCTGTAGATGCTCTTGCAATGCAATGCCTCATAATGGAGGCACTGAGAGATGAAGGGACTTGCCCAAGGGCACAGAGTGTGCTTGTGGCAGAACCCTGACCCCAGCACACTTTTTTAATCGCCCTTTGTGGTAACTTAATGAATCTCCTCAGGCAGCACAGCACTGCCCTGCACAGGCTCCCTACCCAGTAGGACAGCAGTGATGGTGAAGAGGACAAAGGCATTTCTCCTGAGGAAACCCTTGGCACTGTCTTTGGTGATGCTGTGCATCCGCTTCTTGGCCCGTGCTGCCCGCTCCTGCACTGCTTGTTGGAAGCGCTGCACCCTGCTGTTGGACCTGAGACGCTTGGCTGACCCCTCATTCAGGAAGAGGCTGTTCACATGGCCCCGCTGGTCACTCATAATCAGATCGAGCCCCTGGTCCAGAAAACACAGTTCTTGGGAAACTAGAAGGGGAGAAGCAGAGTGGAGAAAGAGTCAGAAGGCAGCATGAAATCTCCCTAATCTTGACAGTGCCCCCCGGCCCTCGAGATATAACTACTCAGGCTGTTTGGGAGGCTGTTCTGAAAGCCCCTCAGAGCAGAATCAGAAACAGGACATTGCATTTGGGGAGCTGCCAGGGGTCTGAATTACTTCGATTCCGACTCTAGTTTAAAAGCGACAATGCTATCGTTTCGCCCAAGCAGCAGGGGAACAGGAGCCCCTCTGCGGGGAATGCAGGCACTGGCCTGGGAGTGGCTAAGACCAGATAGACATTCTCACTCCTTTTCAAGAGAATTTGTGGGCTGGACAATGATGAGATTTCTCCTCCTCCATCCAGACGATATGTTTTTAAAATATACAAATGATTCCATAGAAGCCCAAGGAGCAAACCAAACTTCCCAAACTGGTGCTGCAAGAACAATGTTGCATAAGGGAAAATAGCCCCTATATTTTTCATAGACACAGAGGAAAGAAACAAAAGCCCTCTGTAGTTTTCACCGAGTGGGAAAGTTGTGATTTTTTTCTCTGTTATTTGTAAATTTTATTTCAATTGCACAGCTTTCAAACAGCACATCTGAAACATCTTCATTGCTTCTTCCTCCCCCAAAACAAGCTGAAAGAATTCTTCCTGGTTTATTTTCACTGGCACACCTCGAGTCCTTTCTTGTGTTTACAGATCTGAAGGTCAAAAGCACCGTTTCTCTCCAGAGAGGCAAATAATGGGCCTAATTCTACTCTCAGTTACACCAGCGAAAATGTGGAGCAAATCCAGAACAGTCAATGGAGTAAACTTTGATTTACACCAGTGTGACTGAGAGTGCAAGCTCATCCTTTGACTTTATAAAGTTTCATGATTCCCTGAAGGCAACAGTGCGTGAGTTAGTGAGAGTTTGTGTGTTGTGGGACTGGGAATGAGTGTGTGCTTTATTAATTTAAATTTGTATTGTTTTGTGAGTATGTGTCTGTGTGTGAATTTGTGTTTGACAGCGTGTGTGTGTGAATATGTGTATATAAGTATGTGTGATTTCAAAGTGTGTATGTGTGAGTGTGCACACACAATTACACTATTATCCCTAAAAAGAGTCTGATGGATCATAGAATATAGGGGTTGGAAGGGACCTCAGGAGATAATCTAGTCCAACCCTCTGCTCGAAGCAGGACCAATCCCCAGACAGATTTTTACACCAGTTCCCTAAATGGGCCCCTCAAGGATTGAACTCACAACCTTGTGTTTAGATGGAAAAGGTGAAATTTTATCTATGCCCAAAATGGCAAATTCACCTCAAATGAGAGAATTTCTGTTATCATGTGGGTCAGTTGCTGGCTTCTTCCACAACCCAGCCTCTCATTCCCCCTCATTGGTGCTGCTGTTGTGTGAGGTTACTTGGGAAAATTGGAACAATTGCATTTTTTAATTAGTTCTCAATCAGAGTCATTATAAAGCTTTTCTGGCTCCCCAAATGCAAGCTCCTTCTTGTAATGCTGGGAAGCGCTGAGTCCCAGATCAGATGTTATAGCCAAGGCTACAGTTGCTCAACATTCCCCATTATAAGACTCTGTTTTCAGTTGCATATACCTTTGTCAAACTTGAATCATTTGTACCTCAGGCTGAATTTCTGGGAAAATGTCAGCCAAAACACTGCCACCATTTCAAAGAACAAGGTTAGTGAAAATATGTTGTTTTCTCCATGTTAAAAAATTCTGGAGACCTTTTCTTTAAGAAGTCTAAGGCCTCAATGCTTTGGAGATAATAGATAGATAATAAGACAGAAAATATCATATTGCTTCTATATAAATGATACACCCACATCTTTTGAATACTGCGTGCAGCTGTGGTTGCTCCATCTCAAAAAAGATATATTGGAATTGGAAAAAGTTCAGAAAAGGGCAATAAAAATGAGGAGGGATATGGAACGGCTGCCATATGAGGACAGATTAATAAGACTGGGACTCTTCAGCTGGGAAAAGAGACGACTAAGGGGGGGGATATGATAGAGGTCTATAAAATCATGACTGGTAAATAAGTAAATAAATAAGGAAGTGTTATTTACTCCTTCTCATAACACAAGAACTAGGGGTCACCAAATGAAATTAATAGGCAGCAGGTTTAAAACAAACAAGAGGAAATCTTTCTTCACACAACACAGAGTCAACCTGTGGAACTCCTTGCCAGGGGATGTTGTGAAGTCCAGGACTATAACGATTCAAAAAAGAACTAGATAAGTTCTTGGAGGACAGGTCCATCAATGGCTATTAGCCAGGATAGGCAGGGATGGTGTCCCTAGCCTCCGTTTGCCAGAAGCTGGGAATGGGTGACAGGGGATGGATCATTTGATGATTACCTGATCTGTTCATTCCCTCTGGGGCACCTGGCATTGGCCACTGTCAGAAGACACGATACTGGGCTAGATGGACCTTTGGTCTGACCCAGTACAGTCATTCTTATGGAGCAGGGACTTAACATTTGGCACAAGGATGTCATTGTGTCAGGAACGTGCCTTTTGCCATTCCCATGAAAATCTGTCAAAATTTTTGCCAAGTTACAAGCCTTTGAAAAATTTCAGTTCAAACATGCTCAGTAGAGGCTGGCTAGAACTTTGCAGTTAAATCCCCTGAAGATTTCATCCACACAGAACATGCTCCAGACTGAGGCTGAACAGGACTTTTCCTGCAATTGCAGCTCTTGGTTGCTGTGGGCTGGGGTTGGTTCCTGGTCTGTGCACAGGAACTGAAAGCAGGGAACCTATTTCTCCTGTGCTCTCAATGATCCCCTTGCTGGTCCCAGGCAACATGGATGAGGAAGCTACCTGATTCAAATGCAGCGGGGATAAGAGCTGGACCTCTGGGGCAAGAGATAGTGAAGGGGGTGGGTTGAGGCAAAGAGTTTGTGGGTGGGGGGAAAGTGGGACTGTAGGCTGGTGGAGAGGAGAGGAAAATTAGGACTGGGAGTTGGGGGGAGACTGGGACTGGCTAGACAAGGAGACTGGGACTACGAACCAGTGGGGGCAGAAGCAGGGGCAGGCGAGACAGATCTGATGAAAAGTCAGAGTGCGAGGGAAGAACTGGATCCAGCTGGGCAAAGAGATGGGGACAAAAAGCTGGGGTGAGGGACGAAACTGAGATTGGACAGGTAGCTCAGAGAGGGAGACTGGAACTGGGAGCCACTGGGGATGGGAAATGTAGACAGGATGGGGAGTGACTACAGGCCAGGAGACAGAAAGAGACAGATCAGAGGAAGAGCTGAGAGGCGGAAACTGGGACTGTATAGGAAAGGAAATTGGGACTGGGATGAGAAGCCTGAGGAGTGGAGAGTGGGAACTGGAATGGGACCGAGATGAGCAGCCAGGGTGGGAAAGTGAGAGAACTAGGACAAGGACAGGTTAGAGGGAATGGGGCAGAAGGGGTCAAGCTTGGGGCGAAGGGGCAAAAGAGTCTGTGCCCACAAAAGCACATGTCCCTCCAGAGCCTGGAATGGAACCCAAGATCCCTGAGTCTCACTGTCCTCCGCTGCCAGCAAATCACTGTGAAACCCACTGGCAAAGGGTCCCATCCCCCTCGAGTGCTGGGCCATATAGAGGATGACAAGCTACCACAGATACCAGTTACTCAATTAGCTCAAGTCACAGAGGTCTGTGTGTGGATCTAAAGGTTCCAACCCTGCTAATGACCCATGTGGTCATAAGACTATAGCCCACTCTACCTTGAATGATCCCTTACAATATGTGCTAACAACTTATGCTAAACAATTTGTTCCACGCTGCATTTTGCTGTGACTCTGGGTGTAACTTTCCCAGACCTGAAGAAGAGCTCTGGGTGGCTTGAAAGCTTGTCCAGAAGCTGGTCTAATAAAAGATATTAGTTGACTCACCTTGTCTCACTAGTATTCTGGGACTGCCACAGCTACATCTACACTGCATATAACTTCACTATACCAGATCCAAGCAAAATTTCTCACCACGTTTCAGCAGATTATGAACCAAACTCTCAGGTCAGAACCCCTCCCACAGAGTCCAACAAATGCTTCCTTTGTCTCATCAGGGTGAATACGATGGGCAGTGAAAGAGAGGGGGGTGGCTTGGGGTGTTTGTCCCTCCTTTTTATAGCTTCCCCTCCTGAAAGACATTTCCAGATGGGCACTAGGAGACAAAGGCCTGGTCTACACCAGTGTTTTTCAATCCGTGGGTTGTGACCCAGTACTGGGTCGTGGCATGTCAGGCACTGGGTCACGTTGCTCTGGTCAGCACCGCCGACCAGGCCATTAAAAGTCCTGTTGGAGGTGCTGCCCAGCTAATGCAGGCTAGTGTCTACCTGTTCCAACTCCACGCTGTGCCCCGGAAGTGGCCAGCAGTGGGTCCGGCTTTTAGGCAGGGGGGCCACGGGGCTCTGCATGTTGCCCCCACCCCAAGCACTGCCTCTGCATTCCCATTGGCCAGGAACCAGCGAACAGGAGCTGGGGGGTAATGCCTACAGGCGAGAGGTGCGTGCCTCCACCTAGGAGTGGGACCTGCTGCTGGCTGCTTCCAGCGCACAGCTTGGTCTGTGGTGCCAGGACAGGCGGGAAGCCTGCCTCTGTACCCCAGCTGCGATGCTGACCTGGGAGCCACCAGAGATAAGCCTACACCCCAACCTCACACCCCAAACCCCTTCCCCAGCCTCAGCCCCTACAAATCCGGAACCCCTTCCTGCACCTCAAACACTTCATCCCCAGCACCATCCCAGAGCCTACACCCCCACCCCAGAACCCTGACCTCCTCCTGCACCCCAATCCACTGCCCCAGCCCTGAGCCCCCCCAACCCCTCAACGCAGAACCCCTTCCTGCACCTCAAATCCCTCATCCCTAGCCCCACCCCTGCACCCCAACCCTCTGCCCCAGTACTGAGCCCCTCCCACATCCCAAATCCCTCATCCCCAGCTCCGTTGGGTCATGGGCATCAATAATTTTCTTCAATTGGGTCCCCAGAAAAAAAGTTTGAAAACCACTGATCTACACCGCATGGTTAGGTCAGTGCACAGCAGCTTACCTGGACCTAGCTCTGGAATTGGCTTCACTTAAATTTGGCTCCCGCTGACGTAAGTGCCTCACTACGCTTACTTAATAACACCACCTCCCCAAGCAGCATAAAGTCAGGGTCAATGTAATTAGTTAACGCAGTGTCAGTGTAGACACTGCATTAGTGCGTTACTGACATCGAGTGTTACTGGTTTCCAGGACCTAGCAGCACTCCATTGCTAAGTGTAATTGCACAGCTGACCATGCCGGCTGTACACTCCTGCCCAGAGTACACAGGATCTCCTGGGGCAGTGAGGAGAAGAGGCTGTGCAGGCACAGCTCCAATCTTGCCATAGAAATATGAATATCTATAAGCAGATTGCTCAGGGCATGCAGGAGAAGGGCTACCACAGGACCAGCAGAAGAGCCATGGGAAAGCCAAGTAGCTGCGGCGGACGTACTAGGCGGCCAGGGAGGCCAACAATCACTCTGGCAGCCCTCCCTAGAAGCCTTCAGGAGAGGATTGCAGAGTGTCTACCTCTGTTTGTTGTGCAACTACCTCGTCTCATATGAGTCAACCAATGAAAAGTTGACACCGTTATTTCATTAGCCTGGGGATGGGAAGAGTGCCATCTTTAAACCAGAGCTATTGTTGCACTCCCTAGCCTTGTGGTATCGCTTGCGAAGACTGCTGCTGTTCCTTGTCATACATATCCCTTTGGCTGTCACCCCTGCACAAGCAGCTCACAGATGTCCATATATCTATGGCTGGTCTGTATCAGTGCTTGCACAGTTGCTTCTCCCACAGGCCTGGGAGATCCAATACTTCTTGTCTACTGCAGGCAGAAACATGTCTAGCACGTGGAGCCAGCATGGCTGGTTGGGCAGTTGCACACAACAAGGATTAGCTGCTAGGTGAGTTTGCCAAGATTGGCAATCAGGAAAAGGCATTTCAAAATACACAAGAGGGTTTTAAAAGAGTGGGGTGGGGTGGAGGTGGCTTCCAGACTCTACGAGCTCTGGGAGCGGAGTTTACAATTGTGACCACTGTGGTTACTGATGCAGGGAGTGGGACAGCTGCTGGAGGACTGTTAGGGTCAACACAGGTCAAGCAATGTCTACACTCGCATTGCATCAACCTCAGTAAGTCAGGCATGGCTCATCGCTGCTTAGGAAGGTGGTTTTACTGCATGGCAGTATGTGACGTTATTGACATGAACTGGGACCGTATAGATCATTGTCTTGTAGTGGCACCTAATCTTGTATAAAGGGGGTCAAATAGGGATGTCTAAGACAAGCTTATGGTTGGCTAGTTATGGTTATGCTCTCTGTATGTGTGTATCATTTTTGTAGTTCAAGTTATAAATATTGGCTCTATACTGTCTGTATTTCAAACTTATGCTATGCTTCTGGGTGACACCCCAGAAAAGTTGGTGTCAGCTCTGCCTAGCCAGCTTGATGGCCCACTAAAGACGATCAGCTATACAACTAATAAGCCTTGTAATTCAGCAAAGTATGCAGGGACTTGCCCATGTAACTCCAGACTCCATTTTGCTGTAATTTTCCATAGTAAGGACAAAGAGGTGTTCTTACACCTGGAAAAGACTATAAAAGGCTGATGCCTCATCTCCATCTGGTCTTCAATCCTGCTTCTTACCTCTGGAGAGACTTTGTTACAAACGGAAGCTCTGAACAAAGGACTGATGACCCATCCCAGAAGGGGATGTTCCAGAGACTTAATTTGAACCTGCAGTTTACTCTATCTCTGCTACAAGCCTGAACCAAGAACTGTGCCATTACTGTATGTAATTGATTCCATTTAACTAATTCTTGCTCTCATCTATATTTTTTTCCTTTTATGAATAAACCTTTAGATTTCAGATTCTAAAGGATTGGCAACAGCGTGATGTGTGGGTAAAATCTGATTTGCAGATTGACCTGGGTCTGGGGCTTGGTCCTCTGGGATCGAGAGAACCTCTTTTCTTTAACTGGGGTATTGGTTTTCATAACCATTTGTCCCCATAACGAGTGGCACTGGTGATACTGGGAAACTGGAGTGTCTAAGGGAATTGCTTGCGTGACTTATGGTTAGCCAGTGGAGTAAAACCAAAGTTTTCTGTTTGGCTGGTTTGATTTGCCTTGGTGTGTGTAGAAACCCCAGCCTTGGGCTGTAACTGCCCTGCTTTAAGCAATTTGTCCTGAATTGGCACTCTCAGTTGCATCCTGCCAGAACCAGCATCATTACACTGTAACAGGGCACTTATTTTGGCCAGAGACAAATCTGAGCATTGACCCATGCACACAAGATAGTTCTTGTGCCATTTATTGAACTCCCAATCAGGGTAAATTTGTAGGCCCAATTATTATACCACCACCCTTGCAGAAACTTTCAACCCCAGGGAAGCCAGCCATAAAAGGACCACTCCCCCCGACAGCCAGAATTCCAACTGTTCACACTTCTTCATAGCAAGCAGAACAGATTGTGGAGACTGATGTATCAGCCCCCACCAGTTCTACGTTCAGGCTGATTAGTGCTGAGTGCTGCCTGCCAAGTGGCTGGGCAGTGCTGGTAGCCAAGAGAATTGATTGACATTTGGGGCTGTGCTTTGGGTGAGTTGTTCCTACTTGCATTAGGGATGAAAGAGAGTGTCTGAGTCCCTGCCTGATTAAAGAATGCTGATATTCTGTACGGCTGGCCCTGCTCTGTTGCCTCTGGGTTTGCTCCAGGGGAAGCCCATCACATACCATAGGCCATTGCTGGACTGTATAATAAAAACCTAGCTGAATGAGACTTGGCTGATGCAAGCCCTAACCATATACCTCTCTGGTCTGAGCAGAGAGGTGGTATATTGGATACAGACAGGATGACTTAGGTCACCAGCTCCTTGAGCAGTGTGGATAGATCCTGGTCTCACAGCTCAGGGCAACTGCACCAGAAATCCCCCTCTACTGTCCAGCAAGGCCACTCAGTCATTGGCGCTTCTGTCTTCATCTCTCTCTCTCCTGACCAGAGTATTTCCAGGATGCACAGTCCCCTGACTATGCAGTGAAAGACAGGCACTCTAGGCAGGCTTCTTTTGCCTTCTCTTTGAAGACAGTATACAGTGTAATTGCCACAGGGCAAAGGTACAACCCAGCTCTTCCTAAGCAAGCATATTTTATTTTCAAGGTAAAAGCATCACAGAAAATATATTAAAACAGTAAAAAAACCTGACACACATGCTAATAAACTTACCAGAGATCCCCACCACCCAGCTTCAGCCTGGGCTCTGGCTGGTAAAAGTCCTTCCAGCCCCACCCAGAGGTATTCCTGTTGTTTCAAGTTCCTATTTCACCCCTTTGGCCCTGAAAAGGAACACCCATGAGTAAGAGAGTCACTCATTACTCCGGCTGGCTCTTTGACAAGCGTGAATAGATAATCAACCAGTCTTTGTTCAAAGTGCAGTTTTAAAAGGATGAATTTGGGGTGGATCATTTGCATACCCCTCACCCCCAAGTATTGTCTGGGAAATCCACTTCCCACATATTGTTCCAAAACATCCTTTGAAGTTCCTAACATCTCCTAGAGAGTGCATCAATCCTGCCTTCCCTTTAAAGTAGTTCTATACAATCCCACAAGAGTAAACAAACATTTGCATTTCAATACAATGGATTCCCACAATATTTAAACTTAATTCCATAAGGTTTAGCCAGGATATTGTCATCTCTCTCACACTTGGGTCATAGAACAATAGCTCATTTCCTGTAATAAGAAGTATTACAATGTAACAGAATGGCTAGTGTCTTTATACCCCATTGGATGGGACCAGACCTGCTCACCTGTGCACTACAGGCCCTACGCTACTCACAGATAGCAGAGATTCTCTCTTAACTGAAGTGGCAGGGGGCTGAGCTTTTGGAACAGAAGGGCCTAGGTTTTATCTGCACTGTCACCATGTGGTGTCCCGTGGTTGCTGTGTTTAGAACAGCCATGATACAAAATCTGTGCTAACTCCATTTTGTAATAGTTATTTGAACCACCACTGGAGGGCATTTGGGGCACACTTGAAGCTACATTGCAACCTCCTAAGGATTCTGGCTCAGACCTGCCTCCAGCCTTTGCTTTGGGCCTTACAGAGGCAGAGTATTTTGCAGTAACTTTGTCTTTATCTAAACCGACAATGCAAAATTCATCCTCAGGGTAACTCTGCTGACCTCTAGCCGTCAGGAAAGGCCTAGTGTATGTAACAGTGAAGAAATCAGATGCTATAGAAAGTACTCCTAAAATCCTCTTGCTTGTAGGCTTTCAGCACCATCCCAGAGAATGCCTAGGGAGGGACATAATTCTCTGGTTCTGTAGGAAGGTGTTACAGTGTGACTGGCTCCCTTAAGAGGGAGTAGGGTCCAATGCACCTGGGACTGATTAACTTCCTGGTTCCCAATAGGAACAGAGCTTAAGACAGGGCACCTGGGCCTTATAGATGGTGATGTGACAGATTTCTGTAACCAATCTGCCTGAGGCATCAGGTGATCAGGCTGAGGCCACAGGATCGGCAGGGGAGGGGATGAAGGAGCATACCAAGTTTTAAAGCTTTATTAATAAAATAACAGCAGTGAGTATTGGGACTACTCTCACATTACTCAAAGGAAGCTAGAAAGCATTAGTATCCCAGCCCTAACCCACTTTCATACTCACACACGTCCCACCCAAGGCTGGCCAAGCCTGGGTGTAATGTAAGAAGAAGAGGGGGAGGGGTGGAAGGGAATTCTTGCCCCGTGCACGGGTTGTCCAGGGTCCGCTGCGATCTCCTTCTTGCTTTGGCTCTTGGGAGGGTTTTAAGTCCTGGGTTCCTTAGGGGATGTGTAGCGAGGCGGTGTGGCTCCCCTCCTCCCCAGGGAGGGTTGAGCCCCGTCAGACACCTAAGGGGGCGGGGCCACAGAGCAGTGAGCCCGCCCCTCAGGGGGTTAGGAGGCGACCCGGAAGTATAAAAGCCAGCTGTCAGCACTCATTTAGAGCCCAGCCGCCATTGGGAGTAGACCTGCCAGAAGGTGCTTGTGAGTGGGACACTGCTGAGGCCCAGGGCCGGTGCCCTGACTGGCCAGAGCTTCCCTGCGCCCGCTACAACAAGGAGTTGCCGGAGCCGCCTCGTCCCTGCGGCTACCCCGAGGAACCCCCGGACCAGGCTTGGCCAGACTTCCCAGAGGTACTGCTGGACCTACTGCCCAGCCCTGGCCGGGGGGAGCCCATGCTACTAGACTTCCCAGGGGCTGACGCCACAGGTCAGGTAAACCCAGAGGGGGAGACTGGAAGTAGCCCGGGGGCAGCTGACTCCAGTCAGGCTGCAAGTATACCTGAACCCATGTCAATGTGTTGCGGTCAGGAATCCCACTGACCGTCAGTGGTGACAGTCGCTATTAGGGACCCTGGGCTGGAATGCAGTGGAGTGGGTGGGCGGGCCTGCGTTCCCCCTGCCACCCGTACCTGGGTGGCAGAATCCCCCTCTCCCCAGCCTAAGGAGGCCATTTAGTCTACTGGTGACTGCTCAACCGTGAGCCAAGAGGGACTGAGCAATTGTAACTGTGTGTTGGTGCCCCACCCGAACCAAGGGCTGGGCCCCCTTTAACTGTGCCACTGCTCGGTCCTGCCTAAAGGGCTCGAGCCGCCTGAACTGTTGACTGCTCAACCCTAAGCCACGAGGGCCTGAGCCTCTATAACTTTGTATTCATTGCCCCGCCCTATAGCAGAAGGCCGGAGCCCAAGCGACTGTGCAGCAGCGCTCAGCCCTGAAGACAGAGGCTGCCTCAGACAACGTGTGTCGAGGCCGGTGTGGCTCCCCTCCTCCCTAGGGAGGGTCGAGCCCCGGCCGTGCACCTTTACAGGATGTTTTCGTCTAGGGCCTTCTGTTCCTGGTGCTCTTACTACCAGTCCAAACCAGCTCGCTGTGGTCTCCTCAGCTTCCCAAAACACCCCAGCTCCAGAGGCTTTGTTTTCCCTCCTGTTGGCCTTCACCATTTCATTCGCTCTCAGTGCTATCTCTGCAGCCCTGCTCAACTTCATTGCCTTCTCACAGCTAGGTAGCTGCAGATTTGTTGTCGCGCCCATTACCTTAGACTGGAGCCAGCATCTTATCTTCACACAAAGCTAGCTGAAGTGTTGAGTTAACCCGTTCTCTGCTCTTTTTTCTCCTTCCCCCTCTTGGCCTCTCGCTCCCTGCAAGGGAATCTTCCATTCCACCTTTGACCTCCCTCCCCTACCCCACCCCACCAAATGCCTTGCAGTGCTTACAACCACATTAGCAACATACAATGCTGATCTGCCTCCCCATGGAACCATGAGGGAGGGAGTCCTTGGGCCTGTGACAGTGAGAGAGGGAGACAGTAGCTGAGTCAGTAGAGGAAAGGGATAGAGCAGAGCTGCCTGAGAAGGCAAAATTCAGAAGAGGGAGAAATAGGATCAGCAGAAGGTAGCTGGCACCATTGGGAAAAACAAAAACTGAAGAAAGTGTTGGTGAAGCCTGGGCAGAGCTGGGGAACCCTGCTGAACTGTAGGAGCTTATGCAGGGGCCCCTAGGATCCAGAGGAAGAACCTGCCTGGTTCAAGGCAGTTGAGCCTGAGGAAAGAGGGTTGATGCTAGCAGGTGGATCCAGAAGCAGGGATAGGACTTTTGGGCAGGGAGCCTAGGGGAGTGGAACATCACAAGAAGCCCCCTTGCAGTAAGGGCTGCAGGCAGCTGAGCCCAGAACCAGGTTGGTCTTGGAGGGATGTTCCTACTCAGGGGCAGGGAGGCCTTGGGTGTGGAATGCTGTGGGGAAGCTCTCTTGCAGGAGACCAGACTTGGATTGAGGAAAGGGAGCCTGTTCATGTGGCTACCCAGGGAGGCTTGTGCTGTCAACCTCAGGAACCTGTGGTGTCAGTGGGAAAGGGGCCTGGAAGGTCAGGGCTGTGGGAATGGATCGGTCTCTGTCCAAACAAGAAATTCTCAGTGATGTGTCAGAAAATCAGGTACAGTCATGGGGAGATGATTCAGACCTATCTCTTTTCAGAGTGTCTTGTGCCAAAAGCTGTTACTCCAGCTGTCAGTGACCCCTCTCCTCCTTGTCATCAGGCATAGACTCACCCAGTGGCGCCCCCTGCTGGTCGTCTCAGGAATTAGCTCACCAGTCATCAGAGCGCCTGCTGCAGGCCAAGTATACCACCTGTTGCTGGCCCCCACATGCCTCCCAGACCCCGGTGCTCTTGTCTTGGTGCTGCTCCCCTGGCAGTACCCCACTCTCTGGGTTTCCCCACCCAGGGGAACCCCCACCCCCTATCCCCACATCACCTCAGTCGTAGCTACTGCTAGTCACGGTCTGTGCCCTGGGGCAGGCTGCAGTCTATCAGTCAATCATCACAGGCAACAAGGGGTTTGGACTGGTTGCCTTTACCCACCCAACCCCAATACCTATGTGGGCCTAGGACCAGGCCCTACAGCCTGGGGAGTTGCTGGCCTAGGGCTTCCCAGCCCCGCCTCACTCTAGGTCCCCAGGTGAGTTCCACAGCAGCCAGACTGTCTCTCCAGTCTGAGTGAGACTGCTCAGTTCCTGGCTGTCCAAGCCTTCTTATAAGGCCTAGTTCCTCAGTTTGGGGCATAGTTTGGCTCTCTGCCACAGCCCGAGCCCTCTACAGGGCTTTTCCAACCCCTTCAGGCCTGGAGCGGGTGTTCACCCCACTGCACTCCTTCTAGGGAAGAGCCAGGGAGGAAATACCGTAACTCTGCTCCAAAGGCTGCAGACTGAATCCTGCTCACTGCATGCAGTCAAAAGGAACTAAACTAAAGGGACCCAACTGCTCTTTCCCCGGTCTCAGCCCAGCCACAGGCTGACTTTGACATTGCATAAATAACTTCACCACTGCTGCATTTCGACACTACCTATTGTCCTTTTCCAAGATGCAACCACTTCATTGTCTTGGCATTTATTGTAAGTCCAAGTGAACTACACCAATGTTCCAAGATACATTTGAATTAATAATGATATTCTTTGCTGTCTAGACATCATATGATGTCTTCTCCATAACGTAAATCACCAGCAACCCACCACAGAGGATGTTTTTCAAAGTGCTATAAAATCCACATGTATAATCAAATTATCTTGAAAGTTGATGTGCCTCACTGGGATGTGGGGAAGGGTTAGTGCTGCAAATTTGGGATTACTGGGTCAAGATATTCTTGAGATACAGCACCTAGGTTCAGTAAAATTTGCTGATGTTTGTAACTTTTTGTGCACATCTCCATGGCTCAAACTATGGCATTGCATCAGCCTAAGATTATCCAATCAGATTTGAAATCAGCTTGTGTCTGGCACCCAGGTCCATAGCAGAGAAGCAATATTGGAAAAAGTTATTAGCAAGTCTGTCCACCTCAGTAAATTGGCAAGCATCTCAGAAACAGATCTATGTCTGTGTCACAAGCCAGGCTGTGTGTGCTATGGTCACAGCTGTGTACAGGCAGGTCAGAATGTGCTATTATCCCTTGGCAGCTTAGGGACCAGACAGTAGACCTCAACTTGAGCCTTCAGGGAGTGAGAGTTCAAGTCCTCCCGCTTGCAGATTCCTGAGAATGTCAGGTGTATACTGTACTATTCTCTACTACGGCTCAGTTGAGAACTTTGCCCCAAATGCAGGCAGTGTTATGGAGAAGTGTATGACTTCCATAGTTCAGGGAGAGTGGAGCTCGCTGTTGAACAGCTGATTTTTCCATGTGCTGTAAAAGTCATGTGCAGTTAGAGCTTGTCCTGAAAATACGTGTAACAAGGTTGGGACTCACCACCCAGCACCTCCTGCTGGTTGTCTCCAGGAATTAGCTCAGTCCAGTGGAGTGCCCTCTCCAGGTGTCCTGCCTGTCATCTTGCCGTTGGTTGGCATCTGAGCCCGTGTCATCCTTTTCCGGTCAACTGCCCTCCGGCAGTGCCCCTCAGTCCATCCACACCCCCTTCCGGGGGGACAGAGGGGAGTGATCAGCAGTCCTTTTACACCTCAGCCACCATATCCAACCACATCCCCAAAGTCTAATCCCTCTTGACAGGGAACTGGCATAGTCTGTGATGGCCACTCCCTATGGCCGATGGCTGGGTGTACTGCGGGGGCGGGGGGGAACCCAGGCCTGCCCTCTACTCTAGGTCCCAGCCCAGCGACCCTCTGGCAGCAGCCTCACTGTCCTCCTTCTCTCTCCTCATCTGTCCACTTCCCTAGGCCGCTTCACCTATAGCCCCTTGCACCCACTAGGCCCTTCCCTTCAGGTCCTGCAGGCTATGGGCTAGAGCTCCCTTCTGCTATCCACAATGCTAGTTTCCCAGCTCTGGAGACTAACCTTCCCCTATCAAATGGCAGGGACAGACTGACTGCTCC
Organism: Chelonoidis abingdonii; assembly: GCF_003597395.2. Taxonomy (NCBI): domain Eukaryota; kingdom Metazoa; phylum Chordata; order Testudines; family Testudinidae; genus Chelonoidis; species Chelonoidis abingdonii. The sequence goes on along the minus strand of NC_133779.1, from coordinate 27,126,338 downwards.
CTTCCTGGGCAGCCTTTATATAGGGCCAAGCTGAGCCCTCACTGGCTGTCTCCAATCTTGGCTCCCAATAAACCCTTCTCTAATCAGCTGCCTGTGTCCACAGACACACTGGCCTGCTGCAGCCCACACTCTCAGGGAGTGGGGCAGTAGCCCCACTACAATAGGTATACAACAGGAGTAATGATAAATGTTCTGGTACACATGTGAGGTCATTTGAAGCAGGGATTCCTGGGAAACAGCCCCCACCACTCCAAAAAATAGCTGCTTTTAAAATTTTTGGTGTCTTATAACTTTTTTTAAACAGAACTACAGAAATATAATAAATAAGGCCTCCCTCCTTGTAAAGTGTATGTCACTGCCCTGCCCCGAGCTCATCTATTTAGCGGCACCAAGAAGCAATTTAGAAATATTTCCAAAGTTATAACACAGCAAGAGCTTTTACAGCCAGTTCTCATCTCTGGAAGCTCTTGTTTCTTCAGAAAATCCTCAGTAAGTGACACAACTTGAGTAACGTACTCACTTGATGGCTTAGGGGAATAAATGTTGCCCAGAGGCTCATGAGTCTGAGAATCATGGGTTTTAGGTTGACCTGGGAGAAACTTTTTCAGCAAATAGAGAATTCACTGAAAAATACATTTGACATGAACTGACTACTGTGGCAAGGCACCTTCTCGGTCTTCCCAGCCTCTGCTGCTTTTAGCCCTGGTGAGACAGGCTTGGGTAATGTGGCCCCTTGGGACACAGGGGAAGTCTGTTCCTTTTCTCCACCAGTACTTTTTAGAGTATTTTTCTCCCTTGTGGGACAGAATATTGCCTCTCCTCCTGGTGAGGCTTACTGTCTTGCTGCTCCTAACCTCCTGGCAGCAGGACTTCTTCTCTTCTCCCAGGGAGGGTTTAAAAAGGTCTCAGGCAGCCCTTAGATGGGATCAGCTGATCCTAATTAACCTCAGGTAGCTCCCTCTCAGCTGATTCTAACTGATACCTTGGTAACCGCTTCTCAGCTGAACCTGATTGACCCATAGTTCGCCCCCAGTTGATGGGGAGGAGGGCATTTTAACCCTCTGAGACTGATTTCTACCCCTCCCTTGCAGCTATCTGTCCTGAGTTTATCACACTACACAATGTCACCCAAAATATTTTGTGGGACTGAGCTGGTTAGAAGAGGAGGTGCCTTCCTTTTAACCTTTAGCCTAGTGGTTAGGGCACTCACGTGCATTCAATTCCCTCCCTCTCACTCCTACTGTGGAGATAGAATTTGAACACAGACCTGCCCCACCCCTCAGATGTATGTCACAAATGAGTGCCCAAATAACTGGGCTAGGGGATATTCTGCAGCACCCTCTCAATCTCTCCTGTGGAAGCTGTTCCACTGTGTATAAATAATTAAATTGTCCTTGGAGAAGGGACCTGAGTCATCCACATCCTCAGTGAGTGGGCCACCACCAGGCTATAGCATTATTCTAACTTGCTGTCTCTCAAGCCCAATGACTATTCCTTGTCATTCACAGTGGTCATTCATAATGACTATTCACTCCATGAAGTGCCACTATGAATGACAACGAATAGTCATTCAGCTGGAGAGACCAAGCATACGTCTAAGGCCTTGTCTACACTACAGACTTTTGTCGACGCAAGTTACGCTGACATCCAGCTACCGCTGTAATTAAACTACCATTACATGCCCACACAATGTTCCTTGTGTCAGTGGAGTGCATCCACAATAGCACCTGCTAGGGTGACCACATGAGAGATGTGAAATATCGGGACAGGGGGCGGGGGTGTGTGTGTGCTGGTGGAGCAACAAAAAAAAAAACAACCACCAAGAGATGGCGGCGAAGGAAAAAACAAAAGCAAAAACAGCCAAGAGCTGCCGGAACATAGGAAAAATTGGTGGGGGCTGAGCACCCACTGGCAGCTCCACGCCCCACCCCCCTGCACTAGCTCGCCTTTGCTCTGCCTCTGCCTCCACCTCCCCTGAGCTGGCTGCCACATCCTGCTTCTCCCTCCAGTCCTTGCGCCACCATACAGCTGATTAGCACAAGCCTGGGAGGGAGGGGTGAGCAGGAGGAATGCGGTGTGCTTAGGGAAGAGGCGGGGCCAGGGCAGGGATCTGGGGAGGGATCCAATCGGGCAGTGAGGGGGCAGGGATTTCACAGGGGATCCAAGGGGGAGGGAGGGGCAGATTCAGGGTGGGGCTGGGGGGGCACGAGCCCCCTCTGCCTGTGCGCCGGAGGGCAAAATATTGGGACAATTCGAACATCGGTCGGGACGCGGGACAAACAAGTAAATATTGGGACAGTTCTGCCAAAATCGGGACATCTAGTCACCCTACCTATTGCAATGATACAGAGAGCTGTGCACTGTGGGTAGCTACCCCACTGTGCAACTGGCCACAGGATGCTTCGAGAAGGGTTTGCAATGCCACTTAGGGGCAGGTACAGCGTCACATAACGAAGGTTTCTCAATTCCATCACTCCACGGGAATTCTACTAGATTGTCAGCTGGTTTTCAACTGCCCTGGTAACCTGCGAGCCAGCCAGCTCTGTCAAAAAGCATGGATCCTGCACTGCTGTTCAGCATTGTGCTGTGCATTATGAACACAAAGCTATAAGAGGAGCCCAACGGGAGGCTATTCGGCTGAGGGATGCCTTGAAGGAGAATATTAACACTGAGCCACAGTAATGTGTGTTGCTGTAGCGTGCTGAGCTTGGCATTGTTTGTTTGCACCGTGCTAGGAAACGTGTAATGATTGCTGTGTGTGCCCAAAAAGTAACACATTGTAAATCACGTTTTAAAGTAGCACTCGGTAATATGCCAACTGATATTGCTGAACACTAACACAAGAAACCCACAGAAGTGTGTGTGTGGCGGGGGGAAGTGTGTGACAGTGTGTGTGCGTGCATCAGCATGCTGTCTCTAAGTTCAGACAGCAGCCGGAAGCAACTAATCCTGAGATAGAAGCTGGTGCACAGACAGCAGGTGTCCACCTGTGCTCACACCCCAGCTCAGCAGAGACAGGTACACCACTGGGGCGAGGGGGACAGCTCAACATCAGCCCTTACCTCCCTCCCTGAATCTGCACAGCACCAATCTCTTCCCCCAGCAGCAGCCCGCATTGCCTGCCTGCCGTTGTGATGGTAGTGCAGGGAGGGCAGGATTCCATATTAATGTGATGATTTTGTGATTCCCTCCAAGTTCTCCCACAGCCTCCTCTCCCCACAGACCAAGGAGATCCACCCTCTCCTATGCAGTCCAGGCAGGAGTGTGTTTGCTGCTCTAGCCAGCATGCTCAGGTTGGCAATAGCCATGTGAGCTCTCCGTGCTGAGCAGTTTCAGAAATTCCTGGGGCTTTGAAAAGAGAAGGGTGCACGGCTGTGTAGCTGGATGCAGGGCAGCAGAGTTCAAACCAGCGAGCTGAGTGGTCACGGTGGACATTGTGGGATACCTCCTGGAGGCCAGTTATGGTGATGTAATGAATGCAGTGTCTACACTGATGCTTTGGCTATCTAACTTTGCCACAAAAAGCTCTACGTCTCTCATTGCGGTAGTTTTGTCAGCATTGCAGGGGAGTTAAATTGGCAGGAGGCGCAAGGTCGTGTGTACACCGCCACTGTTCTGTCATTGAAAGCTGCCTTTTGCTGACAAAACTGTGTAGTGTAGACAAGGCCTAAGGCTCGGTCGACCTATATCACTATCTACACTACAGTCTTGCTCCCACCGATGTAAGTGCCCTGCTACACCAACATAACTCCATTTCCATGAGAGGCTTAGACCTTATGTCAGTGTAGTTAGGGAAACAGTGTCTGCGTAGACAGTGTTCCTTACATTGGCTGTTATTCTTGTGAATTTCACGGCTTCTGCGGTGCTTATAAGTCCACCAATCATAGATTGACTTACGACTGTAGTGTAGACATTCCCTAGGAATGGCTAAGCCAGATGGCTAGGAGACTCGTCTATGATTCTGGAGACAAGTTCAAGTCTGCTCCGATGACTAGTTAGTTAGTTAGTTATAAAGAGTGGAATAGCTTCAACAGGAGAGATTGAGAGCTGCTGCTCCTCCCATTCCCATCATCATCATCGTCATGTTTCCATTATGCCTTTGGTGTTTAGAGCAGCAATGAAGCTCCTCCACTTCTGTCTGTTTCTAGCAAGTCTTTCAATGGTTCCCCAGCGGTGCCTCAGGTTTTTCACCTCGGCTTCCACAGCTCTTTGCCCTGTTGTTTTTGGGTGGCCTCGTTCTCGCTTCCCTTCAGGTGTCCATCTTATTGCCATTCTGGTGATGGAATTAGTTTCCATCAAAAGGACATGGTTAATCCCTCTCCAACGCCTTCTGGCAATGATGGTGCTCATATCCTCTTGGCTCCATTGTGTCAATAGATCTTGGTTTGGGATTGTTCTGGGCCAAAAGATACAGAGGATTTTTCTGAGGCAGGTTGTATGGAATGAAGACAGTTTGGACATGTCATACCTCCTCATTCCCCAGCATTCTGCACTATAAAGTAATGTTGAAAGTAGGCAGCTCTGATAAATCTTGAGTTTGGGTTTGGTGATGTATTTTGATGCTTTCTAGGCGGTATTTAAGCTTCTTAAGATTGATTTTGTTCCGGATGTCCGGCTCGTTCCACCATCCTGGCTGATGGTGCTGCCCTAGTATATGAACCTACACTGGCGAGAACATAATCCTCTATCCGTACTGGTGATGGGGAGGCAATATTAAATGTCATGATATTGGTCTTATTGTGGTTGATTTTCAGTCCAGTTTGCTGGCTGAATGTGTTGAGTCGAGTTGTTTTTTCCTGTATATGGTGTTGGGTATATGATAGGAGAGCGAGATCATCTGTGAAGTTCAGGTCTTCAAGGGAAAGAAGTGTGTCCATTTAATGCCTCCTGGCATATCGTCTGTTGTATGCTGCATTACCCAGTTGATGGCAATGCTGAAGAGGACTGCAGACATGACACATCCCTGACATACTCCTGTTTTGACTTCAAAACTGAGCTCACTAAGATCAACACTGCACGTAAAGTTGGAATAGAAGCTTTTGATTATGTTGATTACATGGAGAGGGATTCCTTGTGCCCGCAGAATGTGCTGTAGGCTGGTCCTCTGAATGCTATCAAAAACCTTCTCAAAATCTATTAAGTTTATGGAGAGGTGCCATTGCCATTCTAAGCACTGTTCTATTATTTTTCGTAGAGTGAAGATTTTGATCTGTGCTTCCAAGCCCTTTCTGAAAACCGGCTTCCTCTTTTCTGAGAACGCTATCAACTGCCTCTGAAGTACACTGGACTATGATCTTACACAATACACCCCTACCTCGATATAATGCGGTCCTTGGGAGCCAAAAAAAATCTTACCACGTTATAGGTGAAACAGCGTTATATCGAACTTGCTTTAATCCACCGGAGTGTGCAACCCCGTCCCCCCAGAGCACTGCTTTACCACATTATATCCGAATTTGTGTTACATCAGGTTGCGTTATATCGGGGTAGAGGTGTACTTTGCTTGGCACAGAAAAAAGTGTGATCCCACGCCAGTTATTACAAACATGGAGAGTTCCTTTCTTTGGTATCTTCACTATAACACCGTCGGTCCTCAGCTTTTCCCTTTCCCAGACTGATGTAAATAGAAACAGAATTGAACCTGGAAGGTTCAATAGAGGGGCCAGAATAGATGCTGCTAACTCAGGATTTAGTTTGAACAATTCCACATTCAAGTTATCCTTGCTAGGAGCTTGCCCATTTTTAAAGGATTTGATGGCTTGAATGATTTCTTCCTCAGCTGACGTGTCTGTGTTGATATTAAGATCTTCTCCTGTCTCCTGGATGTTTGCTTTCTCTTTAGATGGCTCCGTGTTGTCTGGTGTCCCTGTCTAGTCAGGGTAGGACAGCTTGCTGGCTCTATCCCAGAGTCTGTATTGGTGGCGGCTTTTTGCTCCTGACAGGTTCAATCATACCGGATTGGTCTTTTGTGGAGCATGCAAGATTGTCTCTTTCACCAACAGAAGTTAATACAATAAAAAATATGACCCCATCCTCCTTATCTGTCATATCTTGGGGCCAACATGGTTACAACTAACCTGAAAACAACTTGGAACTGAAAAATCAGTTACTTGCTCAGCTCTGGTCCTGTGTACACTTGTGCTCTCAAACAGCCTTTTTCTTGGTGTCTCCTTCTGTGAGTGAGTTCTGGGTGACATTTCAAGGGGAGTTCAGCACTCTACAAACATACTCCAAAGTCTCTCCCCATCTATCTGAGTCCCACCTGGGATGGCTCGGTGGGCAACACTGCATGTGGAATATGAAGCCTGGATGGTGCCAGCTTACTGAACTCCTGCCAGGCATCACTAGGCAGGACAGACCAGGTTTGCACTGAGAATTGGAAACAGGTATGCTCAGTGCACACTACAGATGCACTGTGCTGAGTTTAGGGTTGGGAGCTGAGAATGGGCATGTTCAGTGTATGCCACAGGCTCTGAGACCAGAGACGGTGACTAAACAGGCTCTGTGTATGCTATAGGCATGAGATCAAGATGGTGGGAGGAGCATATTCATTGAGGTGTTGTGACAGGCTGTACTGATCTCAATGGGGTGTTCCCATTCAGGTGCGAACATCCCATTGAGTTGAATGGGACACCTCCCACCTCTGCAATCTTCCAGTGTTGCAGAGGGTTGTGCAGAGCCCCTTCTGCTTACACTAGCCCCAAAGGAAGAGTGAGGTCTGGGGTCTCCCTATCCCCTACCACCCCTAACTGGTGGATGTGCTCCTCAAAGCCCATCAATTACCACATTCCTTCCCCCCTGCCCTGCTGGGTGCAGGAAGGGGCTAGGACAGCAAAGCTGTCAGTGGGTGAGGTGTGCACAGGAACATACCTTTCATTCCCCACCACAGCTGCCTCTCATGCCACATCACTAACAGTACTTCACCAAAAAGCAAAGGAAACTCACCAACAAAAGCCATTGTTAACACAGAATTCAGCTTGCCTAGCACTGCCTTGTACTCTTCCACAATGCAGGGGGCTAAACTTAACCCTATGGAAACCAGGCAATAGATTCTCCCACACCTTGCCCCCACACAACCTTAACTCTGTCCTCTTTGGCTGATGCCCCTACTTGTCCCTGTCAGAGATCATAGCCCCAGAGCCATAAGCAGGGCAGCAGCCCAGGGTGCAAACCCCCTCAAAGTGCAAAGCTACAGGGGCAGAAAAATGGGGCCCAGAAGGGCTTGTTGGGGCCAGCCATGGGTGATAATTGGAGGGCATACCGGGGCATTGCCCTCATCTGTACACATGTCCCAGCCTCCAGAGCCTGCCAGAATCACTCCTCCCTCAGCAGCAATGCACACACAATCTGACATCCATAGCCAAGTCCCCTCAGTGCACAGTGGAAGGGGAGGGCAGCCAGGTCTCCAGAGGCTCTCTCCCTCCCAGTCTCGGCACTCCTGTTCCCCTGCATGCCCACGCACCATGGAGCAGGGCCAGATGAACTCCTGGGTAGCTAGGGTGGGGCGCGGGAGAGGGGGTGGTGCATCCAAAGGCGAGTGAAACTTCCCCACAAGGGCTTAGTGGCTAGAAACTCCCTGGGAACTCCGGGCAGCTCACAGGGGAGCAGCTGCTGCAGCCAGGGGCCAGGGGCCAGGGGAAAGCCCAGCCCCATGCTGCCCTGGAAACTCCAGGGAGAACATCAGGGGCTCACAGCGGAGCAGCAGCACCAGGAGCAAGGGAAAAGCCTGGCCCCAAACTGTCCCGAGCCAGGTACCAGCTCCAGGAGCCATGTGGCTGTCCTGAGCGGGCAGACCATTGCCCAGAAGCTGAAGGGAAGCCCCTGGCTGATAAGATGTGGCTGGACACTTTGGGGGACTACATAGGGCAACACTGGGTACTGTTCCCCTGCATGCCCACGCACCATGGAACAGACCCTGCTGCCATACCAGCTGGGGGCTCACAAAATTTCCTCCTTCATCCTCTGGGGCCCCTTGAGTTTTTGTTTCTGTTTAGATGTTCTGTTTAGAAATTTAGCTAGATTTAACAAAACAAAACAATACCAAATGCCCAAACCTGAAATGAAATTGTTTTGGTTTTGGTCACTAACCCCCCATAATCACTTATTTGCCCATGTCTACTGCTATAGAACTTCGTTGATATTTGACAATGATAGTTAAACATTTTCTGTTTTCCCCTAAATTTTCCATTTTTGTGTTCCTCTGAGTTCCAGCCTGTGGCTGGAACCATAACCAAAATAATAAAATGATAGTGGGAAACAGACTGTTCTTCTAGTATTTCTGACCAGGCAAGAAGCACCACAAATCTCATTGTTATGACATTTCTAGTATGATTCTGCAGAACAAAGAGATTTGAATTAATCTCTGAACTGAACTTCTGAACTAGCTAAGGTTTGTCCCTCACAAGGTGTTTCCAGCAGTGGTTTTCCAGCTCTTTTGTTAGGTGGACAACTTCAGACAAAATAGACCCCCTCCTCTCCTAAACGTTCAATCCCCCCAGGATGTGCTTCCTCAAATGCTTCATTCTGAGGTTCACCAGAAAAAGGGCAGTGGATCAGATTTGAGACTGGCTAGTTTAGGGTAATGCTAGGAGACTACAGTTAAGAGTTATCATAGAATCATAGAAGATTAGGGTTGGAAGAGACCTCAGGAGGTATCTAGTCCAATCCCCTACTCAAAGCAGGACCAACCCCAACTAAATCATCTCAGCCAGGGCCTTGATAACCTCTAAGAATGGAGATTTCACCACCTTCCTAGGTAACCCATTCCAGTGCTTCACCACCCTCCTAGTGAAATAGTTTTTCCAAATATCCAACCTAGACCTCCCCCACTGCAACTTGAGACCATTGCTCCTTGTTCTGTCATCTGACACCACTGAGAACAGCCGAGCTCCATCCTCTTTGGAACCCCCCTTCAGGTAGCTGAAGGCTGCTATCAAATCCCCCCTCACTCGTCTCGTCTACAGACTAAATAAGCCCAGTTGCCTCAGCCTCTCCTGATAAGTCATGTGCCCCAGGCCCCTGCTCATTTTCATTGCCCTCCGCTGGATTCTCTCCAATTTGTCCACATCATTTCTGTAGCGGGGGAAGGACCAAAACTAGGCACAGTAAAGATGTGGCCTCACTAGTGTCAAATAGAGGGAAATAATCACTTCCCTCAATCTGCTGGCAATGCTCCTACTAATGCAGCCCAATATGCCATTAGCCTTCTTGGCAACAAGGGCACACTACTGACTCATATCCAGCTTTTCGTCCACCATAACCCCCAGGTCCTTTTCTGTAGAACTGCTGCTTAGCTCGTTGGTCCCCAGCCTATAGCGGTGCATGGGATTCTTCCTTCCTAAGTGCAGGACTCTGCACTGTCTTTGTTGAACCTCATCAGATTTCTTTTGGCCCAAACCTCCCATTTGTTTAGGTCACTCTGCACCCTCTCCCTACCCTCCAGCATATCTACCTCTCCCTACAGCTTAGTGTCATTCATGAACTTGCTGAGGGTGAAATCTATTCCATCATCCAGCGCATTAATGAAGATGTCGAACAAAACCAGCCCCAAGACCAACTCTGATCCTGTTTGATGCCGCTTGCCAACTAGACATTGAGCCATTGGTCACTACCCATTCTAGCAAACTTTCTATCCCCTTATAGTCCATTTATCCAATCCAGACTTCTTTAACTTGCTGACAAGAATACTGTGAGAGACCATATTAAAAGCTTTGCTAAAGTCAAAGTATATCACGTCCACCGCTTTCCCCATATCCACAGAGCCAGTTATCTCATCACAGAAGGGAATTGGGTTGGCTAGGCATGACTTGCCCTTGGTGAATCCATGTTGACTGTTCCTGATCACCTTCCTCTCCTCCAAGTGCTTCAGAATGGATTCCTTAAGGACCTGCCCCATGATTTCTCCGGGGACTGAGGTGAGGCTGACTGGTGAAACTGAGCTAAGGGAAATTTGGGGTGAATGGAGAGGCCTATTACACTGCTGAATAGTATTCAAAAAGGCAAAGAGAAGAGGCCTGCCTCACATGAAACGGGATTAGACACAGTACACAAGAACGCACTGGAACCAAAGGGGAAAGGACAGAGTACCGGTAAGGAGTGGCTGCCAGTACCGGCCCATACACAACTGCCATTAAATTGCTGCCATGGCAGCACTTTAACGTCACTGACCCTTTTGTCACCAACCAAGGCCACTGACAGGGTGGAGAGGGGGGCAAAAGGGGCAGCTGCCCCGGGGACCAGTGATTTAAAAGAGCCTGGCTGCCGCTGCTGCTACCACAACAGAGGCTGGGCCCTTTAAATCACCGCCGGAGCTCCAGGGGACACGGGCTGGGCAGCGTGGAAGGGCTGGTTGGAGGAGGCTGACCCTCAGCCCTGTCCCTGCCACCCGAGGCCCTGCCCCTTCCAGGGACCTGAAGCCAGGCCCCCATACCAGTAAATCTTTTATATTACTTTCACTGACTGGAACAAGGAACTTTGGGTGAGTCAGCATGTTCACATGCCTGACTTCAGGACCAGGATATTTCTCTCTATCTGGCTCTGAGCCCTCTCTACTGTGGGGAGGGGAGGAGCTAGAATTTGGCAGCCACCAATTTCAAAAAATGGTGGCTCCATTATTGTAGTGCCCCCTGTAGCACAGGTTTTGAGGTTGCCAGGCACAGACACACCCTCTGGTTCTGCCTTGCTCCTGGCTTGTGCTACCACCTCCACTGTCCACGGGGTTTCCTGAACTCCTGGGCTTGTCTGCACAGTCACAGGAGGGCTGCTGGCTATGTTGCACTTCAGACCTGCCAGCATGTAACACTAGTGCTCAGAACCTGGACCAAAGGCCTCAAATGGGCCTTTCAGGTGAGAACATCCCATTTACAAACCCGCCTGTCCCTGTCACCCCATAACTGATAGATCCTAACTAATGTTTGTCTCACTGTGTGAATTAAACCCACTTAAAAAACAGGGAACTGGAAGACCGAGTTCTACCATACAGGCCCCCTAGTCATGAGAAGGGAGTGAAGCCTGAATTTTCAGATTACAGCAGAAACCTCTATCACTTCAATGACAAGGGTAACAGCTTCCTGGGCCTATTGCCTTAGGATCAGGCACTGGAGGGGAACCTGAAACACATTCTAACAGTGGGTGACAGTTATTTGCTATTTGCGGTGCTCCTGGGTCTCTCACTGGGGCTGGGAGCGGAATGTGGTGCAGTGGTTAGAGCCAGACTGACTAGACATACATGTGGCATACCCAATGGGAAAGGCAGAGCAGCCAAATAGCTAAAACTTAGCCTGGTCTTATTGGAGACCTGGATTCTGTTCCCAGGCACATTTCAGTAACAATGTCCAGTTAACTGTGTGAATCTATTTGTAAAGGGGGGAAGGACAGGTTGGGTACGTGAAGGGGTACATACTGCACTGGGCCTAAAAGGGCTCAAGGACAATACTGGGCCAATCCCCACCTTCCTAGGCCTGCAGAGTACACTCTGGCTGGACGAGCAGCTTAAAGACCCCAGAGGTCCAGGTTAAAGGGGAGGCAAATGGGCTGGAGGAAAGATAAGCCCTTCCCTAGGACAAAACCAGATGGAAAGTTGAGCCTGAGATGGACCCCCAGGGCTGGGGACGCCCCCTGGCAGTGCCTTCCACAGCACCCTTTGGAGACCCTGGCTCAGTTTTGAACTCTGTGAAGTTCCTGATTGTTTCGACTGCAGGGGACTGCACCCCAAACTGAAGGCGAGAACAGTAGGAAGTGGCCCAGGGTAGCAGACTAGGAGTTTTGTTGTAGAGGACTCTGCTGGTACAGCTCCCCAATAGGACCTGGCCTGGGATCAGGTGGAGAGAGAGGCTCCAGGTCCCCTCACCACAGCTGGTTGAGACCAAGGCCCCAAAACAGACGGAGGCTATGGTTCCGCCAGCTTAGGGGCAGGAGCCAGACATTTCTGCCTCCTTTCATCTGGAAGAAAAAAACTGGGTGCACTAATCACTAGGCCACTTAGCCCTTTGAGGACTCTACTCCAGGGTATGAGATTCTGGTCAATAATAAGGGTGGGGAAGAGCATGGAAACAGTCAGTAGAGGTGAGGCCTGAACACACAGCCTCCTGATTCCCAGCTCTGCACTTTCCTTAGTCTACAGAGTATTTAGAGAGCAGCCTCTCCCCCACCTGTGGAATATTGCCTGCCTTTGCAGCAGCCTGTGGAACAGAACTGGATTCTGTTAAAATGTGGAACCCCTTGCAAAAGCTGGTTCACTTGAGAGGTGGGCTGCAGTCATACCCCTTAAAAATGCAATTAAATAGTTGTGAGAGCTTCTACCCTCAGAGGGTAGGTAAAATGCACATCCTCTCCCCTGTCTACGCATACTAAACTAGGCTCTGCTATTCCTGATAATCTGTTCCCACATAATAGCAGTACTCCCAGACTCAGTGATTTTGGAACTGAGAGACCCATTTGTGTAAGCAAAACCAGGAGGGAGGTCACCAGAATGCAAGTTCTCAGTTTGGAGCATGAGTTCTAAGCATTGCTTGGTTTTGGTTTATTGCTGTTGGTCCGGGAAGCAGAATAAATTCCTAGTTTCCAGGACCAGAAGGGACCACTGTGATCATCTAATCTGCACTGCTGGATAAGCAGACTTGGCAGGATTGGATTCTAACTGACACATGTTAGTAAACATCTATTTCTGCTGACACACTGAAATCGACAAAAAATATATTGCTGGGTAACAGTCAATAGGAGTGCAGCCTCCCCCCACACCTTGTGTCTGCAGGGATCCCATGTCCCTGGCACCACAGCTGCAGCCCCATTGTCGCAGACCCGCTCCCTCGCTCTGACCGCAGGGGATGCAGAGGGCTCCCTTTGCTGCTGCAGGGCCAGTGACACCTGATCCCTCCAGGAACATGGTCCAGAGACGGCTGCAGTCCTGGCCCAGCAGAGCAGAGACTCCGGGCCAGGACTGGGAGAAGGAGGAGCTCCCACACTGCTGAATGGCTCTGTCTCACGCAGCAGCCATTCAGCAGCAAGTGGCCTCCCCCACTGCAGGGACTCCTCCTCATGCCCACAGCTGCAGGGTCTCTGCTCTGTCCTTCCAGGACTACAGCCTTCCCTACACCCTTGCAACTGCAGGATCCAGTGTCACTGGCCTGTGGCCAGGCACGCAGCCCTTTGCAGCTCCGCTGGTCATGACCCTGTTCACTCACCAGTCAGAGGTGTGGAAGCCATCCCCAAGCAGGAGCTGTTCAGCAGCAGGATGGCTTCCCCTGTGAACAAGCCCGTCTGGGGGCTCTGCTCTGCAGTCTCCTCTGCACCTTGCGCCCAAGTGTCTTGGGCCCCTGCCCTAGCAGGGAGCCCCCTGCAGCGCTGCTCTTAGTGCTGGGAACCCCCTGCAGTCCTGCTGTCAGCACTGCCCTAAACACAATCCCACCTCCTTAATTTCCAGCCATTGTACAAATAAAAATAGTTAAACATTGTTATTTTTTAAAAGTTTTTCAATCCATATTAATTGTCAAACTCAGAAACAACTGGAACTCTCCCTAGCCCACATGTAACACAGGCCCCAAAACTTCCCCAGGCTCATTCAGAGAGTAGATCTTTTTGGGAAAAAAACAACAATAATGACTTTGAGGCACAACTTCCAAGTGTCTGCACAGCAAGGAAATCTCAGAAGTTTCAAACCTCCTCAGATGGAGCCAGGTTGTGCCAACCCCACTGGAGAGAAACCTGTTCTGGAGCTACAACAGCCCAGGGCTCCCTAGCACAAGAAATTCCCCAAGGAGTCAGTGAAGACTCAGAAATAAATCCATTTGCAAACACTGAAATGCCTGGCAAGACTCTAACATACCTGCTGTTACGTGAAGGGCCAGCAATTCCTCTCTCACCCAAAATTCTGGTTGCAATGAGCAGGCTTTGGAGTGGCCTGGGTCCCCCACAGATCAGAGGTGGGAGCTGAGCCACACGACACAAGGATAACGCTATAAATACCATGAGAGGCATGAACACATTCACAGGCATGGAAGGGTCTGATGGGCCAAGTGCTTTACAGATGATGCAAGGGACCAGGCCTGTTATGTAACCCATTTCACAAACTGGGGTTTCGTTTCATTGAGCTGGCCTATTTCCCATCATCTCAAAAATGACTCCAGCTGTAACACATGACTGACTAAGGACATCTCCGAGTGCAGCCTACAGTGCCTACACTTGTGCATTCTATGAGTTCTATGGTAAAACATAAAACAAACTAACTCTCTGGGCAGCCCCTTGTAAGATCCTGCAGCTTTTCAGGCAGTTGGTGTTAACCTCAGGAACCTGATTTTCATAGGTGAGTTTACAGGGACCTGATTCTTTAAAAAAGGACCAAGCAAGTTTCTTCACTGGCTGAAGTGCAGAGTTGTTGGGGACCCCGTGCACTCTGCTCCTTGAGGGAGATGGTCAGCAGGGTTTGCACAATCCAAACTCAGAACTTGACATTCCATTTTAAAAAGCCTTGGCAGAGCAAGTCAGGTATTGCTGACGCAGTGCAAGGTGGGAGGGTCACTGCTGGAGAAGCAAGGGTGCTTTTGAGGATAAGGCACTGGATACAAGTTAGGAGAATTGGATTCAATTTGCAGCTCTGCTAGGCTTCCTGCACTACCTTGGGCAAATCACTAGCCATAATGATAATCCCCTGTGCCTTAGTCTCTGATCTGTGAAATGGGATTATCAAAGCTTCCTTTAGCTGTCTCTTCAGGGCGGGGACTGTCTCTTCCCCTGTGTTGGTACCATGCTCAGCACAATGGAACCATGATCCTCGCTGGGGACTCTCTGCACTGTCATGATACAGAGAAAGAAAGATGGATTCTGGGCAGAGCTCAGCATGGCTGGAAGAAGAGAGATTTTAGCCAAACCTGTGCAATCTGTTTTGTGCACTGCTGCCCAAATCCACACTCACTGTCCAGCTTCTAGCTATAAATGTGCAGTAAGGATTCCTCCTCTCTGCCTGGGGAAGATGGTCATGGAGACCAGGACACCAAGAGAGGGGGATTGGTGGAGAAGGTGAGAAAGAAGCAGAATTTAGATTGATAGATGAACCAGTTTGGCTAAAAGATGATGCCCCTTCCCTAGGTGATCAGATGTCCTGTTTTTAAAGGGACAGTCCTGTATTAAGGCCTCCCGCAGATATCCTGACTTTTTCTTAAAAAAGAGCAAATTGTCCCATATTTTCTGTCTCCACCCCATCAGTACTAGCAGGTCCTGCTGCTGGCCGGATCCCTGCTTCCCAGCCGCCCTGCCACCAGCAGTGAGTGGGGGGGTCCGGTGGCCGACGATGAGGGTGGGTATACAAAGCTGGTGGCAGGGTGAAGAGGCAGCACGTAGGGCCAGCTACTCCCACTGCTGGTCTGTTAGTGCAGCCTCCGCTGCATGCTGGCTATTGGCCAGCACGCCCCCCATTCCATTTCCAGCTGGCACTGGCTGCGAGCTGTGGTGGTTGGTGAGTGCAGGCAGGCCCCAGGTGTTGGCTGGTTACGTGTCGCCTCTGCTGTTCACGTGTCACCCCTGCTGCCCACCCATCAGCCCTTTACATGCTTCCCCTCTCACTGTCCTCTCCCTGCTTTGTCCCTTCACCCTCCTCAGCCACACTGCTCTTCCATATCCCCACCGGTGGGGCGCATCCCACTGCCAATGCTGTGCAGAGAACCAGCCCCTGGTCGGAACACTCAGCTCACCAATAGCCTGGCCAGCAGGCTCCTTCTTTCCCCCACTGCCTCTGGCTGGGCCTCTTGGAAACCCCAAGACCCTCCAGCTTGAGGTGCTGGCCAGGAAGAGCCAAGCACCGCATGTGCCAAAGCCCCACACAGCACTGACTTGGGGAAACTTCTCTGCCTCTCAGCTAAGCTCTAGAGTGGCAGAGGATGGGAGGGAGCAATTTCCAGCCTGTTCATGCTCCGAACCTGCAGGCTCCACAGCAGCCCCCAGGGCAGGGGCTTAGCATCCTCTTCCCCCCTTCCCAACCCCGCCCAAACACACACACACCCCAGGTCCTGCTCCAGGGAGCACGGGGTTGCTCCGGACCCTAGGCACCCTCCCCTGCTGAGCCACCTCTCTGGCCAGGTTTGCTGAAGCCCCTGCAGTCAGGTTCCCTGGGCCCTGGTGCACAATCCATCCTTAGGGCTTGACCCCTTCCTGCCTGCACTGTAACCAGAGGCAGCTGGGTTATGTGGGTGACTAATGGCAGCCTGGAGGTGTTCGCAACCTTTTGACACTGTGCGGGCAGGAAGGGACAAGCTGCTTCCAGCCACACAGGAGCGGTGGGGTGAGGGTGGGGAAGAAATGAGCTCTTCAAAGACACGGGCCAACTCATCCCTTCCCTCTCCCCTACTCCCCTGCAGCTGGAAGCAGCTCCCATCCCTTCCCTCCCCCAAAGTACCGAAAGGCGGCTGCTGGCCACATCCTGGTGTGAACCCTGGCAGAAATCGGGGGGGGGGGCATGTGACCTTGCATGCCCCCCCATGTGTTGCCTCAAGAAGACGCGGTGCCAGGTATCAGGAGAGGCAGGTCTGTCTCAACCAGGCATGCAGGGTGGAGAGGAGGAAGGATCAGGTCGGTCATTACCCCCTCAGGAGAGAGGTAGGGGGGTGGGGGTGGGGGTGTGAGATCCCACCCCCCTGTGTGGGGTCAGGGAGGGTGTTACCCCTCCCCCTGTGAACGCTGAAGTCTTAAAGATACAAAGGTAAATAAAAAGTATTTCTTTTTAACAAGGGCTCAGTGAACTTGATGTTAATTTGAACATTTGTATGATTGATTGCCATTGAACTTGTTTGAATACAAGTAATTTTACCAGGTGTCCCGTATTCAGCATAGGGAAATATGGTCCCCCTACCCTTCCTCAGCCCTCAAACCTTGGCCCAACTTTCAAGCCAAACTTTGTGAGAATTCGTGTTCCCAGCTTGTATGCATGGTCTACAGTCACCTTGCAGAGGCACTATGGGACAGCTGTCCAGATTTTCCCAGCATGCTCTGATACACACACAGTTAGCAGGGTGGTAGGTTCAGGTGCACAAATACAATGACACATGGCTGTGTTGTGGCCCATGCTCCTTTTCTCTCCTGCTCTTTAATTTTGTGCAGCACTTAGATACCGCAGTAATGGGCAAGCAGAGAGAAAAAACAGTTGCTGTGTGCACACAACATTTGTTGTCCTGGGACAGAAGAGAGAGTGCCTCAACCTGATTACTCCACAGCTGTCCTGGTGGCAATGGGGTAGCCAGCAAAGAAAATCCCCAGTGGCCCAAGCTACGTCACTTTAAAAAGAGAGGTTGCTCACAGGTGAGTAAAATCCTAGACCAACCAACACAACTGCCCTCTGACAAAGGGTTCACTGCCTGTAACTATAACTGTTGCCAGGCCTGACAAACTCATTACACATAACACATTGCTGTCACAATATTTATCCAAATAGTATCTTGCAAGGTATTATATAAAAACTGGGAACGTGCTGTTTATGAATATCATTGCATAATATATGTACAGGTTGTGTATAAAGAATTATTTAAGTTGAGGAAAATAAGTTACTAAAACGTGTTTAGACCAAGCAGAATCCAAGTAGAGCTGATGAACAAGTCTGTCCTAGACAAAGGAATATTCTTTTGTTTGTTTGCCTCTGTCTCTGTTATAAATTAAGCAAGGTGTTGCCAAGGAGAATGAAAGTACATTTACACCTAAGGTAAACAAAGCGACTAAAGCAATTGAAAAAGCAGATTGTCCAGAAGGTGAAGACAACAGCATGGCATCAGCTTCTTGGAGCACAAGCAGCAGGGGAAAAAATCCTTATCTGAGGATACACTTCAAAAGAATCTATTTGAAAAGGTTACTGAACTATAAAAAGAAGGGGAGAGAACCCCTTAGTCATCCATCATCCAAGGGACAAAAGAGGCCAGCGCTCTTGGAATCTGTGAAAGGCAGACCATGTGGGCTGAAGACGCTGAGAACGGACTACAGGCAAGAAACTGTCTGCGACCGGGATTGCAATCTTAAATTTTAGACTCTACAAAGCGTTTGTACTTCTGTTTTATCTGTATTCATTTTTGTCTCTATTACTCTATCTTAGTGTTACTTAAATCCATGCTCTTTTTTAATAAACTTATTCTTACTTTGACTGTAAACCATCTCAGTGCTGTGTATCAAAGTGAAGTGTGCGTCCTCAGCTAAGCTAAGAGGCTGGAGTGCACACTGTCTCTTTGGAGGCAGTGCTACTTGGTATTTCCTGTGAGTGACCAGGGAGAGGGACTGGACACTGCACAGAGACGTCCTATAGCACTGAATGTGACTTGCAAGGGAAGGTTTAGACTGGCAGAGTCTCAAGGAGTTTGCTGGTGATGCAGACAGATGGGTGTGATTGGGAGCAGACACACACTGTAAGCTCCGGCAAAGCTCTCTTGCTGATGCAGAAAGGTAATACAGTAGCTTACAGTTCTGGGTGCCCTTAGGAGAGCTCCACATTCCCAGGGGGGCTTTTCCCCCTTTTAAGGCCCTGTGAGAGATGAAATCTAAATGTGAGGGATCAGTTTCTCCCTGTGATGAGCTCACAGGGGTGACTCAGTGAATGCCACACTCCATTTGTCCATGTGTGTAACTCACCAGTGGGGTACTTGCTGGAGGAGGCTTTGTGCTGCACAATCACCAATACCAAACACAGCAGCAATACTTTCTGTGCCAAGCCCCAAGCAAGGCTGTGTCACAAGGACAAAGAGGTCCCAGGCAGAGAGGGGATCAGCTACCAAGCAACATAAGCAAAAGGGGGCAGCAATTCAATCAAGCAATAAAAACCTTTGGAACCTCAGCCAATAAATCCCTGTCCATGGCCTTGTCCAAATGGAAGCAGAGGACAGACACACAACTGGCCCAGTTGATCATTCTTGCCAGGCAGGGACACAATTCAAGAGTGGATTGCTGAGTGCTTTGCCCTATGTGTTACATATTGAACTAAGTGCTTGTATTGCATCTTTTGGCACATCATAGGCCAGAGGAAAGCCCAGAGACTTTCCCCTCACCGACACCCTGGAATAAGAGAGAAGGGCTTGTTGCACTCATTATAATGAAACCATGAATGATTATGATACAGAGCTGATTGACAACACTTTGCATTTACATCTCAAAGCACTTTCCAAGGGCTGGTGAATATCATTATTTCCATTGTACAGGGGAAAAGGAGGCATCAAGAGAGGAAGTGTCTTGAGCAAGGTCAGCCAGGGAGTCAACAGTAATGCCAGAATCAGAACCCAGGAATCCTGGTCTTCCAGTGCTTTGGGCAGCATGGGCACTCCAGACTTTGTCAAATTCTCCCACCAATGCTTGAACACTGGGGTGGGAGCACTAGGGCAAAGCAGCCCACCTCTCATTGCTTTGAGCAGGTCTATACAATGGTTAAAAGCCTGGTGGCTAATGTACCCTCATTCTCCCATTATTACTCACACCAATAGGGGTGCACCTGAACTAGAGCAACAGGGGAAGAATCCTGAGCATAGACAGGGCATTACTCGAATTAGCAGACCACCCAGCCTCTTCCCAAGACTTGCCAAAGCTGGCCCAATTTGAAACACCCATTGCAAGTGCTGGATATTCAGAGCGGGTGGGATTCAATGAAAGAAACAGCTCGGCATCCTGAAGCAGCAATCCTTTAATCTAACGTGTGTAACACTAGCAGGGAAACCTGTGCTCTCATGCCTGCTGGAAGGAACTCCCCTCTGCACCACCCTGCCTCATTTGCCACCAAAGAGCTCAGCCCTCGGAACAGGTCCCAGAGCCAAGTGAGTCCACTGAGCCCACCTCAGCGACACATAGCCCTTCTCAGACTCCTCTCTTCTCTGCTCCCTCTGCCTCAGCTTTCTTTGGAGCTAGGAAGTAGCCAGAGACCTTGGGAATAATCAGCACATTTGAGACCACTTCTCCCATCTCCAGAAAACGTTGCTATTGTGTTCCACACAAAACCTGCATATTCTGTGGGGGCAGCCATGAAACCCCTCCCAGGCAGCAGCAATGAGGCTCCCTAAAGGAGGGGGAGCACAGGACCCCAGGAGACTAGTGAGGTTAGCATACATTAGGCAGATAATGACTGACAAGGGAAAGGGAGATACTCCCCAGCATGGAGCAGGGGGTTACAGAGAGAATGTGTTTTGGCTGCTTCCCTGGGGAGGGAAGTTAACTCCTCTGGGGACATGGGAGATCTCCAGAACCGAGGGGAGAAGGCAGAATAGAAGGGAGTTCTCCAGCGCCTGGGGCAGAGGCAGAAGGAAGGGAGGTCTCCAGTGCCAGGAGGCAGAAGGGAGGGGAGGTCTCCAGTGCCAGGGGCAGAGGACAGAAGAGAGGAGAGGTCTCCTGCGCCAGGAGGCAGGGGGCAGAAGGGAGGAGAGGTCTCCAGCGCCAGGGGCAGAGGACAGAAGGGAGGAGAGGCCTCCAGCGCTAGAGGACAGAAGGGAGGAGAGGTCTCCAGCACCAAGAGGCAGGGGGCAGAAGGGAGGAGAGGTCTCCAGCGCCAGGGGCAAAGGACAGAAGGGAGGAGCGGTCTCCAGCGCTAGAGGACAGAAGGGAGGAGAGGTCTCCAGCACCAAGAGGCAGGGGGCAGAAGGGAGGAGAGGTCTCCAGCGCCAGGGGCAAAGGACAGAAGGGAGGAGCGGTCTCCAGCACTAGGAGGCAGGGGGCAGAAGGGAGGGGAGGTCTCCAGCGCCAGGGGCAGGGGGCAGAAGGGAGGAAAGGTCTCCAGCACTGGGAGGCAGGGGGCAGAAGGGAGGGGAGGTCTCCAGCGCCAGGGGCAGAGGACAGAAGGGAGGGGAGGTCTCCAGCGCCAGGGGCAGGGGGCAGAAGGGAGGAAAGGTCTCCAGCACTGGGAGGCAGGGGGCAGAAGGGAGGGGAGGTCTCCAGCGCCAGGGGCAGAGGACAGAAGGGAGGGGAGGTCTCCAGCGCCAGGGGCAGGGGGCAGAAGGGAGGAAAGGTCTCCAGGACTGGGAGGCAGGGGGCAGAAGGGAGGGGAGGTCTCCAGTGCCAGGGGCAGAGGCCAGAAGGGAGGGGAGGTCTCCAGCGCCAGGGGCAGAGGACAGAAGGGAGGAGAGGTCTCCAGCGCCAGGGGCAGAGGCCAGAAGGGAGGAGAGGTCTCCAGCACTGGGAGGCAGGGGGCAGAAGGGAGGGGAGGTCTCCAGCGCCACAGGGAGAAGGCAAAAGGAAAGAAGGGGCAAAGGCAACTGGCCTAGCTAGATAGTTACCCTCGGAGCTCTGATAAGTTGCCTGGGAACTGGTGTGAGCAGCACTAACTCAGCCCTTCTTGGGAGTCTCAGGACAGAGACCGAGGGGTTCTGCTCTTGCCCTGAGGGGCTCTATGGGGCCAGGTTAGAGGCTCACGGGGAAGAGCACTGTCTCTGCTGTGTGATGTTTGGAGCAGCCCTTTTCTGAAGTACAATGATGGGGGAGCTCAGCTGGCTCTGAGCTGGGCATGAACCTACTCAGCAGGGGTGTCCTGTCTGTGAAGGTCTAGGAAATGCCTCCTTTCCTTTGTTTGCATTTTCTTCTCCACACCAAACAAAATCGCCTCTTCTGATTGCCTCTAAGAGAGTACTGTACAACCATCCCCACCGAGACCTCCCATGACACGTACAGCATGGGTAGCAATGGTTACCCCATAAGCAGGGAAGCTGAGGCACAGAGAGGGTAAGGGACTTGCCCAAGGTCACTCAGTGAGGCAGTGGCAGAGCTGGGAAGAGAACCCACAGTGAACTGGATGGATCAGGGAGCTAAGTTCCAATCCAGACCACTTTGTAATGACTGAACATTGGTCCGCTCTGATCCAGGGTCTGAGTCCAGTTGCCTGAAGGCAGGCATCTACAAAGAAAATAATCTCCCACCTCAGACTGACAACCCCTAATGGAATCTGCTTCAC
This sequence comes from Chelonoidis abingdonii, assembly GCF_003597395.2. NCBI lineage: Eukaryota > Metazoa > Chordata > Testudines > Testudinidae > Chelonoidis > Chelonoidis abingdonii. The sequence goes on along the minus strand of NC_133779.1, from coordinate 27,104,455 downwards.
CCCAGTCTCTAGCCCCACAAAATACAACCCAGTAACATAAGTCCTCCACAGAGCCAGGGCAGAGTGCTTTCCCAGGCACTCCCTTCAGGTTAGCCCCCCTTTACAAAGCACACAGAGTGAAATTCCCTCACACACACACACCTGGAAAAACCCTCACCTGCTATTACTGCATCCCCACGGTATCTGCCAGGCCCCTGCAGCTTTCCCCTGGCACATGGGGAAAATCACAGCTTTCACGGGCAAAACAACTCACCTGAAGCAAGTGTCAGAAAGGCAGCAGGACTCTGGTCTGAAAACGTGCCTGTGCTCTTGGGAGTTATTGCAAGTCCATTTACTCTTTTCTTATTTCTCCAACACAAAGGAAGAAGGCAAAATGTTCTTCTTTGGAAGGTCCAGCGCTAGCACAGAACTCTCAGCAGCCTCCTCTGAAAGCAGAAAGAATGACTGTATTATTCCTAAGATACATGGGGAGGGGGGGATAGCAGGGAGGAGGAGACTGTACGGATATGAACTGATTGTGGGGGAGCTGGGGACTCATGGCACCTGTCACCAAGATGCTGCATGGATTCCACACTGCAGTTAACACTGCCAATGCTGGAGTGAATTCCTCTGCCTCCGCACACAAACTGCAGAAAAGAGTTAGTGACAGTGAAGGCAGCGAGGCAAGAACAATGCAAGGCATTCCCAGGAGGCACCAGCTTCCATCCCACCACCCCATTACTTCATTCTGCTGCTTTCTAGTAGGCTGCCTGGCATTTACAAAGCCACTCGGATCCCACAGTTGGTGAGTTACCAGAACAGGATCCCAGATTTTCTTCTCTCATCAGCCTGATCTATGCAAACACGACCTCCAAAGGCCAGATCACCCTGCACAGCTTAGACCAAGGACTGAAAATGTGCATTTTCTGCATTTGTCCTAACATATAGGATCTACAGTAGCGTGTGTATAAGCTGTGTCACTAGCCAGATGCCATCCATTTTTGTGCAAAGGAAATATATCATCAATATATTTTAGCTGTGGACCAAACTCTGCCTTTAGGGAAATGGGCACAGCTCCCCCTGGCTTTCATCACTGCTTTATTAAACAGAGATTCCTAGAGCTCCCTTTCCCATAGCAGCTGGGTACTCTAAACACTGAGATAAAAGCACTACCTCAACCATACAGTTTAGGGAACAAGAGAAAGCATTTCCCAGCCAATCACAGCTCCTGCGACGGGGCACAGGGAGAGCCATATCTCCTAGACACCAGTTTCAGGGCTTCATGTCTGCAGTATGCTGCAGGAGTGCACATGATCACATGTCCCCCTAGAAGCTGGCCCAAGTAGAGATAAGAGTCTGAATGCTGGTGAAGTTCTCCTGTAGTTCAGGGGCTTGTGCTGAATGCTCTGGGTTCAACAACCAGCTAAGTAGTTACAAAACCACATCCTAGATAGGAGATGAACTCCTGTGGATGATTTTAGTCATCTGGCTGGGAGGAGATAAAACACTAGCTTAGTGTGTGTGTCCATGGCCTAGCCTCCCACCATTTGCCTGCCAGCAAGCACCAACTCTGTCTCACACAAGCTGAGACCGCGCCAGGTCCATGTGATCTCCCCAAGTTACTAAAACTCTAATCTGTGCTCAGTGAGAAGGAGGAAAGCTGAGCTGACCAGCAACACTGCAGCAGCAGACACCACCCAGCCCCCCTGCAGCTTTGTGTAAACACTGAGCAGGAGGAGAGCCCCTCAGAGACACCTCCTGGGATGCCTCCAGAAAGCCTGAGCAATTGTCCAGCACTGCCCGCTCAGAGGCTTGAGTCTCACTGACAAAGCTCCTTTGATCTCTCTGTGATCTTGGGGTGGAGGTACTGACGGGCTCATTCTGTCATCCTTCTTCCTCTCTCCCTGTGCCACGGACACAGCTCCCTGCTCGAGACATGCCGCCCAAATTACACTTCACATTGCCTCCCAACACAGGCATCTGGTCTCACACAATGAAAATAAACCTGCTGCTGGCTCTCGAGCTCCCAGAGCTGCCAACATCACCTGAATCAGGCACAAGGGAGTGGCAGGCAGCACCACAACCAATCTGCTCCTATGGGTGGGAGCAATTCTGCTGGACACAGCAACACTGGGTGCAAGCCCAGGTCCTTCAGATCTGAATAACTCTTAAAGCCATCTCTCTACAGAGCTATCCATCATGTTACTAGCCCAACACAATGTCCAGAACATACGTTAACCTGTATAAAACCTTGGACATTTCCGAGCTCTAAGAGCTCCCCAGAACTGCCGCCCCACTCTTAATCTCTGAATTTTCTAACTTTCCTCTAGGTGAGGAAGCCAGCTTTGTTCCCTGATGCCTTTACAAGGCTCTCTGGAAGCTCAGGAATCATCCCATTGTCCACACTGGCTGCCACAGAGCTAAAGTTCCTGGAAACTGTTAGGAACAAAAGAGCTTTACAGCTGTTTACAGTCTGCTCCCAACACTTGCCGCTCCGCATTATGACAGTGACTATAATCAAATCTCATGCTTCAGGAATACCCCAGTGCACAACTGGCCAGATGTACTCCAGGCTTTTTTTTCCACTTTCCTCTGAAGCATCAGCTGGAGACAAGACAATATGGGGTGCTGCCAAGCTCTCAGGTGGTACAAAGAACCTTCTTTCTAGGTGCGAGCTTGTCTGTCTTGCTCACGTGCTCAGGGTCAGACTGACTGCCACTCATGGAGTAGAGAAGGAATTCTCCCCCAGGTCACACAGGCAAAAAAACCCAGGGTCCCTGCCATTCTTTGCAGCTTGGGACACGGACACCTGCTGGGATCGTGTGGCCATGTCTCACCTAGACACTTGGGCAATGGTGACACATCAGTCTCCGGACTGAGATGTTTTGTTTTACTAAAATCACTGGCCACAATATGTGATGTCTATGAAACTCCTGGACTTGTTGACAAAGGAAGAATGAACACAGCAGAACCTAAATTGCCACCAGGCTTCTGCTGGCATCTCAATACCTGGGAGAGCTGCCTAGGGCCTAGATGGATGCTGCAGAGTAGAGGTGGGGTTGAGATCTGAAAAGCCTGGCTGCACTTCTGTAAACCCTCCAGTTTCCTTTTCTCTCCTAAGGCCTGTTCTTGTTACTGAATGAATTGCTCTATCTGTGGTGAATAGCTAGAGGGGAGGAGTTTCCCCTCCATGCTGCCAGTCCCCCTCACTGAGCAAAAGCAGCAAGTTCTGACACCAAACAAAAAAAGTGCCATGCGATCGAGTAGCTTGCAACCTGGACAGGCTGCTCTCCAGCACTAGGTAACCAGGCTGAACAGCTAGCCTGTGGTGGCTGAGGCTGCTTTCACCCATCTGAAACAGACCAGGTGCCCAGAAAACATACACTCCTGGTCCGAAGCAGGGCAGACCAACTTTAAGTCTGTATTGCGCTTCCTGAGCATGTGTCGAGATACGTGGATGGAACTGAGCAATCGTTCTTGCTGAGGAACGAGAGTACAGGTGGAAGGAAGTGTGCCTGGAGCCAATTAGCCCGCTCCTTGGCTCTTAGAGGAGCCTGCACACCCACCTCCTGAGGGCAACAGGGGAAAATGTGAGGGATGGGGGGACAAACAAAACACAGAAGCTTAGTAGAAAGGAGACCAGACAAGCAGTCCAGGGGCTGGGAGGTCACTTTCTGCATAGCAGTTTCTGTTTCTTTTCTCTGTAACCTCTGCTGCAATCAGTGCTCTAGGCCAGTGGTTCTGAACCAGGGGTACACGTATCCCCAGGGTATGCAGAGGTCTTCCAGTGGGTACATCAACTCACCTAGAGATTTGCCTAGTTTTACAACAGCACTAGCAAAGTCAGTACAAACTAAAATATCATACAATGACTTGTTTATACTGCTCTTTATACTATACACAGAAATGCAGGTACAAGATTTATATTCCAATTTATGTATTTTATAATTATATGCTAACAATGAGAAAGTAAGCATATTGTCAGTAATAGTTTGCTGTGACACTTCTGAATTTTTATGTCTGATTCTGTAAGCAAGTTTTTAAATGAGGTGAAACTTGGGGTAGGCAAGACAAATCATACTCCTGAAAGGGGCACAGTAATCTGGAAAGGTTGAGAGCCACTTGTCTAGCTCACAGGGCTGACTCCTTGTTTCAGCAGCTGGCTTGGGAATAAATAATTCAGAAGCCAGGAAGGCGAAAGCAAAAATCCCTCATGAGGGGACATAACTGATCTTCTGTAGCTGCTATGCCTCATAGGTCCCATGACTCACAGTGGAGCAGTTCTGACTCTATCCAGCAGGGGGCAGAGGGAACATGTACATTAGGCAGTACCTGACAGTGTCTACTTGACTGGATATGTCTATTATTAGTAACTAACATTTAACTGACATAGGATAATTGTCTTTTGCCACCACCCATCACTCAAGTTAAATTTAAATCTCAGTTTAGCCCTTTACAACCTGCTCTATTTCCCCCCTTCACACTAAATACTGGCTGGTGTCTGTCTCCCACCTGCCTAGTGATCGACATTTGACAAATTTCACTTACAGCGTCCTTCCTCACACCAGCCTTGCCCTGCAATACCAGACTCAGATATTACTGAGGCTTGTGCCTGGGTCTATCTCAAGACACCTTCAAGTTACAAAATAGGTGCCTGGTCTCTTTAAACTGAATCCAAGCTGCTAGTGATAATAGCAGGCCTGGACTGCGCAGTTCACTGGGTGCCAGCTGTGTGGTGCCTTCCCACAGTGAATAGCAGGTCTGCTTTTGTCACTTCCCATCTGGGCTACAGTAACCTCATGTACTTGGAATGCAACCACAAGCCCTCAGGAAACTCCACTTCGTGTAGAATGTGGCAACACAAGGTATCGTGAACACATCAGATCTGATCTCCACTCTCCAGGCTGGCTCCCCTTTGGACACCATGTCAAATTCAAGGCCTTGCGACTCATGTGGAAGGCACTCAACAGGGGAGTTGGCTGGGAATTTTTCAGGGAATTTTTTGTTGTTGAAAAATGCTGATTTGTCTGAAACTCTTCCAGGAAATGTATCAGTTCTGGCAAAACAGGTGCCAGGAAGGTTTCTCAGAGGTCCAGGATAGAATTTCTGGAGGAAGGTGGAGAAGAGAGAGACAGACAATCAGCCAACAACTTTTTGGTATCACATGGGTGGGCAAATTCACATTTTTTTTTGAAAGGTCCATGCATACACATTACAAAAATATGTGGTGGACCCTTCTGCATTGTAGGAAAACCGTACACGTGAAGGTAAGCCATGGGTTAAAAATGGGTATGGACCATACTTTGACTGAAAATCTTCACCCAATTTTAGGTAATTTCTTTCTCATTAAAATAGTGACATTTTAATTAAATTAAACAGCCTCATTTGCATAACTGTTGCCATGACAACCAACAACAGGGAGGGTCATGCTTCACGTGAAAAAATATTTTGATTCTGCAGGCATTAACATAATTATTTTCAACTTCAAAGCAACTTTTAGGTTGTTGTATACAATAAGGTACTGTGACCTAAGATTTATTTTTTTCCTCAGTTTGCTTCAGATTTGACTGGGATGCAGTTGTGATTCCTGAATGAATAATAGAATCCAGTTCAGAGGTTCCCAAAAAGCATCCACGAACAGAACAAAGGTCTAAAAACACATGTGTAGTATGTGATATGGAGGCTCCTTACACAGACTTGACCAAACCAAGAGACCTAGAAAGAAAGAAAGAATCTTCTGAGAGCCACAGAGATCAAAAAATGTGCTGCCACTATGCAATATAAAGACACCAATGAAATACCTAATATATTTTATCACCTAAATTGTAGAAAGATCTTCACACACAAGAAAACATGGCAACAGCTTAAAAAACAAGCAGAATCTTCTAGCTGTAATAAAGAAATGGCCATGAATCATGCAAATCAATAAGGAGAATAAGAGCATCATCCACCACAGTGTATGAAAAAGTCCATATACTTTGTGACAAAGTATCCAAATATGTGAAAGGGACCAAGTTCTGAGGACCACTGTGTCAAGCAGCAGATCTCAGGTCAGATAGGAATGTACAGAAAAGAGCAGAAGAGGAGATGGACAGCAAGATATTAACTGTTAGCCCAATGGAGCTAGTAACAGCAGAGACACAGATCTTGTTATCCAGCCTATACAAGACCAACAGAAAAGCACAAGTGTCATTGAGGTGATGACAATAGCATATGATAGGCTTTTCAATTATATCTGCACTGATTTGTTTTCAAAGCTTCCTGTTATAGCAATGGTGAATATCACACAGGCACTGGTGGCCAATATGAGCTCTCTTGATATTGAAAAAAATCAAGCCATAAAGAAAAACATTTGGAAAAAACTGGAAGCAGAATTCAAAAGTGTTGTTTACCCCTTCACATACCACAAGAACCAGGGGTTACCCAATGAAATTAATAGGCAGCAGGTTTAAAACAAACATAAGGAAGTACTTCTCCACACAATGCACAGTCTGCCTGTGGAACTCATTGTCAGTGGATGTTGTGAAGGCCAAAAGTGTAATTGGGTTAAAAAAGAATTAGATAAGGTTGTGGAGGATATATCCATCAACGGCTATTAACCAAGATAGTCGGGGCACAACCCCATGCTTTGGGTGTTCCTAAACCTGACTGTTAGGTGCTTTGACTGGACAAGAGGGGATGGATCACACAATAATTGCCCTGTTCTGTTCATTCCCTCTCAAGCATCTGGCACTGGCCACTGTCAGAAGACAGGATATTCGGCTAGATGGATCTTTGGTCTGCCCCAGAATGGCCATTCTTAAAATAGCACTTTCTTTATCCAAATAACCAGTTAGTCAACAGTTTTATGTCTCACAGGCCATTTGGATAAACAGGAGTGCACTCTTACTGTATGAATATCATATATGACTTGATCAGAGAGGTAAGATTACTGCATAGTTGTATTTGGCTATTAGACTTTCCCGAATGAATTTGTCTCGCCAGTAGGGAAAACAGAGCAAAAAAGCAATTCAATGGCCCCAGATAAGCAACCTCTCAACACACACTTGGGGGCAAATCCAAGACAATAGCACAGCTATTAGCCATGAAAACAACAAGGAGTCCAGTGGCACCTTAAAGACTAACAGATTTATTTGGGCGTAAGCTTTCGTGGGTAAAAAACCATAAGTGGTTTTTTACCCACAAAAGCTTATAAATAAATCTGTTAGTCTTTAAGGTGCCACCGGATTCTTTGTTGTTTTTGTGGATACAGACTAACATGGCTACCCCTTGATGCTATTAGCCATGAAGATGCTATTCCAGGGCTCCAGCCATTAGTCATACAGCTGTTTGCCAAGGCTGGGAACCTAGAGACCAAAGGGACACGAACCTGCTAAAAGGACTCTTGGGGTGGAGTGTGAGTGAGAACAGACTGAGATATGGAGACAAGACAGTTTGCAGGAGCATCTGACAGCAGCTGGGGCCTCCCCAGCAACCAGGGAATGGGAAACCTCAGGGACAGACAGGCATATGGATAGGCTAGTCACGGTATTAAGATCTGTTCTCTCTGAAATACTTTGATTCTAAGTAAAACAATATTCTGCATTAAGGAGGCTGTCTGGTCACTGCCTACCATTGTCATTGCTCAAGAGGAACTGAAATACAAGGGCTGAACCTAGGCCTGATGAGGAAATCATGGTTAGCAGAGGGGGAGAACTGCATGATCCCACCCCCAGACAAGTGCTGGCTTGAGGCCAGAGACCTGAAAGGTGGGTGCATTTGAAGAGACAAGGAAGGGTCAATGGTGACAGGTTCATCCATCTTGGCTAGGTTTTTCACACTCAAAGTCTCATTAGCCACCTGATCTCAGCACAACTGGGATTTCCATGGCACATGTACCAAACCACAGATCTGCTCCCCTTTCCTCATGCACCTCCAGGAATCAGTCCCACTACATGCCATGCATCTGTGTTCTCTTCCATTAGCTCTTCCACCTTGGCAGGAGTCAGTGGTCTGAAGATGGGACACTAGGAATATGAGTATCAGAGGGGTAGCCGTGTTAGTCCGGATCTGTAAAAGCAGCCAAGAGTCTTGTGGCACCTTATAGACTAACAGACAAGACTAACAGATGCACACATCCAACAAAGTGGGTATTCACCCACGAAAGCTCATGCTCCAAAACGTCTGTTAGTCTATAAGGTGCCACAAGACTCTTTGCTGCTTTTAGGAATATGAGAAGTCTCAGACCCAGTTCTGCCCTGAGTCTAACTGCTGGGGGAGTCTCCATGTCTGAAACCTGGAATTCGAGACATTAGCATCATCCCAGTGTTTACCCATGCAATTTGTGTACCCTGCATGCCCCGGGACTCACCCCCATAACCATCCAAGCGCTGAGTGGAGATAGACAGGCTGGGGGAGCTTTAACTCTTCGTGCACTTTGTGAATGGCCAATTTAAATGTAACTTGGCAGCCTTCCATACACTGGGGCTGGGCAACTCCACCTGACATGACTGTTCCTCCGTGCCTTGCTGTAGTGGCTGCTTCCACATTAACATCTTCTTCGCTGTCACTTGGCTGCTCTCTTCTCGGGCATGGGATGTGAGAGCTCATTGTCTGGAACAAAGACACAGAATCCAACTCCAATCCACCCCATTTCGGGATCAGTGCTGCCATTGGGTAGCTCTTTGGGGACCAATTTGAAATGAGTTAGTGGGTCTTAGTCCAGTTCCTAGTGGGACAGGTGTCAACTCACAAACACCTCCTCAATAGAAAGGGCAAGGACCGAATGGGCTATGGAGCCTGAACACCCCTGCTCACCCTGGTGAGTCACTGGAGGGTGGGGGCTAGGGGGGAACTGGACAGTGGAGGGAAAGTTAGCACTGTTAGCAGAGGACTCCTTTCTCTGTATTAGGCCACGTCTATACGACGCGCCAGTTCGGCGCGTTAAAATCGAAAGCTCTGGGTTCGATATATCGCATCTCGTCTAGACGGGGATATATCGAACCCAGAGCGCGCTTACATCGAATCCGGAACTCCACCAAAACAAACGGAGTTCCGGATTCGACATTGCGAGCCGCGCACATCGATTCGGCGCGGTGAAGACGGGTGAGTAACTCGATTTTAGATATTCGATTTCAGCTACGCTATTCCCGTAGCTGAAATTGCGTATCTAAAATCGAATTTCACGCGTCGTGTAGATGGGGCAAAGGTCTATGCCAAAGGGAGACAGGCCGCATGGTTGGGAGAGAAGGTCAGTGGGCACATCTGACACAATTTACAGGGCTGAGACAGCGTGGGGTACCAGCCTGGGCTGTTCTCAAGGTCCCCTTCCCAAGTCCTTCCAGCCCAATGCAAGCTCACTCTGAGAAAAGCAGTGCAATTTTCCAGCTGGCTGGGCAAATTCTGAGTCTGACACACACCTGGCTCCCTAGCGTGGCTGCTTACTGGTGCCCTGAGAGCTCCAGGGCATAAGCTGGTAGATTCCTATGGGGTTGCTTCTAACTTCTTCTAGGTCAGCAGCAATCACTGAAAGTAGGTCAGAGAGCTCACAGCGGAGGTGGCCTGATAGCACTAGTATTGTGAACAGACCTCCCCTTTGGCTCAGTTTCTCTAATGAGCTAGGAGCCAGTTTGAGCTGCTCCTCTTCACAGCACACAGCCATCACCATTCGGAGCTGCTCTAAGTCCATGTGACTGTTTAGAGCCTCGTGGGCAAGCCTGGGCTCAGCATGTCCTCCTCTGCCGCAATGGGACCAGAGGGACTAGAATCTGGAGTCTAGGCATTTGGGGTACAACAGATCAGAAGCCAGCTTTGTCACCTTCCATAAGAGGGTATTGGCAGGGAAACCCCCTACTAGGGAAACTGTCCCTGAAGCTCTAGATTTGCCAAGAAAGATTCAGGCTCCATCGTATCCAACCCATCAAGGTTTGGGGTTTCATTTGGGTCAAAGGTTCTGGGCTTGGGCATGTCCTGAGGTCTGATCTACGTTACCAGGAAAGCCAGATCGTAACACACTCATCTCACCAGTAACAACAAGCACAATAGAGTTATGGCCACATAGCAGCTTTTTTCATCACCTGGCCATGTGTGAACCACAAAGAAATGTTTGTGCAGCTACCACATTGCCTGAGTGTATCAGTGTCAACTGGGCAAACCCAGGCAGCTATCCTACAGTGCCTGGGCGGGGAGAAGAACACCCAGAAGGCCTCCACACAGAGCAGCACCACTATTATGTGCTCTAGGATGTCTTCATCGTCCTGCTGAGGAGAGACTGAGGACAGACCAAGGGGGTGACACAGACACGGGGGGGAGGTTCTGACTTATACAGAAGTGCCCGGGAAATAGGGTACAATCAGCAGTGGAAAAGACCAAACAATCCCATAAAATCACTGAAACCAAGACTGCTTGTTTGTTCCCTTTTTTGTTTGCAATTGTCTGCTGGCCTTGGCATGGGGAACATTAACCCATTGCCAGACTTTGGCAGCCCTTCTCTTCTTCTGGGAGATGCTGCTTTTCAATCTGGGCAATGTACCAGGGCCAGCACATATTTTTCTGGTGAGCTGCCAGATCTCAATGATTTTGACTTTGCTCTTGACTTGGCTCAGCATGAGAAGCCGGACCATTATCCATGGATACAGACACAGTCAGAGTTGCTTGCTGGTAAAGTCCAGCCACAGTTAATTGGCTGTTGGGTAATGAGAGGTGACAGCTGCTGCAGGCAATGGGAATTGCTCTGCAGGACAGTAGCAGAAAGGACTGCTAAGGTGGCTGGCATGGGGGAGTGGATGGCAACATCAAACTGCTGATTGTGCCAAAGGGGAAGAAAAAGACTATCCCAGGCAGCAAAGTAACAGAAACTGATATTTCTACAGCTAGAGAGTAATTATATAAGGTTTGCAGAGCGATGCAGAGAGTGAAAGTGCCATACAAGTGTCCGAGATCCAAATACGTAAGGACTTGACTTATTTACTCTTTAAGAGATCTGCCATTTGCCTTTTGCTGTGTGCTACAGGACATGGTGGGCACCTCTGTGCACAGGAGGACAATGGCCAAGGTACAAACAGATCATAAAACTTCGGAAGTCACATTACACACACAATTGTGCAAAGCACTGCTTAGACTTCAGAAAATGATCATGGGACTGCAAAAGCACTCATTAAGTGTGAAACAGAGCCCCAGTAGGGAGCCTCTTATGGCAGAGCTCCTACAACTAGTGAAATGGAGGCACTGCAGAAAGATGAGTCTGAAGTAAATATGACAAGTACTACCCACGACTGAAGCAAATTTTCACAAATTCACACAAGAAAAACAAACTAACTCACCTTTACAGTAGTTTGAGTGCATAATTCTAAGTGAATGGCCAATGAAAAACTGCTGCACATAATGGGACTGTGCACAACGGCATTGTGTCATAAAGTCACACAGCATGAGGCTGGAAATGCTAATCATAATGCACAATGCACTTCTGGGTACAAACACCGAGATGTTCTATTCCAGCCAAGCATGGATTGAAAATCTGCAATAAATACAGGAAGCAGAATGCAAGAGGATCAAGGAAACCTCATGTGAGTCTAGACACTGGAACAAGGTTTGTGCAGATCAGTTTGACACTATAACTGAATTCTGTGTCCAGGTCTAGTGTTTGCAATTCAAAGAGGACAATGAAAAATTGGTGAAGATTCAGAGTACAGCTTCAACAACTGTTCAAGGATTGGAAAAAGTGCCTTACAGAGAGGCTTAGTCTATTCAGTTTATTGAAGAAAAGAATGGAGGTGATTTGATCACAATCTATAAGTACCTACGTAGGGAGAAGATTTCTGATAGTAGAGGGCTCTATAATCTTGTAAAAGCAAAACAAGAATTGGTGGAAGTCAGTTGAAGCTAAATGAATTCAAACCAAAAATAAGGTACAAAATTTTAACCATGAGGATAACTAACCATTGGTACAACCTACTGAAGAATGAGATTAATTCTCTGTAACTTGAAATCTTTAAATCGAGTTTGGATGTCTCTTTCTAAAAGATATCCTCCAGTTCAATACAAGTTATTGGGCTTGATGCAAGAATCAGTGGGTCCAATTTTATTGTCTGCGTTATGCAGGAGGCCAGACAAGATGTCACAAAGGTTACTTCCGTCCCTAAAATTTATGAATGAAATAGGAAAGAGTACCTCTGATTATTTGATTGCTACTCAATTTAAAAACAAAATTCTGCTGTTACACAGCACATCAAGTAGCAACACACCAACACATTGCAACCTTTGCTCACTATGGGACTCCAGATTAGTTAGTAACAGATATAGTCCACAATTCATGAGAGGCACACTTCAGCAATTCCCTTTGAATCTGGCCATGCGTGAATGATGCCATCAGGATAACATATCCAACTAGATAATGTCAACGAGTTGGCAGAAAAGTCAGAACAAGCAGCAAAGAACTTGATTTTCCTTGGATAAATTAAGTTATCCTTACCTAAGATTATCAGAATATTCAAACACACTTCACAATCCTTTATTCATAGATTCATAGACTTAAGGTCAGAAGGGACCATTATGGTCATCTAGTCTGATCTCTTGCACAATGCAGGCCACAGAATCTCAACCACCCACTCCTGTAACAAACCCCTAACCTATGTCTGAGTTACTGAAGTCCTCAAATCATGGTTTAAAGACCTCAAGGTGCAGAGAATCCTCCAGCAAGTGACCCTGCCCCATGCTGCAGAGGAAGGCGAGAAACCTCCATGGCCTCTGCCAATCTGCCCTGGAGGAAAATTCCTTCCCAACCCCATATATGGTGATCAGTTAAACCCTGAGCATGTGGCAAGACTCACCAGCCAGCACCAGGAAAGAATTCTCTGTAGTAACTCAGATCCCACCACATCTAACATCCCATCAGAGACCATGGGCATATTTACCTGCTAATAATCAAAGATCAATTAAATTGCCAAAATCAGGCTATCCATCAACATCCCCTCCATAAACTTATAAGCTTAATCTTGAAGCCAGATATGTCTTTTGCTCCCACTACTCCCCTTGGAAGGCCTTTCCAGAACTTTACTCCTCTAATGGTTAGAAACCTTCGTCTAATTTCAAGTCTAAACTTCCTAGTATCAGTTTATATCCATTTGTTCTCATGTCCACATTGGTACTAAGTTAAATAATTCCTCTCCCTCCCTAATATTAATCCCTCTGATATATTTATAAAGAGCAATCTTATCTCTCCTCAGCCTTCTTTGGTTAGGCTAAACAGCCAAGCTCTTTGAGTCTCCTTTCATAAGACAGGTTTTCCATTCCTCGGATCATCCTAGTAGCCCATCTCTGTACCTGTTCCAATTTGAATTCATCCTTCTTAAACATGGGAAACCAGAACTGCACACAGTATTCCAAATGAGGTCTCACCAGTGCCTTACATAACGGTACTAACACCTCCTTATCTTTACCGAAATACCTCACCTGATGCATTCTAAAACTGCATTAGCTTTTTTAATGGTCATAATCACATTGGCAGCTCAGTCATCCTGTGATCGACCAATACTCCAAGATCCTTCTCCTCCTCTGTTACTTCCAACTGATGTGTCCCCAATTTATAACCAAAATTCTTGTAATTAATCCATAAATGCAGACCTTGCACTTTTCACTATTAAATTTCATCCTATTATTATTACTCCAGTTTACAAGGTCATCCAGATCTTCCTGTTATGGTATCCTAGTCCTTCTATGTGTTAGCAATACCCCCCAGCTTTGTGTCATCCGCAAACTTTATTAGCACATCCACTTTTTATGCCAAGGTCAGTAATAAAAAGATCAAATAAGATTGGTCCCAAAACCGATCCCTGAGAAACTCCACTAGTAACCTCCTTCCAGACTGACAGTTCACCCTTCAGTTGACCCGTTGTAGTCTCCCTTTTAACCAGTTCCTTATCCACCTTTCAGTTTTCATATTGATCCTCATCTTTTCCAATTTAACTAATAATTCCCCATGTGGAACCGTATCAAATGCCTTAAGGAAATTGAGGTAAATTAGATCCACTGCGTTTCCTTTCTCCCTTGGTTTGGCACGATCTACCTTTTGTAAAACCATTTTGTATATTGTCCCAATTATCATTGACCTCAATGTCCTTAACTACTTTCTCCTTCAAATTTTTCTCTAAGACCTTGCACACTACAAATGTCAAACTAACAGGCCTATAGTTACTCGGGTCACTTTTTATCCCTTTCTTAAAAATAGGAACTATGTTATAAGGGTCATCAGTTCAGAGACTTATGGGAGAAGCACGAAAACCTTAGTGCCAACACCTAACAAGCTTCCTGAGCCCTGAAGTAGTTATAAAGAAGTTACAATGCCAAGACACTAGAACAGAAAAAATACTACAACAGGAATGCCAAAGTTACCTCCATTATAAGTGGGAAAGAATGCTAGATTCCCAAGTAGAAATGATCTAGCAACTTGCCTAGGCAACAGCTATATCCACCACAAGATCATACAATAAACATCCTGAGAGTTAGGCCTAGAGAAAGGACATAAGGCATCTAACCAATAAGAGAGGATACTGACTTTTTCTTGAGGACATCCTGAAAGCTACTGATAGTACTGCCAGGCTGGCAGAAGTAACACATGCCCATCCAGGAATATGAAATCACTGAATATAAAACTCTTTTTAAGCAATGTGAGGTCTCCGACCAAGGCCCCTCAACAATACAAAAGACCAGATTTTGATCTCAGTTATAAATCTGGAGTGACTCCACTGACTTCAGTAGAGTTATTCAAAGGCAAGGAATGAAGCATCATAGCTACTGTGAATGAAGGCTGAGACGGTCTGGTAGAACGATGTGGAGTCCAGGACTAAAGCTTAGCACTCTTGCTGAGCTGGAGAACTGCAGGCACGACTGGAATACCAAGACTGATGCAAATCTTGATTGAGATACAGTAACTCCTCACTTAAAGTCACCACGATTAATGTTGTTTCGTTATGTCTCTGATCAATTAGAGAACATGCTCGTTTAAAGCTGCGCAATGCTCCCTTATAACGTTGTTCAGCAGCTGCCTGCTTTGTCCACTGCTTGCAGAAAGAGCAGCCCCCTTGGAGCTAGCTAGTGGGGGCTTGGAACCAAGATGGACCGGCAGCCTCCCCATCAGCTCCCCAGTCCCCTAAGTTCCCTGTGTGGCAGCTGCCCAGCAGGCTATCAATCGCCAGCAGTTCAGCTGTCCCTCCCCCACTGCCATGTGCTGCTCCTGCCCTCTGCCTTGGAGTTGCTCCGGGGAGCCTCATGCTTGTTGTCTCAACTTGCTGATTTACTTAAAAAGGCAATGTACTTAGAGTGAGCTCAGCATACTTAAAGGGGAAATGCGCATCTCTCTCACACACACAGGGTGTCTCTCTCTGTCTCTGTCTGCAGTGCTGCCTTGTAGAGCATGAGGCTACATTAACAACAATATATTAACCCTTGAGGGGGCTCAGCCAAGTGCTTGTTCATTTAGCAGTAATGATATTTCCCTGGGAAATATCCCACCCTCTGACTTCACCACCTCAACCAAGCTTCATAATCATAATTGCTGTGTATTTATATATATTTTACACATGCGCCCCTCTACCCCGATATAAAGCTGTCCTCAGGAGCCAAAAAATCTTACCGCATTATAGGTGAAACCGCGTTATATCGAACTTGCTTTGACCCCCTGGCACGCTGCTTTACCGCGTTATATCCGAATCCGTATTATATCAGGGTAGAGGTGTGTGTATATATATACACACACAGTACAAGTTTTAAACAAACTTATGGCTTTTAGCTCATGCAGTAGAGGCTCATGCACTAAGCTCCAGAGGCCCGATCCACCTGCCGACAACCGGAGTCTGTCGGCGTTACACCAGCATGGAAAAGGTGCTGTAATATGACAGGCCAATCTGTGCCCCAATGTACTCTGCTGGAAATCAGTGACTGCTGACACAGTGCACTGCTGACACACCTCTAGGACCTGGAGAGACCTTATGTGGTACTGTAGAACTAAGCAGCACAGAGACTGGGGATCCCAAGAGAACTACAGCATCTGCTTTTGTCCAGTAGTCTCAATAAAGAACCCTTTCCATATTCATTAGAATTGAGGCTGTACCACGGGCGCAACTATAGCTAGGAACTTTTTTAACCCAATGAGATTTTTGCATGAGCAAAAGTGTGTGGTTATAATAAAACATGCCCCTTTTTATTACAAATCATCTCTGCAAAAATTGTTTTAATATAGGACAGTTGTGTGTGGTTAGCGCTAGATCTCCAGGGCATAGAAACCTTGGGAGAAACGCAGAAAGTCATTTTAAAATGCCAGTGCTGTTTCCAGAAGGAAACTTCATTTTTTGTAATATGTGTTATAGGCAGAGCTAGTCAGGACACATATAAAGTTGCCCAGCACTTTCCATTATGAGACCCTGTTTTCAGTTGCTTATAACTTTACTAAACTTTAATATTCGAGCTGAAATTTCCCATAGTGGGTGTCTGCCTCAGGGTCAATGCTTTTGGAAAGAGAGAGCTAAAATGGTTCAGCCATTTTCCAGAACACGCTCATGATAAAAAAAAATCTTTACAACTGTCTCATTGAGGAGCGCTAGCTCCTCCATGTATTACAGCTGGGGCCTGATGTTTGTTGAGAGGTGGCCCTGGTATCAGAGAGGTGCCTTTTGCTGCCCCTGTGAATATGCAACCCAGTTTGTCCAAATTCTAAGCCACTGGAGAACTGCATTTTCCCCCTGCTCAGTAGATGTTTGTTAGAGGCTGGCATCTTATTCTCTGAAGAGTCTATTTTCACTGAGCAAGTTAGATCCACACAACTCCTACACGTGAGACGTACTGCACATACATCACCCCCTCAGAGCAACTGAGCATGTTCCAGCTGAGGGATGTGGAAGCAGGACTTTTTCTGCAATTGCTCCACCTGACCACCAAAAGCCTCTGAGACACCAGGCAATAGAATAGAGAGCACAGAGACTCCTTTTCCTGTGCACTTACCAACCCCGCTGCTGGTGCCTAGGCAGCATGGAGAAGCCGGAGGGTGCAGGAGTAGGGGCCGTATTTGGAACAGAGGGACAGGGGCAGGAGGCTCCGTAACCATGAATACACACTCCGTTTGATTCCAGAACTGAACTCAGAATTTCCTCTGTGCTCAGCAAATATGTATCTTGTCCCCCACCACTGGCTGGTCCTAGTGCAGCACTGTGGTCACAAGGGCTAATACAAGTCTTGCATGCATAAATGGAAATCTTGAGTGGGAGTAGAGAGGTTATTTTATCTATTTGGCACTGGTGCAACTGCTGCTGGAATCCTGTGTCCAATTCTGGTGCCCAAAATTCAAGAAGGATCGTGATAAACTGGAGAGGGTTCAGACAAGAAAAGATCCGAGGACTGGAGATGCAGGTGGAAACTCTGGTTGAGTTTAGAAGGGGGTTCAAGCAGATGATGGAGCAAAGACATGAGGAGGCTGAAGGGATAATCTCAGACTTGCAGATGGAAGCAGGACCAAAGAATTCTGAGGCGAGACTGCTGGGTGAGGAAAGTGGAAGGTGGAAGCATCTGATAAGAGAACAGCAGAGGAAAAGAATAGGCATGCGAAGGAGAAATAGAGGGGGGGGGGGGCGGCGAGGGTGCTCAGGAACAGGTTTGCAGAGTGAAAATTAAGAAGGGCACAGCAGTGTGGTCGCTGAAGGCGAGAGGGGCAAGGAAAAAGAAGAGCATCTAGTCTCACAGGATGCAGGGAAGAGTCAATGGAGACTAACACCAAATTGTAGCCGAGGAGGATACGGGATGGTTGCGGAGGATTGCAAGGGTGAATAGAATCGAGAGCACTTGTAGCCAGTAGGGCAGGCAGGGGATAGACCTGGAGACACACTGTCACCAGGAAAAGGCAGGTCCTACGTGACTGGGACTCCTATTATTGAGAAGAATTGAGACAGGCCTGTAATAGAGCGATACCGGAGAACAGAAGGGTGTGCTGTTCTGCCGGGTGCTAAGAATACCGGGGATGTGGACCTGGGGCTGAAAAGGAATTCTAGTACGGGAGCGGGAAAGAATCCGTGTGATGTCCTTCAGTGTGGCGAAATGAGTTGATATGGCTAAGATTCTCGTCGAACGTACCAAGTAGTGAACTATGCCAGACTGCTGGGGAAGACGCTTAAGGAAATCGAGGCTCAGGTGATCTTCAGTGGGATTCTGCCTGTTCCTAGAGAAGGGCAACAAAGGTGTGACAAGATTATGGCAATCAACAGAATGGCTCAGGATGCAGGTGGTGCTAATAAGCGAGGGCTTTGGATGTATGGCACTGGGAAGCATTCATGGACAGAGGACTGTTCTTCTCGGGATGGACTTCACACTGAGTAAGGAGGGAAAATAGACTTCTAGGATGGAGGCTCACCCAACTGATTAAGAGAGCTTTAAAACTAGGAATTGGGGAGATGTTAGGGGGAGATGTCCAGGTTGTAATCTCCACGCCAGAATTTAACATCTGAGAGGGAGAAGAAAACAAAGTAAGAAGGATACAGCCAGTGGTAGCAGAAGAATGGACATAAGGAGGAAGGGTAGTGTAGATACAGTCTAATAGGTGATACTGGCAGTAGAACTAGATGTGACGATAATGTCTGTGCCTAATCGGGTAAAAGAATGTCAGTGAAGCCAAAACAGCAAAATTAAGATGTTTGTACACTAATGCGAGGAGCCTAGGTAACAAAATGGAGGAACTAGAGCTACTGGTGCAGGAAGTGAAACCGGATATTATAGGGATAACAGAAACATGGTGGAATAGTAGTCATGACTGGAGTACAGGTATTGAAGCTATGTGCTGTTTAGGAAAGACAGAAATAAAGGCAAAGGTGGTGGAGTAGCATTGTTATATCAATGATGAGGTAACTGTAAAGAAATAAGAAGTGATGGAATGGTATAAGACAGAGTCTGTGGGCAAAAATCACACTGGGAAAGAAAGCTACTAGAGCCTCCCTGAGATAGTGCTTGGGGTGTGCTACAGACCACACGGGATCTGATTGCACGCAGACATTTGATATGGATAGAGACCTCTTTAATGTTTTTAATGAAGTAAACACTAATGGGAATTGTGTGATCATGGGAGACTTTAACTTCCCAGATATAGGACTGGAGGACAAGTGCTAGTAATAATAATAGGGCTCAGATTTTTCTGGATGTGATAGCTGATGGATTCTTCACCAAGTAGTTGAAGAACAACAAGAGGGATGCCATTTTAGATTTGGTTTTGGTGAGTAGTGAGGACCTCATAGAAGAAATGGTTGTAGGGGACAACCTTGGTTCAAGTGATCATGAGCTAATTCAGTTCAAACTAGATGGAAGGATAAACAAAAATAGATCTGGACTAGGGTTTTTGATTTCAAAAGGGCTAACTTTAAAGAATTAAGGAAATTAGTTAGGGAGTGGATTGGATCTGAAGAACTTGTGGATCTAAAGGTGGAGGAGGCCTGGAATTACTTCAAGTCAAAGTTGCAGAAACTATCAAGAAGCCTGCATCCCAAGAAAAAGGGGAAAAAAATCATAGGCAGGAGTTGTAGACCAAGCTGGATGAGCAAGCATCTCAGAGAGGTGATTAAGAAAAAGCAGAAAGCCTACAAGGAAAAATCGGAGGGCCCAGATAATCTTCATCCAAGAATATTAAAGGAACTGGCACATGAAACTGCAAGCCCATTAGCAAGAATTTTTAATGAATCAGTAAACTCAGGGGTTGCACCATACGACTGGAGAATTGCTAACATAGGTCAGACTAGATGATCATAATGGTGCCTTCTGACCTTAAAGTCTATAAGAGCCACAAGAATGGTTAAAGGATTAGAACACATGCCTCGTAGTGATAGTCTCAGAGAGCTCAATCTATTTAGCTTAACAAAAAGAAGATTAAGGGGATTTTTAACAGTGAGCAATTTACCAAGGATCATGGTGGATTCTCCATCGAGACTGAATGTTTTCAGGGATTATTCTGGGGCAGTTCTCTGGCCTGTGTTATACAGCAGGTCAGACTAGATGACCACAATGGTCCGTTCTGGTTTTGGAATCTATAATACCCAGTGCCAACAGCACTGACTCACTAATACGCCGTAGGGACCACAGCATTGCTTCAAAAGCCAAGCAGTTTTCATGCTTCTTCACAATAAGATACAGCATTATCTAATTTTTGAAGATGGTATTGGGGCTGAGAACAGCTGGGCTCTGCCACTGACTCACTGTGTATCCTTTACCCTGTCACTTTACAGCTCTATGCCTCCATTACCCCTCTTGTACAGTGGGGGTAACTTTGCAAGCCAAATCCCAGGGTGCAGCGGGCATGTTAGGTGGTGACTGTGGCAGCCAGCCCCACAGGGCATGGTAAGATTTCATGAAGGAATTACTTTGAAATCCATGCTGAGAGGTGTTTGAGACAGGAAGAGAGTTTGTATTAGCAGAGAGACCTCTGGGATTTGTGTGGGTGGGGGCTTCAGCAGTGAGCGCTCAACAAGTTTCTTTGTGCTGCCTGTATCTAAGGGTCTGTCCCCCTAGAATTCCATGTGCTCAAAGGGAGTTTGTCCTGGGTAAGGACAGCAGGGCCAGCCCCTCTGCACCCTGCTGTTCCCATGCTCTGAGGTGGCTCTGTTTGGGCTAACTGGATCTGCCTCTCTCTTGTGGGGTCTTTAACAGGGAATGGAAAGCCTCTTTAGCTGCAAAAACCAGAGTCTAGGACTCTCCTTCCTCGCCACCTCATGACAACACAAGCACCTAAGCAAGGAGGGAATCTGCATCAACACTGCAGGACTGCTCCTCCTATGCCAGCAGTTCTCAACCGGGGACCTGCCGTCCCCTGGGGATCTGAGAGCTGGTTTCAGGAGGTTTGCAAAGCAGGGCCGGTGTTAGATATCCCTGCGGCCCGCTGCTTCCCGCAACTCCCATTGGCCGGGAACAGCAAACCATGGTCACTAGGAACTGCAAGGGGCCACGCATGCGGACAGTCAACATCAGCAAAATGTCTTGCGGCCTGCAATTAGATTACCCTGATGTGTTGCATATGGCACGGGGGCTGCAGGTTGCCCACCACTGATATAGGATGATTGGCTGGAAGGAGGGGGCTGCTGGACTGGGGAGAGAGAGCAGCCAGAGCCCACCTAGATGCAGGAGAGACCTAGATGTACTGTGCTGAGGGATGCTAGGCCTGAGGGCCCAGAGAGCTTCCTGTGCTGGGTTCAGATGCTCAGTAAACACTTCTGTTTTACACTGGCTGAGAGTCACTCCAGTCTAGAGATCAGGGTTGCATCATTACCTCTGGGAGTGGAGGCCTCGGGGGTCCAGCGCGAGTGAACTCCCTGAGGAGGCCCATGGCGAGAGACAGGTGTGCTGAGGGCTCAGAGAGGTGCACTTCCAGAAGGCAGAGGGGCCTACGGCTTAACACCTGAGAGAGTGGACCCCCAAAAAGGGCTGTCGCACTGAAGCGGGTTTCTGCCAGGGACGGCAGGTATGGAGCCGGTAGAAGCATAGACTGCCATAGACCTGCGTAGGTCAGAAGGGACCAATATGATCCATCTAGTCTGACCTCTCTGCACAGAAGGCAGGCCCACAGAACCTACCCTTGCTCACTTTTATAACAGTTACCTAACACATGTACTGAGTTATTGAAGTCCTCAAAATTTGTTTCGAAGACATCAGTCTGCAGAGAATCCACGGCAGCAGTGAACCCATGCCCACACTGCCAGTAGGAAGGCAAAAAACCTCCAGGGCCGCGCATGCTCAATACCACGCGCTGGAGGAAAATTCCTTCCGCGTCCAAATAATGGCGATCAGTCTAAACCCTGAGCATGTGGGGCAAGACTTACCAGCCTAGCACCAGCAGGAAAGAATTCTCTGCAGTAACCTCAGATATCCCATCTTCATCCAACATGGCCCTCACAGACCATTGAGCAGAACTTATCTGCTGATCAATACCAAGATGCAAATTGGCCCAACATTAAACTATCGTCATCATATCATCCCCTCCATAACTAAGCATATATATCATAGCATTAAGCCATCCTTAAAGCCAGATAATTCTTTACCCCTACTACTCAGTTCCACTGGACAGGCATGCTTCAGAACTTCACTCCCCTAAATGTTAGAACGCTTCGTAGCTAATTATCAAGTGCTAGAAACTTACTAATATCCAGTTTGTACCGCATTTGTCCTTGTGCTACTTAGTACAAAGCTTAAATAATTCTCTCCCTCCCTATACGTTAATTGTCCCCTGATATATTTATATGAGAAGCAAGCATATCGCCGACACGCGCATGCTTGCTTTTGCCGGTAAACAAGCCAGCTCTTTGAGTCTCCTTTCATAAGACACGGTTTTGCCATTCCTCGACATCATCCTAGTAGCTACCGTCTCTGAACCCTGTTCCAGTTTGAATTCATCCCCGTCTAAAACATGGGACATGCCGAGAACTGCACACAATATTCCAGGTGGGGTATCACGGGCAGCTTCCAGCAGCGCTATATATAAGGTACTAACACGCCTCATATCCTTCGCTGGAAATACCGTCGCCTGATGCACCTCTAAAACCGCATTTGCTTTTTACCGGCCATATCGCATTGGCGCTCAATAGACATCCTGCTATCACCAATACGCCAAGGTCGGCTGTCTCCTCCATCTGTTTGCTTCCACTGATGCCTCTCCCCAATTTATACTTCTAAAATTGCTTATTATTAATCCGGCTAAGTGCATGACCTTGCACTTTTCACTGTTATATTTCAATCCTATTTACTATTACTTTACCTTCGGCAGTTTCCCAAGGTGGTCCAAGATCTTCCTGTATGACATAGCTCCGTCCTTCTCTAGTCATCTGTTAGAATACCCCCCAGCTTTGTGTCATCCGCAAACTTTAATGGTAGCACATTCTCTGCTCTTCTGTGCCAAAGGTCAGTAATTAAAAAAGGTGTTAATAAGAATCGTCGCCAAAACCCATCTTGAGGACTCCACTAGTAACGCTCCTTTCCAGCCTGACAGTTCACCCTTCAGTACGACCCGCATGCGAGTCTCCTTTAACGTCAGTTCCTTATCCACCTTAGCAAACTTTCATATCATCCCCATTATTTCCAATAAACTAAGCATTCCGCGCATAAGCGGAACCGTGTCAAAAGTGCCTTACTGAAATCGAAGGTAATTAGATCCTACCCTGGCATTTCCTTTGTCTAAGTAATCTGTCACGCTTTGCAAAGAGGGAGTACTCAGTGGTTTTGGCAACGATCTACTTTTCAGTAATCCATGTTGCAATTCGTCCGCTAATTAACCATCGACACTCAAATGTCCTTAACTAGCTTTCTCCTTAAAATTTTTCCCAAGACCTACTACTACAGATGTCAAGCTAACAGCCCTAATAAGTTACCTCGGATCAACCTTTTTCCCTTTCTAAAATATAGAACTACATAGCAATTCTCTCAACTGTAATATCAGTCATGCGCATTACGAATCAACCAAGAGATGCCATCACGTCATCACTGTACTTAACATTATGAAGAATCATGCATTATTATCTCCATTTTCCCCACCTTCCTATCCATTTGTTGCAGTCTCCCTTTCACATCCTACAACATAACTTCCCAAGAGGTAAGGAGAACTTTATCTGTGAAAAATATATGTACAATTCGATCTTGAGGCAAATTGATACTCAGACCAAGCAAACTCAACTGCAGCAATACCAGGAGAAACAGAGGCAGCACTGAGTGTGCCAGCAGACATCCCTGCAATGACTGGGATCGGGATATTCTCTGCTGTGTATCCATGCCTCACAGCCCATAGCTGTGTGACGCAGGGGGAGGAAGGATGCCTCAAGAGGAACAGGAGGCCCCGGATGAGGGAGACGTGTGTTATAGGAGTGGGAGAATTTTTGTTTAGTTTTGTTCCTCTCCTCAGGCGTGCTGAGAACTATTCTCTCCATCATTCAAATCTGAACTTGCCACATGTGGGATACTTGTCATTAGTATCAATAAGAAAAGATCTGCCTATTAAGCGTGATTTCTCGTGCATGAGGAACTAGTGGAATAGCTACAACCACAAGAGCTAAATAAACCAAACATGAGTTGTGAAGAGGCAGAGATTTTTAAATTAGACTGTTCAATTTTTTATCTGGTTTGTTTTCTTTTAAAACATGAATCCTGTGAGTCCGTGACAACATGGTAGCAGAGCATGGTTAGTGGATGCACCCTGTAGACAGCAGGTGGCCAAACTGTGGCTCAGATACTGCTCCCTGTATAGGCACTGACTCAGGCTGGAGCTACAGGCACCAACTTTCCAGGTGTCCAGGGGGTGCTGCTCGCTCACCCCTGCCCCTACTCCATCCAGTGCCCTCACGTCCGCCACCCAAGCCTCCTCCATGCCACGAAACAGCTGATCAGGAGGTGCTGATCTGAGAGCCGGGAAGTGCTGATACTGAGGGGCTCGCAGTGGTGGGAGAGCTGATGGGGGGCTGCAGACATATTACTGGTGGCTCTTTGGCAATGTACATTGATAAATCTGGCTCCTTCTCAGGCTCAGGTGGCCACCTTGCTGTAGATGGTGGCTGCGAGCCGAAGGTGCTTGGCAATGAGTGGCTGCCAGCGATAAATAAGGGAATTGAAGGAATCAGCAAGGAAATGGCGCTAACCAGCTACCTAGCAAAGCAACGCTTAGCACATCTGTGCAGGGAGAGAGAGCTAAGAGTTAGAAGGCTCACCCAGGAGCTGCCGATTGTGTGGCTGGTAGAGAGAGACCAGTTCAAGGAGCAAGTTCCAGATGCCTGGAGTGCCTGGGAGTAGCAGAGGGACAGTTGGGGTAGTGGCAGAGGGTCCACCGGACTGACCCAGTTCCCCAGCCAGGAGGGGGCTTCCCAACCTGGTTTCCCCACAGTGGATGTGAAGAGATGGGAACTGGTGCTGAGAGTGAAGGAGCTGGAGCCAGGGGAGTGGAGGCTAGCTGACTGCTCAGAACAGTGAAAACATGAGCTGGAGTTGGAGGAGAGCTGGACCAAGAGGACCTGCTGTGGGGTAAGTGGGGAAGGACCCCAAGATTCTAATTTGGCAGGAAGCCTAGATTCCAAAGTGTGCCCCAGTGTAATGGGGGAGGGATATGGATGGCAACCTCACTGCCTGGGAGAAGGCTGGTGATTTGAACCAGGCTGACCCCGCGGACAGGCACAGCTGTCTCACCCCGCTGCTTTGTCCCAAGGCCTTAGGGGTGTTCAGCCAAATGGACAGTGCAGAGACTAGGGCCTATGAACATTCAAACAGGCTTTGCCGCTTAAGTTTGAATGAACCCCTGAAGCAGATAGGAAAAGATTCCAGGGTGTACGAGAAACCCTGGGCATCACGTACAAGAAGGTCACCACCTTGCTAAGTGAATCTCATCTGCCCTCAGAAGCCCAAAGCCCTGCAAAGTGCAGGTATGCTGGCAGACTTGAGGTTATGGACCTAGATAGGGTGGAGGAGAAAGACCCACACTGGGGACTCGGAAGGGGAGTCACCTAGCAACCTCTCAGAGTGAGACTTGGTGCATCTGTGTGTGTGGGCAGGGGAAGGAAAAGAGGAAAGTGAATCTCTCTCCTAAACCAGGAGCCGACCTCCTGCTGGAATAACTTCCCCTCTCTGACCAGCTAACTCCTGCCTGCCAGCTGAAATCAGAGGGGCTGCGTTCGTACCCGCAGCTGGGCACCAGCCAGCCTGGGCTCACTAATCTAGCTCTCCCTGGGGGGGAGGGGAGAAGTTCACTTTTTACAGTCACTGAGAAAACAGCCCGGGCTCTGGAAGAGAGGTCGGTGACATGTTGGTGTTAGGTTGATCCAGCCTCCCCAAGTAAGATGAGTTGATCAGACTCACTATTGGAAGCTCAATGCCTGCCCCATGCCCAGGACTGACAAAATCCTAGATAAGGTGGGGGGGGGGGTTACCTCGCTACTGTTAATCTCACCAGGGGCTACTGGAAGGTACCTTTGGACCCAGTTGCCAGGTTGAAATCTGCTCCCATCAGCCCTATAGGGCTCTGAGTTCCTGGTCCTACCTTTCAGCCTCAAGGGGGCACCTGCCACCCCCAGTGCCTGGGGGAACATTTAAAAAGAGGGGTGAAGGACTGTGCCTGGCTATATTCATAATATCCGTGTCTTCAGCCTGACCTAGGAGAACCATGTGTCCCAGTGAAGAGAGGGCTGGGATGCCTCCAGGATGCAGGACAGATCATAGAGGCCGGAAAGAGTAAGATGAGGATGGCAGAGGCGTCGTACCTGGGCCACAAGGTGGAATGCGCCAGCCTAAAGCCAGAGCCAGCCAAGAATGAAGGTAACCAGAGACTGGTCCATTCCTCAAACTAAGAAACAGACCGAAGCATCTAATGGGATGGCAGGGTACTGCTGAAGGTTTGTACCCCACTTTAGCTCCCATTACGAAGATTGGTAAATTGGACAAACCACACAAGGTGGTCTGGACCGAGCAGTGCCAGGGGGGTGCGCTGCACACTGAAGGAGGCTCTAACCCAGGGGCTGGTAAACTCAGACTTGGACAAACCCTTTATGGTGTTCACCGACGCCTCAGACACGGGACTGGGGGCGGTGTTAATGCAGGAGGATGAAAAGGGGGAGAGACACTCCATCGTGTACCTGAGCAGGAAGCTGCTCCTCCAGGAGCAGAACTACACAGCCATAGAGAAGGAATGTCTGGCTCTGTGATGGGCTCTTAAAAAGCTCCAGCTGTATCTATTTGAGCAGCACTTTATGGTATACACTGACCACTCACCCTAACGTGGCTGCACTGGATTAAAGGGGCTAATGCCAAACCCCTAAGGTGGAGTCTGATCCACCAGGATTATCATATGGGGGTGGTCCATGTTAAGAGGAGCACAAATGTTATAGCTAATGCTTTGTCACAGAGACAGGGTCCCAAACTTCCCCAGGTCACTGGCTGGAGTGACCGTGCTCAGTTCGGACTCGAAGGGGAGAGAGATGTGACAAAGTTGAGGATTTTTGTAGTGTTTTACATGAATAGTGTGTGCGCACCTCAGTTTCCCTGTGTGCCGCATGTTTAACAAGGTGGTGGGAGAGGGGCTGTTGTTGCAGAGGACCAGGTGTGACCTTGCCTAGCAGCCAGGACCCCCAGACAACAGCCTGGAGATGGGGAACCCTAACAACTGGTGACCCGGTGACTAAGAAGCCCACCCCAGTTTGGCAGCCAGCTGGTTCTGGCCACTGGGAGGAAAAAGGGCTGAGGAGAGAGGATCCCGGTGACCTGACCGACCAGTTCCAGCCAGTGGGAACAAAGGACAGAGGGCCCCAGTGACCAGTTTACCTGGGACAGAAGACGAAGGACAGGGGAGGAGCTGTTGGGGAAGATGATATCGGAAGATCGGCTGGAAGGAGGGGGCTGCTGGACTGAGGGGAGAGAACAGCCAGTGCTCACCTGGATGCAGAAGAAACAGAGGCTGTGGCTACACTGGCAGTTTTGCAGCGCTGGTAGTTACAGCTGTGCTCGTACAGCTGTGTACGGCCAGCGCTGCAGTGTGTCCACACTTGCACCAGTTGCAGCGCTGTTGTGAGTGGTGCATTGTGGGCACTATCCACAAGCACCTAGTCCATTTTGGCGCTGTGGGTTGTGGGAAGGGGACGGAACGGTGCGGGTCATTCCGCTTCCTGTTCCAACGAGCCTGCTGCCAGGAATCGGACCGCGCGTAAAGGCAACTTTTTAATTTTTTTTAAACTACCCCATCCCGGCTGTGGTCTGCTCCATGGTCCCGCTCCTTTGAGTGAAGCGCCAGCAGGAGCGCGGCATGGCCCCGCTCTCCAGCTAGAGCTCCAGCCGGGCGGCGGGGCTTGCGGCACTCCAGCCATGAGAGTGGGGCGGCGGGGCTTTGTCGCGCTCCGGCCAGAGAACGGAGTCGCGGAGCTTGCCGCGTTCTGACCGGGGCTCCAGCCGGAGAGCGGAGTCGGCGGGCTCGCCGCGCTCTGGCTGGGGCTCCAGCCGGGGCTCCGGCCCAGAGAGCGGGGCTTGCCGCTCTCCAAGCCCCGCTCTCGCCGCAAGCCCCGGCTGGAGCCCCGCTCTCCCGGCCGGAGCCCGCCGGAGCGCGGCGAGCCCCGCTCCCGGCCGCCGGAGCTCTGGGCCCTTTAAATAGCCCCCCCTCCCCCGAGCCCTGGGGCAGTGAGGGGGTATTTAAAAGTCCTGGGCTCCAGCTGCCTCTGCCACCCCGTCCTTCAATAGCTGCCGAGCCCCGCCTCCCCTGGCATTCCCAGCACTCCCGCGGCTATTTAAACGTCCCGGAGTAGAAGGGTTTGGGGCTACTTAAAGGGCTGGGGTTCCAGCTGCCTCTGCTGCGCACCTCATGACCTGCCCACACCAGTCCGGCCCCCGCCTGCCTGCAGCCAGCTCTGCACCCCATACCACAGCCACCTCTGCCAAACACCCTGTCCTGTCTCCAGCCAACCCCTGCCACACACCCTGCAGCCCTGCCCAAGCCAGCCAGCCAGCCCCCCCCACACACTGCTGCCGCACCAGCTCTGCACACCTCCCTCCAGCCCGCACCCCTGCCCTGTCTCCAGTCAACCCCTGCTGCACCCACTGCCTGAAGCCAGCCAGTCCTACACTCCTTGTCTCCAGCCCTGCAAACCCCCTGCTGCACCCTCCTGCGGCCCTGCCTGAAACCAGCCGCCCACACACCCTTTCTCCAACCAGCCCCACTCCCTGCCCTGCCTGCAGCCAGCCCCTACCTCCAGTCAGCCCCTGCCCTGCTTTCAGCCAGCCCATGTCCACTGCTGCCTGCAGTTTCCAGGGCATTAACCCTGCAGGGAGCAGCTGGAACAACACATGTGCACACCCCCGGGAGTGGTGGGACCCACACATGTGAACCAGCAGTCATTAATAACCAATCAACAGCATATATGATGCAATGTAGTATAATTTATTATTCAATAAGTTATGAAAAGTAAAATAATACATGAAAGAAATGAGAGGCTTTTTTTTCCACTTTTTTTTAAAGTCATCCCTGCCGATCTGTGCTCTCTTGGTAGTCAATTCCTTTCTCTTGGCAGCCTTCTCCTTTATCTTGGCAGCCTGTTCCTTTTTCACGGTTTCCTTATCCCTCCAGTCTTGCAACTTTTATTTTCTGTGGACAGATTCATAAACTGCTTTCACCATCTCTTCCTTACTCTTCCTTGGTTTTTTTCTTAAGCTTTGCAGTCTTTCAGAAGTCTGCGCTGATGGAGCAGTATTCAAGGTCACTTTAAAAAAAAAATCACAGAGAGATACTGTTAATACAGAGCCTGCATTGTTTTAAGAGTTTTTGTAGCATCATTTACACATCTGAGATAGCACAGAGAGGCCGCAGCTGCAGATAGAGATGGCGAGTTTCCCCACACGCGGCTCACAGGGAAGGGGGACTGCCACGTGCTCACCTGGAAGGGGGTGGGGTGGGGGGTTCTTCACTCTGGAAGCCATGGGGTTTCTGTGACTTGTGGAAAGCAAAGAACAGCTACAGGGAAATAAAACTGAACCCTACACCCACATCTGCACAGCAGCTACTCTCAGAGCCATCTTGCATACGCAGCTCACCTGGGAAGGGGTGGGGGGGGGGGGTTGCTTCACTCTGGAAGCCATGGGTTTCTGTGACTTGTGGAAAGCAAAGAGGCAGCTACAGGGAAATCAATGGGCTATTTCCACATCTAGCATTTGCAGACAGCCATAGCCCCCTGCTCCCAAAACATTTGCATCCTTATAATAAAAGCTTCTCCAGGAACAGGCTCCTCTGCTGGTTTCCTCACTACAATCCCAGCGTGCGACTGGCTAGCTTCTTCCCCTGGCTGCATAACTCCTGGGAGTCCAACAAACACCTCAGTAACCTCCCTCTCAGGTTCCTCTACACCCTCCCCTCCTCTCCAGGCTCTGAGCCCAGGGCAGTGGAGTGCAAAGCAATGACCAGAGAGGCTAAAAAGGTATGCTGGGATACCTCCTAATACCCTGGAGGCCAATTACAGCGCTGGTGAGTGTCCACACCTGATGACCAGCGCTGCAACAGCAGTGCTGGAATCGCTACACCGGAAGCAGACCCAGGTGTACAGCCAGCATGCAAACAGGGAGTTGCAGAGCTGGCTGAGCTTTTAAGTGTAGACACCTGCTAAGTTGCAGCGCTGTAACCCCCTCACCAGCGCTGAACTTGCAAGTGTAGCCATGCCCTAGATGCACTGTGTTGAGGATGCTAAGCCTGGGGCCCGGAGAGCTTCCTGTGCTGGGTTCAGATGCTAAATAAACACTTTTATTTTACACTGGCTGAGAGTCACTCTGGTCTAGAGATCAGGTTGCATTATTCCCTCTAGGAGTGGAGGCCCCAGGGTCCAGAGCGAGTGAACTCCCTGAGGGGGCCCACAGTGAGGGACAGGAGTGCTGAGGGCTCAGACAGATGCCATTCCAGAGGCAGAGGGCCTACGACTTAACCCAAGAGAGAGTAGACCCCAGAAAGGCTGTCGCACTGAGGAGTTTCCTCTCAAGGACTGTGGGTAGCTGAGAGAGAGCGCAAGTCCTATGAGTCCATGATGGGGGGGAGAGGGGGGGGAAGGGCTCAGAAAGAAAAAGGTTGAGAACCCATGCTCTAGGCTGATAATGGGGGAGAAGAGTGGGTGCATGCAGACTGGGAAGTGCAGCCTCCCACCCCACCTCAACTCAGAGCCTGTGAACTCCACATGGATGGAGCTTCACAGATAAGGGAGTATGGGGGGCAGCCATTCTCATTGGACTGGGCAGATTTCCAGTGGGGCATCCCCAGGGCAATTAAATGCTGCAAGAAGCAATGCTAACTCCCTCCACAACCATGAGGAAGAAAGCACTGCACAGCCTCAGGGCTCCTGAGAGATGGGACTGGAGGAGCAACACTCAAAGCAGGGCAGCGGAACACCACCCAGCACTGAGCTCTGCCTGGCTGAACACTTTGGGGGAAAGGCTGCAGTAAAACCCTATGGGGGTTTTCCCCACTCTTGGGCTTTGGCACCAAAAGGAAATCAGGGGCCTAAGCATGGTGACAGGTTTCAGAAGGTGTTAGTCTGTATCAGCAAGAACAATGAGGAGTTCTTGTGGCACCTTAGAGACTAACAAATTTATTTAGGCAGAACTCTGAGCTCAGGTCTTGGCAGGTATGTAAAGGAGGAAGTGAATTTCAAACAGAGAATCTAACAATGTGCTTATATGTCCTGCAACTCTGCTGACTCTAGAAATGTGCCAGGTGGTCTCAACTACCAGCCCACAGCTTCAGCAGGACTTGGATAGTTAAGCTGGCCTCTCCTTCTCACTCATCTTCAGCAATGAAGATCTGGAAAGCAAGTTTTTCATTTCTTTGCTACCTCACTGCCTGCTGACCTAATCCTTCTTTATAGCCTCCCTCTCTACTTGCTGGTAGCACCGCTGGCACAGTAACCCCCACTGCACCCTGGCAGGATGCACAGTCAGTGAGGGTGGGATTTGGCCAGCACTTAGGCTATGTCTACAATACAGCTTATGTGGGCATAATTTACATTGCTCAGGGGTGTGAATAAACCATGCCACTGAGCAACATAAGTTACACTGACCTAAGCACTGGTGTGGGCGGTGCTATGTCTGTTGGAGAACTCTCTGGCACAGGTGGTTTTATTAGACCAACGGGAGCGCTCTCTCCCGTCAGCACAGTGTGTCTTCATCAGAAGCACTGGAGCACTGCACTGTAGCACTTCTAGTAAATATAAGCCCTTATGGTTCATCTACACCTGAAATGAAGGTATAATTTCCAGCTCAGGTAGATGTACATGTCTCTGATCAAGCTAAAGAACTGAAAATAGCAGTGTAGCCATGGCAGTGGGCTAGGCTAGCTGCACAAGTACATATGTAGGGTCTTGGATGGGACTGTAGGCAAGCATACGCCTCCCATTGCAAGGTAGATATACCTTTAGTTACTGATCATGAATCGAGAGCAGGCAAGAACCTAGCTTGACTGTCAGAGCCCAGGCTGAACTTGCAGCTCAAGAAAGCATCTTTTTATTTATAAATCAAGTAGCCATGGTTACTGAGACACAACGAACATGATGCCCACAACACCATTTTGCTCAGCAGAACTGCACATAATCCCACCTACGCATATAAAATGATAGGGTCCAAATTAGCTGTAACCACTCAAGAAAGAGATCTTGGAGTCATTGTGGATAGTTCTCTGAAAACATCCACTGAATGTGCAGTGGCAATCAAAAGAGCTAAAAGAATGTTAGGAATCATTAAGAAAGGATAGATAATATAACAGAAAATATCATATTGCCTCTAGATAAATCCATGTGTCATAAATAGGTGGTTAAGGGTTAATGTCTCTTTTACCCGTAAAGGGTTAAGAAGCTCAGTGAACCTTGCTGACACCAGACCAGAGGACCAATAGGGGGACAAGATACTTTCAAATCTTGGTGGAGGGAAGTCTTTGTTTGTGTTTTTTGTTTGGTTTGTTGTTCGCTCTCAGGACTGAGAGGAACGGGACATCATTCCAGGTTCTCCAATCTTTCTGAATCAGTCTTTCATGTTTCAAAACAGTAAGTAATAGCCAGGCAAGGCGGATTAGTCTTTATGTTTGTTTTCTCAACTGGTAAATGTGTCTTTTTGCTGGAAGGATTTTTACCTCTGTTTGCTGTAACTTTGAATCTCAGGCTAGAGGGAGGGAGTCCCTCTAGTCTATATGAATCTGAGTACCCTGTAAAGCATTTTCCATCCTGATTTTACAGAGATAATTTTTACCTTTTCTTTCTTTAATTAAAAGCTTTCTTTTTAAGAACCTGATTGATTTTTCCTTGTTTTAGAATCCAAGGGATTGAGTCTAAACTCACCAGGATTGGTGGGGGAAAAGAGGGGGGATGGTTAATTCCTCTTTGTTTTAAGATCCAAGGAGTTTGGATCTGTGGAAGGCCTCCAAGGCAAACCCAGGGAGGGGAGAGTCTGGGGGGAAAGGTGGGGGATAGTTAATTTCTCCTTGTTTTAAGACCCAAGGGGCTTGGGGCTTGGGTTCCCCAGGGAAGGTTTTGGGGAACAGAAGTGTGCCAGACACAGACTTCTTGGCTAGTGGCAGCATACCAGATTTAAGCTAGTAATTAAGCTTAAAAGTGTTCAGGCAGGTCACTTTTTGTATCCTAAAGTTCAAAGTGGGGAAGAAACCTTGACACCATGGTACGCCCACATCTGAATACTGCATGCAGATGTGATTGCCCCATCTCAGAAAAGATACAGGAATTGGAAAAGGTTTCAGGAAAGGACATTGAACAGCTTCTGCATGAGAAGAGATTAATAAAACTGGATTTTTCACCTTGGTTGAAAAGAGACACTAAGG
>NC_133779.1:27060435-27067703 GCF_003597395.2 Chelonoidis abingdonii | reverse complement strand
GAACTAACCTCGTTATCTCTAGCTTGCTTGCTAGCATATATATACCTGCCCCTGGAAATTTCCACTACCTGCGTCTGACGAAGTGGGTATTCACCCACGAAAGCTCACGCTCCAAAACCTCTGTTAGTCTATAAGGTGCCACAGGATTCTCTGCTGCTTTCACAGATCCAGACTAACACGGCTACCCCTCTGATACTTAGTTAAAGGAGTCAGCCCCCTCGGTTAGAATGTGAGAGCTGAGGACAAAAGCCCTGGAGGCCCCCAAAGAGAACCTGTTCCCTCGACAGCCTGGGCTGAGCCCTACATTTCTGTCCTCTGCACACAGAGCTCCCTGTGACCTACACAGGGCCCCCACAGAACATTTCCTTACAAGAGGCGCTTTCTGGGGCTCTGCGCCCCCTGAAGCCAGGTTTGCAGCTGTTAAAAGGTTTATTCTGGGCTGACGCCTCCAGCCACGGCCTAGGTCGGGCACAGGTGCAGCCGCCGCTAGCTCATGGCACAGGAGGAGCATTTGCCTGACCCGCTCCGAGCGCCCGGCAAGCCCGAGGGCAGCCAGAGCCAGCAGCCGAGGCTGGCTCCGCTCCGTGGGAGATAACGGCCCCGAGCTGTAGCTGTGCAGAGCCGGATCCAGCCCGGGCTACAAATGAAGCACCGCGGGGCCGCGGGATTCAGTCCCGATCCGTCTCCCCGGCAGCACGACAGGCAGGTCAGGCAGCACCGCGCTGCGGCGCCCGGCGTTTTGGCGGGAAGAGAGGCGCCGGCCCGGAGCTCGTTCCCGGCCTGCCCCCACCGTCCGCTCCCCGCCCGCCATCTGCTCCGCTGCAGCGGCCGCGCGAACCCACCCGTCCCGGCCCAGCGGCCGCGGTACTTACAGAGCGCGGGTCCCGCCGGCCCAGGGGAAGCGGCGAGCGCGGAACCAGGCCCCCGCCCCGCGCTGCCATTGGCCAGGCCCCGCTGCCCGGAGGCCGTTAACCCTTGCGCGGCCGGAGCGGGAGGCTCGCGGCAGGGCCAGGGGCTGAAGCCCGCACACGCTGCAGCTGCTTCGCTTGTGACCCGTGCGCAGGGACCAGCTGTGCCCGCTCGTGTGCCACCCGTTGCATTTCCTCACCCCTCGCGCTCCAGCACCAAGTGCCAGGACTATTTACTGCCTGTGCAGGCTGAGGAGCCCCAGCCTCTGTTCCGCCAGGTCTCACTGCCCACTGGGGACGTGGGCTGGTGGCGCCTTCACGGAGCGGTGAGCCCGGCTGTGCATCCGGCATGGTTCACCCCCGTACCCGAGCCCTGCCCCTTCTGCGGTGTGAGGGAGAAGCTGGCACACGCCTCTCTCAAATGCGCCAGGCTGCAGCCCCTATTCTGGCTGCTCCAGAACATCTAGTTGAGGTTCTGGCTGCACTTTCCCCCACACCTGTTCATTTTTGCACACCCTATCCCTGGCCCCACGAGGTCACGAGACCTCATCAACCTCCTCCTGGCTCTGGCCAAAACTACCATCTATAATACCAGGAGGAGGATGTTGAGGGGGGTGCTCTGCGACTGTGCAGCCTATTTCCGTTCCTCCTTGGTCTCACATCTCCGGGCAGAGTTCTACCGGGCAGTATCCGCTGGCTCCCTTGACACCTTTGAGGAGCAGTGGGTGCTGTCCGGGGTTCTCTGCTCAGTGTCCCCATCCGGTACCCTTATTTTGAACCTTTGACCATCACGCCACTCCCCGTTTTCTCATTAGTTGTCCCATGCAATCAGTTGGTTCCTGAGTCCAGTGATCCCTCCTGCTAGGCTTGCGCCTGCTCACCTCCCATGTTTCTAATAAGGCCAGTGGTGGCCAGGCTGAGGAGCAGAGTCTAGGAGTGGCAGAGCTCTGCGCTCCTGGGTTAGGCGTGCCCTGCTGGTTCTGTCACCGCCTCGGCAGCTGGAAAGAGCCATGCAGGGAGATAAGGGTCTGTGGTTAGGAGGGGAACCAGGCCTGGCTGGAGAGACTCAGCCTAGCACAGGGGTCGGCAACCTTTCAGCAGTAGTGTGCCGAGTCTTCATTTATTCACTCTAATTTAAGGTTTCGCGTGCCAGTAATACATTTTAAGAAGGTCTCTTTCTATAAGTCTATAATATATAACTGAACTACTGTTGTAGGTAAAGTAAATAATGTTTTAAAATATTTAAGAAACTTAATTTAAAATTAAATTAAAATGCAGAGCTCCCAAACTAGTGGCCAGGACCCAGGCAGCGTGAGTGCCACTGAAAATCAGCTCGCATGCTGCCTTCGGCACATATGCCGTAGGTTGCTTACCCCTGCCCTAGCGTGTCCCTGCACTGGTGTCCCCATTAGGGTAAAATAAAAACTGCCTGACCTTTACCTTGAAACTCCAGTAGCCCTAATGCTCCAAGCCGTTCCTTTGACACTGGAGGAAGTTTGGGGCCATTATTTTTGTTTCTTGCACATCCTGGATTTGTCTTCAAGTGAAAATACCAAAACACCATGGGAGCCCCCTTTCCTACAGCATGGGGGGCCCAAGATCAACCAGCAGGAGTAGGAATAGCAAGAGAAAGTGATATGTTCCATCTCCATATGTCCCTTCACACTGGCAATAAGGCACAAACCTTCAGCATTCAGTCCAGAGGAAAGATAATTTCTGGACCCACCACAGAGCCTGCACCCCCAGCCAG
The DNA here is from genome assembly GCF_003597395.2 of Chelonoidis abingdonii. NCBI lineage: Eukaryota > Metazoa > Chordata > Testudines > Testudinidae > Chelonoidis > Chelonoidis abingdonii. The sequence continues at coordinate 27,065,045 of NC_133779.1, read as the reverse complement.
AGTCCTCACCCCCTCCTGCAGCCAACCCCCAATTTTGTGAGCATTCATGGTACGCCATACAACTTTCATACCCAGATGTGGCCCTTGGGCCAAAAAGTTTGCCCACCCCTGCCCTAAGGGTATGTATACACTGTAATTAGACACAAGCCTCAGGTTCACAGCACTTGGGCTAAGGGGCTGTTTTACCACAGTGTAGAATTTCAGGCTTGGGCTGTAGCCTGCGCCATAGATGCCAACTTCCTCTCTGCCCGATGGGTGCTTGACCCCCGCCCCTGCCATATCCTTGGCCTGCCCTGATTCCACCCCCTTCCCCCAAGACCCCACTCCTGCCCTGTCTCTTTACCACCTCCTCCCCAGAGCACACCACATCACCACTCCTCCCCCTCTCTCCCAGAAAGTCCTAAACACCACCAAACAACTGTTAGGCAGCAGCCGGGAAGCACTGGGAGGGGGAGGAGCAGGGACACGGTGTGCTCAGGGGAGGAGGAAGTGGAGTGGGGGTGGGGGTTGGGGGAGCTTGGCTGCTGCTGGATGCGGAGCACCCACTAATTTTTCCCCATGGGTGCTCCAGCCCTGCAGCACCCACAGATTCAGTGCCTATGGCCTGAGCTCTGGGACCCTCCTACCTTACAGGGTCCTAGAGCCCAGACTGTAGCCTGAGCCTGAATTTCTACACTGCAATTAAACAACCCCTTAGCCTGAGTCAGCAAGCACAGGCCAGTGGCAGGTTTTTAATTGCTGTGTAGGCATACCCTTAAAGGTAAGGTTCAGTTAGACTTTGTAGTAGAGGCACCACTATCATGTTCCAGAGACAGTGCATGGAGAGTGTGATGAACCCCTGCCCAGCAGCTCTGCCAAAACTCTATTCCTGGGAGTGGCTGGGATTACTGCTGGAGATAGGTGCCACGGTGGTTCACATTTCTTTTAATCATGCACCAGATGAGCCTGAGCTGCAAGATTTGAATCTAGGTTCCAGTCCAGATTGCTGCACCTCCCTGCCCCTAGGAATGTCTGGATTTGGTTTTCAAGCTTAGGCCCATAACTAATGGCAGCATCTGCTCCAAAGGCTAGTTGGCTGCAGCTCCCTAGTCCAGCAAGGTTTGGGGGACCCATTGGCATGGAATTTCTTTTTCCCCTGGGCAAAACCCCCTGTAGTAAGAGGAGGCCCTAAGATATAAACCTTGGTATCAGAGGCCTAGTATGAGGCCTGAGGCCTAAACTAAAGTAATAGTCAAGACTTTGCTAACATAAAGCAAAAGTGAAGCTGTGATCCGAGGCAGGCTTCTGCTCACCAGAAGCTGGCAAGGAAAGGGCTGATGCAAGAAGATACGTACTAAAGGTAACTGACACTAGAGATCAAGAAATTCCATCTATGCACACATTCCACACATCGATACAAGGAAAGCTGACACATCCATATATCAGGGGCAAAAAGGGTAATATGATGGATAGAGTTGTTTTGTTCTACACAGACATGTACAGGTGAGAGGCCACGCCCTTACTACATAGAGGGGTTGTAAACCTGACGAGTATCTGAGTGTCAACCCTCTACGGAAGGAGCTGATGTGTACACTTGTTTGTACCTGGTGATTCAAGAAGCATCCCTGGGGCGTGTCTTTGTCCGGCCGGAAGCGGGGCAGTGGAAGTCCCACCACTGATGAGCCGAGTCCATTGACCGGGGGCACATTATTCATAGTATGCCCTGAGTTAGCAAGAAACTACAGGGAACTATTAATTGTGTCCAATACGGCAATAAACCTGGCCGAGACGTGCCTTCGTTCCTTACTAGAAACCTGTGGTATAATTGGGGTATTCTCTTTGGGTCTGCTGTGTCTAGCTGCTTTCTGCGAGTGGGCAGCAAGGAGGGAACACACGGCTACGGGCCTAGCTCGATGTGATACAGACAACAGTGGAGACAGCAGAGCACATCACCTCGGTAGCATCTGAAAACTCTCTGACACGCACTGGAGGCTACTGAGGTTGATGGTGTTCCAGCAAAGCTGAGAGTCAATCTTAGGTGCTGCTCTTTTTAACCATTCACCCTTTATTTAAATGTGCAGTCTTAGAGCAAGGTCACTTGTATTTCTACAGCTCAGTTAAAATGCCATCCTGCACGGCTGTAGACTTTGCCAATGTGGATGCATTAATAATGACGTCAAATAAGGCTGAGTGTGAGCTAATCATGCTTTGCTTCTGCGACATACAGAAACCTGACAATGCGTGATTTTGCTGGAGTACAGTCGGCATGGACATAGCCTCAGTGCACATCACTCCAGATCTTCTGCTCCCACAACGACTCCAACTATCACACTTGGTGGCGGCTATATGCTGCAAGTGATTGCATACCATTGTAGTAACCCCAAGTCCAGTGCCCATCCAGTAACGTCCAGGTGTGAATCCGCTGCCCTGATGGACAGATGTCCTTAGGAAAATTATCCTAGGCGCGGACTGACTAGAAACAATCAAGGTGATGCCCACAACAAGCCCAATTCAACAAGGGAAACACCGCCTCCCAATGACAGGAGCCCCAAGAGGCTGCTCCTGGTGTGAGACGCACAGAGGAAGAGAAGGAAAAGGAATGTACGCAGGATGGCACACTTGGCCTTCAGCTAAATAGTGAGGACACAATGGCTTGGGGAGCGCAGGGGATGACACTCAACAGCGGGAGTCCTCCACAGCGCTCCTTTGCTAGAGTTGGATTATTTGCGCTTTCCTAGAAGATCTCAAGCTTTCCTTTCATCCATCTATTTTATGAACTGGTGGGCAATGAAGTTGTGCCCCACTACCTTTGCTAGCTTGGACAGTTAGTAATGGTAAGATGGGTAAAGCTGCTCTATTCTATGAGGCTGTTTGGCAAAGAACTTACATTTTAGCCTGCTTTGTGGAGTTGGGTACAGATTTCAGAGTAGTAGGGCATGCAGTGCTGCAGTGTGTACAGCGGATGGGCAATCCTGAATGGCGATAGCCAGTGACAATGCAGTTTGTTATGGATTCACAGATTCCAGCAAGCAGAAGTTTCAGAGTTGCAGCCAGTTAGTCTTCTGCTACAAGCAGAAGGGAACCCCTAACCTCCGGCATACAAGAGAGCCAAGAAAATCTCTAAAATTATTTATATTATAAATCTCCACAAATCTGACTAAAATTGTCCAGTGGTAGTGGAGAATTCTCCACCACAACTCTTGGTAATATTGTTCAGCAGGTGGTTAATATATCACCGATCACATTAAAATGTACATCTTAATTTCAAGTCTGCAGTTATGTCTAGTTTCAATTTCCAGCCATGGATCATGTTAGCTCTCCTTTGCTAGAGTGAAGAGGCCGCATTTATTAAATAGTTGTTCCTCATGTAGGTACTTATGACTAATCAAGTACCCGCTTAACATTCTCTTTGTTAAGCTGAATAGATCACTATAAGGCATGTTTCTCTAGTCCTTAATGGGCAGTCTCCTGACACCTTCTTAAGTGTTATCAACATCCTTCTTGAATTGTTATACTACTAGATCTAGAGCCATCAGGACCAGCTCAGGTTTTTGCCGCCCCAAGTCAAAAATTTTGCTGCCCCCTGTCCCACCCCTGGGCTTCCTCCCTCCCCCCCCCACCCGTGCCCCATGCGTGGCTCCCGTCCCCGTCCCACAAGTGCTCTCCCCCACCACACCTCCTGCCACCCCAGCCCTGGCTCTTCCCCATCTTCCCGCCTCGCCCCCCCCCCACCATCTTCACCCTCCTTCCACGCAGCCCTGGGTCACTAGTAACTCGCTCCAGGGCGGGTCATTTAGCAAGGATTTTGGATGTGCCACAAAACACAGACAGGATTGGTTCCAGTATGGTTACAGAGCTGCTGAAACTGTTTCCACTTTACTGCTTGTGTGACTGGAGGACTCTGGATGCATATTAGTAAGCGTCCTCCATAATGAGGAAAATTTGAGGTCCTTTATTATCTTTTGTTCACTCTTTCTTTCTATGGGGAATTTGCCAATGCAATATCACTGTCTGTCTTCCTTTTAAACAAACAAACAAAAGGCAATGGCTGTTGAATAGCAATTCCAGTCCTAATAACCACTGGGAACATATTTCTGGCTCAATTTATTCTACCTTTTTCTACAGCAGAGTTACAGTGGATCAATATATTGATTTGGGAGAATGAAGTAACATTGCCCAAACTGAGCTTGAGCACTCCTGAATTTTGAGGTGTTCAAATCTGGAAGGCAGTGGGGGGGGGGGGGGGGGAAGGGACTGTGGGCTCCGTGGGGAGCACAGCAGCAGGTATGTAGCACTGTGTCTGGAGCTGCAATGGAGCCAGACACGCTGGTCTGAGTGGCACGGTAAGGGGCTGGGAGTTGGAGAGGGGTAGGTTCCGGGGGGGGCAGTCAAGGGACAGGGAGTTTGGATGGGGCGGAGGTTCAGGGGGCAGTCGGGGCAGGAGAGAAGGGGGGGTGATGGACAGAGGTCCAGGGGGCAGTCGGACAGCAGTGGGAGGCATGGGAGTCCCATCGGTATGTCAGGGGACAGGTAGGGGTGGGGTCCTGGGGGAGTTGGGGAGGTCTCAGGAGGGGGCGGTTGGGACAAGGAGAAGGGAGGCTTAGATAGTGGTGGGGTCCTGGGAGACAGTT
>NC_133779.1:27048878-27060335 GCF_003597395.2 Chelonoidis abingdonii | reverse complement strand
TATTTTAAATGTTTTGCTTTGCTTGTATCTGTTTGGTTTATATGTTGAGAACTGCCATGAGTAAAAGTGAGCCCTTATAGGATAAGGAAACGCTATCTGTTTTTGGTTTCTCTTGTTACTGTTAACCAGTTAAACAGTTGTTTTTCTGCTCTGTTTTCATTTGGACGTTAGAAGTGTGGGTGGAACTGAAACCTCTCGTTCGTAATTCCTCGAGTGCAAGCCATGCGTGCGAGGAAGCTCTGAGGTCGAATTGAGATCCCCTGCTGTCCCGTCCTCCTGTAAGCGGTCCAGTGATTACGAAGATTGGAGAAACCCTAGGCATTAGAACTGTGGTAAACTTTCCTTTGCTCTCTTCGATGTGTCTATTCTCAGATATTTTCTAACGTGTCAGCAGACAGATGGTGCGCTCTGGGTAAACCTCTAAAAGGGGTTTGGATATATGGTAGGTAAATGGCCATTTGCCCAGGTGGACCGATGTGGGTTTATTATCCAGGTGGCGAAGCCTCCATAGAGGGAGGAGCTCGGGTAGCTCCTTGCTGAGTAAGAATGGGGTTAACGGGAAGAATGACCAGAAGGGGTGGGGGCTAGTTAAGAAATGCCACCCTTCACTACCTAGGGCTTAACTGGTAGTGGAACAAAGTTTCATGCCCATGGAAGGGACGGTTCAGCGAGAAAACAGGATCGGGCCCAGGCAGGCAGGCAACAGACAGCAAGAGAATTAGAAAACAGGTTGGAAAATTCCAAGGGCATAGTGGAAGGAAGGAGTAAGTAAGTAATAAGCATGGGGATTTCCCAAATACCCAGAACTACTTGGAATGGTGATTTGAGTTAAAAGTAGCTGTTGAGAGACAAAGGCAAGTGATTTAGAAGGAAAAGTGAGAAAGTTAACTCTGTAGTTGCTGGAGGGAACAGCAGTTAAAACTTTGTAAAGTAGCAATTGCTGAAAAGAAAGAAAGTTCTTGGTGTCTGTGGAAGTTTGTACAATTAAAGTTCAGGCAAAGAAGTATCACGGATTGCAATCATCTGGAATTTGGGCTATGAACCAATTTAGTTGAAATTAGCTTGAAGAAGCGAGTATAACAGGGTTAATAGTAACATTAATAAACCTGGCTGCTTTATAAAAACAAAATACATAAGAAATGAAAATAATGGATAATTCCATTCTGGTTTTTGCACTGGAGAGGTACACCAACGGGTATTGTATATTTTAAGGCGATGATCTTGCACGCGGAACACCAGTCAAGGGGAAGAACCTCTATGTTTGTTTTTATTTATCATTTTCAGATAATCAAGGAAAAACTGATGCCCCCAGCTGCGAACAGCATTCAACGTACAATTGCATTTACGACGGCACAATAGGGAATTATGTTTTGTGTTGTGAATTCTGCTTCCTTCTGGTGTGTCTGGGTGCTAGAGAGTTGTGTTGGTGTTTCATGAATGGTCGGTTGGAATCAGGAGAATGTGATATACTAAAAATCTAATGGCATTTCTTAGTAAGAAAAAGAAATTTTATTGGCCAAATTAGTTAGTTGGCACAAAATTGTTATTAAATTTGCATATTCATAATCGTCTTGAAGGCAAAGACATGAACAAAGTTAACGCCACTCCCATATCGTAACATGGGATCCTTCTGGTCTACCTCAGATTTCTAGGCCAGAGGTTGGGGATGGTGGAAAGCTATTGACTCAGAGATTTATTGATCAACTCTCTCAGTGGTGCTGGCTTGTCTGTTCTTGTTGCCTTTTAGCTAGGCCGAAAGTCTGTATATAAAGTGTAGTTTACTGAAAGGAGTAGTATGTGCCGCATCATCTGTAATAATAAGACTAATGTACTAGTTAAGCTGGCAGATGCGTTTATTGTTCATATTGATTTGGGATAGAAAGGTTACTAAGTAAAAAAGTGAAAGAGTTTTCCTTGTAGTTAAAAGAAGCCAAAAGGAAAAAAGGGAAGAACAGAACAAACGAGCCACAAGTCTATTAACAGCGTCAATATCATTAAAATAGCAGCTCAGGCCTATAATAGGCACTGACTTCATTCAATAACGTACAAGGCCTGTGACTAACATACCGCCACGAAAGTGGACCTTAAACATTGCACATAGGAGCTATGAGGTTGCCAAAACATTGCTAAGGACAACTATAAACATGTGTTAAAGTTATCTTTCTCAACCAGGTGCGAAGAACCGTCAACCCAAAGACCCTACGCAGACCCGCCACTCGCTTGGCATCAGGAAAACTGGATTGAATGTAAAGGTCGCGCACCAACGAAAGAACTGACTCTGGCTCCACACACTGGAAAGCGCCCTTATCAAGTTCCTGCTAACTACCAACACCCACTGTGAAGTGCAAATGACTGAAACAGCCGGACCAACTGCTTGGACCCACAGATTCTCCATCAAAAAAGACCCCTCCACCAAAGAAGAATTCTCTTACTCTGAGATTAGCCTATTTTCTCCCCAGCCCACTGTGCCTTCTGGAGTCACAGGGAAGAAGTACAAGTGAAGGTGCTTAGTAACCTCTCCTTAATCCACTGACTAATCTAGCTGAGCCACTTTGCATTTTCTAGAAAAAAGCAAAACCATACAGGGTGATGTGCTCGTAACCTCTCCCTGTAAGGAATGATGTGCACCATGACTGTTTTGGAAAAAAAAGAGAACACTCCACCACTTGTGAAGGATTGCGCAAAGTCCAGGATTCTGCAGAAGGACATTAGAACTGAGACCCATGGTGAAGAAACAGGAAAAATTATAACACTGGCGGGAGGACATCCCTGTGGGACCTCAGGTGCATTTGGGAATGGAGTAACAGATTGGAATTTTGGCGTTATTTTTACAGGCTGCGTCCTGTGTTCTGATAAATCCATTCCACGATGATTGCTCTCTCTAATTGGATTCTTAACAACAAGTACTGAAGAGTTTGTTCTGCACTAAAATTTTAAACCCGTAATTCGAAACCATTCCAGTGACTAATAATGTAACCACCCTCCTAATGGCTATTAATGTGATGCCTTTTGAAAGTACCCTGAGAATAGTTTTAAATAACAGATGTAATACAGTACTACAAACAGCTGGAAAGATGGTATTGAATATCACTGAGGCTGGAAGGACATGCAGTGGATCCTTAGTATTTGATGTCGGAAATTCAGCTTGATTTCCCTGAATGACCAGCTGATGCCATTCCGGAGTGAATCTTGAGTAGACCTAGACTTGGCCCACTAGCCCTTACAGACACATCAAAAAATATCAGCGGCAACCATCATGATCTGTGTATCCATGAAGACATAAAAGTGATGGACACTTTCTGGGTGAAGTGTGGCTTCACCCAGTAAAGCGGAGATAGCTTATAGAGATACTCGTTAGGGCTTCGGATCGGGCGGGGTGTGCACCCGTATAGGGGATGAATGCGTACTTAATGTCCCAGAAAAATCGCACCAGAATGTTAACATATTGATGAGCGCGTATGTCACATCCTCTTCAGCCGCGAACAGGCTTTGAACAGTGGAAAAGCCCAGGAAAAGGGAACCCACTATTATCTCTCCTGGAGCTGGTGATTTACCCAAACTGGGGGGACTGTGAGGGGAAGGGCAGGGTGTTTGCCTCCTGTCTTCTCTCCTGGTGTGAGGTGTTGTGTAGGGATCGTGGACTTCTTTCTTACGCTCTTGGCTGCCTTGAGATATCGTGAAGCAGGATTCTCTGTTCTCAGCTCTGCCTAGGAGCTTAATCGAGCGTTGTACATGTGACTCTCAAGTGTTCTGGAGTCACCGTGCGTTCTGGCAACAGATTTCCTACCGTGAGGGCACACCCACCACAACACAGCAGAACCTACACTACAGCCTGATACCCATGAGATGAGGTCGGGCATAGTATGCTACCTTAACACGAGAATATTTTGAATTGAGAGCCCGATAGATCGATGCAGTTTGTGACCTCAAAGGAGGGAGTTGTTGGTCCGCTCACTAACCATCCCTAGGCCCAATACTACAGGAGAGAGCTACGGATAATATGGAAGACCACGAGTGAACCGAAAGAGAGTCCCTCTCTTAGATCTCTGAGAGCGGCGTCAATCTAATTTCCACTACTGATACCCAATGTCTCACACTACTATGATCAAAGACCACGATTAAATTGTCTCATTACCTAGTGGTGAGTAAGCACTTAAGTCTAACTAAAAGCGCAAAATGGTAGTGTTCACGTCGTTAGTTTGATCACGCTGAGTAAGAGCTACACAGTGCTCCTGCTGGTAAATACAGTTGAGAAGCAGGAGTAAGACACGGCACTAACAAGGATCTGATTTAAGATATCCGTAAACAACCGTCTCAACCAGTGCAGAAGGGGGAAAGGAAGGGGCGAAGACAAAAACGCAATTGAGTGTGAAAAGAAAGAATAGCCTAAGACGAGGCTGGATGGAAAGGAGGCGAGGGAGCGAACCACAATAATACAGTGTCAGTCACGCTAAGAAAACTCAGCTTATTTGGAGTCAGAATCTGGATATCACAAAGGAAGACCAACTAGGCTCTGTTTTAGTGTGCAGGATTTGACGATAATGCATTCGGTCACTCGGCACTTATTGGGCCAGATAAACTTGTTGTTTAGCACTTCGCGGACACCTGGTCGTGTTCATTGCGGCGCTACGCACTCTCCGGCCACGAAACCGCTGTTTGCTGGTTAATGCCTCTGGTTCAACTTCTCTGTGTGTGCCTCTCTGCATCAGGACCTCGCACAGAGCGTCCAGTTTTCATCTCTTCATCACTTCTAAGGTTTTCCTTCAGTGCACGGAAGTCTTGGTCATAACATGAGATTGAATGTCTAGAATTAATATACACTGCTGCTCTTCACGATACTGGATCGGGACCTGCAATGGCGATTCAGTACCGTATCACCCTGCCTTCACTAGCAGGACCAAGTACTGATTTTTGCCCCAGATCTGTATGTGGCCCCCTCAAAGATTGAGCTCACAAGCCTGGGTTTAGCAGGCCAATGCTCAAACCACTGAGCTATCCATCCCCCACAGCCTTGATCTGTGTCCAATGGTGAAATTTTGTTGAAAGTTAAACAAAAATATAAAAAAAAGTTTCTTCCAACTTTATTAGCCCTATACCAGGAACAGCTAAGGGCAAAATTTGGAGTTCTTTCCTGGAAATAGCCCTCAGTAGAAGGCAGTACCTTTAAGTGTTACAGTGAAATAGAATAGATTCTGCTGGTCAGGGAAATGGCGTTATTTGTGAAAGAAAACAGAGTCAAATAAAGTAAAAATATCAGATGTGTCCAACTGTACCATAGGCTTCCCATGGACAGCAATTCCATGCTTGAATAATGAAGGGTGTAGAATTAGGACTATACTTTCTACCACCCGACTAGGATGGTGATGGTGACTGTGAAATGCTCAGGGAAATTAGAGAGGCTACAAAGGCAGAAGACAATAATAATGGGTGATTTCAACTATCCTGATATTGACTGGGTATGTGTCACCTCAGGAAGGGATGCAGAGGTAAAACTTCGACACACTATAAATGGCAGCTTCTTGGAGCAACTTGTACTGGAACCCACAAGGGGAGAGGAAATTCTTGATTCAGTCCTAATTGGAGCACAGAATCTGGTCCAAGAACTGAATATAACTGAACTGCTCAGTAGTGACGACCATAATGTAATTAAATTTAACATATGGGGAGGTGGCAGGGGCGGGGGGAAGAGAATGCCAAAGGAACCCACCATGGCAGCATTTAAATTCAAATAGAGGAACTACACGCAAAAATGAAGTTAAAGGGAAATTAAAAGGAACACTCACAAGAGTGAAATGCCTGCAAGCTACATACAGATTATTTAAAAAACACAATAATAGAAGCTCAAACTAAATGTATACCTTAATTTTTAAAAGAAAAACAGTCAAAGGACCCTAAATAATGCCAATATGGCTAAACAGCAGAGTAAAAGAGAGAGAGGCAAAAAGGCATCTTTTAAATTTGGAAAGTAAATCCTACTGAGGAAAATAGGAGTATAAACTCTGGCAAGTCAAGTGTAAAGTATAAAGAGCAACTAGCTAAAGACACAAAAGCCTCACAACAAAAGTTTAAGTACATCAGAAGCAGGAAGCCTTCCTAATAGTCAGTGGGAGAAGCTAAATTAATATTTTGCATCAGTCTTCACTGCAAAAGTTGTGGGGGAGCAGGGTCATCCTTACCTCACCTCCGCCCCATCCAACCCCCCCTCTCCCTGCCCAACTGCCCCCTGAACCTCTGCCCCATCCAACCTCCCCCGTTCCCTGTCCCTTGACTGCCCCCCCCCCGGAACCCCTACCCCTTCTCCAACCCCTCAGCCCCCTTACTGTGTCACTCAGACCAGCGTGTCTGGCTCCAAGCAGCTCCAGACACGCTGCTACATACATGCTGCTGTGCTCCCCCGCGGAGCCCACAGCTTCCCTCCCCTCCCCGCCCCCCACACCACCTGCCTTCCAGATTTGAACACCTCAATGTTCAGGAGTGCTCAAGCTCAGTTTGGGCAGCTGGTACTTCATTTCTCCCAAATCAAATATACTGATCCACTGTAACTTGCTGTAGAAAAAGTAGGATAAAGTTGAGCAAGAAAATGCTTCCCAGTGGTTATTAGGACTGGAATTGCTATTTTCAACAGCCATTGCCTTTTTGTTTGTTTGTTTAAAAGGAAGACAGACAGTGATATTGCATTGCAAAATTCCCATAGAAAGAAAGGTGAGCAAAAGAATAATAAGGCACTCAAATTTTCCTCATTTAAGGAGACAGTCTAATAATATGCATCCAGAGATCCTCCAGTCACACAAGCAGTAAAGTGGAACAGTTTTCAGCAGCTCTTAACCATATGGAACCAATCCTGTCTGTGTTTTGTGCACATCCAAACCTGCTGGATGACCTGCCCTGGGAGCGAGTTACTAGTGACCCAGGGCTGCGGCGGAAGGAGGGTGAAGATGTGTGTGTGTGGAGGGGAAGATGGGGAAGAGCCCAGGGCTGGGGCGGCAGGAGGTGGTGTGTGGGGAGCACTTGTGGGGTGGGGGGAAAGGGGAAGCCCAGCACTGGGGCAGCGAGGGGGGAGGGAGGAAGCCAGGCTGGGAGGGGCAGCCAAAATTTTTTTTGCTTGGGTGGCAAAAAACCTTGAGCCGACCCTGCCCTCTGCCATGTACATTGGCCAAACCAGACAGACTCTACGCAAAGAATAAATGGACACAAAATCTGACATCAGAAATCATAATATTAAAAACCAGTAGAGAACACTTGAACCTCTCTGGCCATTCAGTAACAGATATAAGGTGGTAATTTTCAACAGAAAGGTTCAAACCAGACTCCAACTAGAAACTGCTGAACTTGAATAATATGCAAACTAGATACAATCAATTTAGCTTAAATAGGGACTGAGAATGGCTTAGCCATTACACACATGAATCTATTTTCCTGTGTTAAGTATCCTTTACACCTTCTTGCCAAACTGTCTTAAATGAGCTATCTTGATTATCCACTACAAAAGTTTTTTTCTCTTGCTGACAATAGCGCATCTTAATTATTCACTTAGAGTTGGTTGGGTAACTCCATCTTTTCATGTCTCTGCATGTATCTATATCTCCTCACTATAAGTTCCACTCTATGCAGCCGATGAAGTGGGCCCACGAAAGCTATGCTCAAATCCATTTGTTAGTCTAAGTGCCGGAAGTACTCCTGTTATTTTTGCAGATACTGACTAACACGGCTGCTACTCTGAAACATGCCAGTTTAATGACTGTTTAGAAATTTGAATTCAAATTGAAACATAATACACACTTTAAAACATATAAGTGTATGATAAAATACGTGTATCTGAAAGTATAATAGATTTGAAATGTATAAACATAGACTAGCTTCCTCATACAGCTGTTTTTTTATGACACTGTATTATTTGCCAAGGTTGTTATCTCACATTGTTGCAATCTTGAGAGATCATATGTTGGGAGTTTCTGTACTAATTATTTTTTACATAAGAATGGTCATACTGGGTCAGACCAATGTCCGTATAGCCAGTATTCTGTCTTCCAACAGTGGTCAAGGCCAGGTGCTTCAGAGGGAATGAATAGAACAGGTAATCAAGTGATCCATCCCTGTTGTCCATTCCCAGCTTCTGGCAAACAGGCTAGGACACCAGAGCATGGTGTTGCATCCTTCTCCATCCTGGCTAATATCCACTGATGGACCTATTCTCCACGAATTTATCTAGTTCTTTTTTTAATTCTGTTATAGTTTTGGTCGTCACAGCATCCCCTGGCAAAGAGTTCACGGTTCACTTTGTTGTGTGAAGAAATACTTCCTTTGTTTTTTTAAAACCTGCTGCCTATTAATTTCATTGGGTGACTGCTAGTTCTTGTGTTATGTGAAGGATAAAACAACAACAACAACAACATTTCTTATTCACTTTCTTCAAACACAGTCAAGATTTTATAGATCTCTATCATATCCCCCCTTAGTCGTCTCTTTTCTAAGCTGAAAATTCCCAGTCATTTAATTCTCCTCCTATTCATACCCTAATCATTTTAGTTCCCCATCTCTGTACCTTTTCCATTTCCAATATATCTTTTTTGGGATGGGTGACCAGATTGTACACAGTATTCAAGTGTACATGTACCATGGATTTATATAGAGGAACTATGATATTTTCTGTCTTATTATCTAACCCCTTTCTTAAAAAGCAAAGGTTTCAGAGTAGCAGCCTGTTAGTCTGTATCCGCAAAAGAACAGGCGTATTGTGGCACTTAGAGACTAATAATTATTTGTGCATAAGCTTCATGGGCTACATCCAATGAAGTGGGATGAAGCCACAAAGCTTATGCTCAAATAAATTGTTAGTCTCTAAGGTGCCACAAGTACACTCTGTCTTTTTAAAAAGCAAACAAGTTGGAAATCATTTACTGCTGCTGCACATAAGTGGATGTTTTCAGAGAACTATCCACAATGACTCCAAGATCCTTTCTTGAGTTTAGAGCTAATTCAGACTCCTTCATTTTGTGTTTAGTTGAGAATGTTCTAATGTGCATTACTTTGCATTTATCAACATTCAGAAGGGTAGCCGTGTTAGTCTGGATCTGTAAAACAGCAAAGAGTTCTGTGGCACCTTATAGACTAACAGATGTATTGAGCATGATTTTTGTGGGTGAATACCCACTTCGTTGGATGAAAGTAGTGGAAATTTCCAGGGCAGTATATATATGCAAGCAGAAGCAGGCTAGAGATAGTGAGGTTAGTTCAGTCAGGGAGGATGAGGCCCTCTTCAGCAGTTCAGGTGTGAATACCAAGGGAGGAAAATTTGACACCATCAGCTCAGGATTAAACAAAGACTGAATGGCTTGCCAGCTACAAAAGCAGTTTCTCCTCCCTTGGTTTCACACCTCAACTGCTAGAGAGGGCCTCATCCTCGCTGACTGAACTAACACTATCTCTAGCCTGCTTCTGGCTTGCATATTATATACCTGCCCCTGGAAATTCCACTACATGCATCTGATGAAGTGGGTATTCACCCACGAAAGCTCATGCTCCAGTACATCTGTAGTCTATATGGTGCCATAGGACTCTTTGCTGCTTTTATCAACATTGAATTTCATTGCCATTTTGTTGCTCAGTCACCCAGTTTTGTGAGATCCCTTTGTAACTCTTCACAGTCTGCCGGACTAACTATCTTAATAGTTTTGTATCATCTGCAAATTTTGCCACCTCACTGTTTACCCATTTTCCAGATCATTTATGAGTACGTTAAACAGTACTGTCCAGTACCAACCCCTCAGGGACACCACTATTTATCTCTCTCCATTCTGAGAACTGATTATTTATTCCTACCCTTTGTTTCCATCTTTTAACCAGTTACCAACAATGAGAGGACCTCCTCTTACCCCATGATGGCTCACTTTTAAAATCAATTTAAATTAAATACATTTTTAAAAATAATTATATTTTTTAGAATCTAAGCTGTTGTGTGTTTGGTGTAACTTGCATATCCTTAATGTTAAATTGCATTATCCTAACAAACATTCTTTTATTCACATCTCTTTTAATACCTCATTGGTCCTGACACCCCCCCCCCCGTAAATTCGAACACCCCCCCTAATTCCTGGGGAAACCACTGTCCTGGTGCCCTGCGCAGCTGCATACTGCTCCAACCCCTGCTCTGCCTCTTCCCCTTGGCTCTGCCCCAGCCCTGCCCCCACACCCATGAGGACTGCTGCAGGGGGCGGGCCTGCACTCACCGCATGGTAAGTGGAGTGACCCGGCCCCAGCCTGCTCTGCTTCCCTGGCTCTGAGCTGCACTGCTGGTGAGTGCTGGGAGGTGGTTCCCCCCTGTCCCCAAAGGTTGGGAGCCAGGGGAGCAGAGCTGAGCGGGCTGGGGAGCAGTTTCTTACCTTGACCCCAGCCCTCTCCCTGCAGAGGCCTGTGGCCAGCCCCCCACCCCGCAAGGCCTGGGGCCCCACATAGCCCCCCCATGAGGGGCTGTGTAGGCACCAAAATGGCTAGGAACAGCCCTGTGTGGGAGATCCTCACACCAGAGCCATTCTTTTTAGGGAACAAATCAGAAGAACTGTCCCAGATTGAGGTGTCAGTAGGAGGTGGTTCTGGAACAAATTGATAAATTAAACAGAAATAAGTCTCCAGGACCAGATGGGATTCACCTGTGTTCTGAAGGAACTCAAATATGAAAATGCAGACCTACTAAGTGTGGTATGCAAACTATTGCTAAAAATCAGCCTCTGTACCAGATGACTGAGTGGACAGTGTAACTTGGATTTTTAGGGCTGGTCTGCACTGGGGAGGAATTGATCTAAGATACGCAACTTCAGCTCCACAAATAGCAGAGCTGAAGTCGAAGTATCTTAGTTCGACTTACCTGGCCGTCTTCACGGCGGTGAGTCAACTGCCTTGATTCCCCCATCAACACTGTTTACTGCTCCTGCTGAGGTGGAGTACGGGCATCAATCCCTGATAGATCGATTACTATCCGCTGATCTGGCGGGTAGTACAGAGGTACCCTTAGAAAAAAAAAATAACAAGGAGTCCTTGTGGCACCTTAGAGACTAACAAATTTTTTTGGGTATAAGCTTGTGTGGGCTAGAACCCACTTCGTCAGCATTTTTAGAGGTGATCCTGTCAATTACAGGTGGGTAAGGTTAACTTCAGTACCAGGCAAACTGATTGAAATAGTAAAGGACAGATTTATCAGATATATAAAGAGATATTATATGTTAGGGGGAAGTGTCAACATGGCCTTTATAAAGGGAAATCATGCTTCACCAAATGTATGATGAGGAGAGGCTGAGGAAACTGAGATTGTTTAGTTTGCAGAAGAGAAGAATGAGGGGGGAGATTTGAATAGCTGCTTCAACTACTTGAAGAGGGTTCCAAAGAGGATGATCTAGACTGTTCTCAGTGTCCCTAATGAACAGAACAAGGACTAATGGTCTCAAGTTGCAGTGGGGAGAGTTA